>NC_056506.1:5122520-5140961 GCF_014905685.2 Nematolebias whitei | reverse complement strand
GTGCTATTTAAGAGACTGAGCTGAATACAGCTCCTCAGACTGAGGAAGTCTCTTGGATGAGAGACGAAACGTTTCTACATTTTTTTGTTGATTTGCTTTGTTTTGTTTTTTTGAATGTCCAGAGGACCAGATTTAACTTTTTTTGATTTTTCTACCTGGATTATTGAGCATGCATCAGGACAAACATAACTAGCATTGTTTTTTTAAACTTACCACTGAACAGCAACACTTAGTCTTGATTCTGTTGGGTTCCTTTCTGGACACACATTTAATTTCCATCCACTTATCTTCTCCTAAATTGGGCTGGGAGGTGACCTGTTTGAATGTTCTATAACTATCCACTTATCGACATACTCTCAACTTTAAGTTTTTACCGTGCAGGTTGGAAATGGCATACTTGTAGGGCAGCAACTTTCTTCCCAACTTCTTCAGGTGATGATGGCGTTCTTCTTCTTCTACTAGTGTTATTTGGCGGTTTTCAAAATATCCGCAGGGATACATTACCACCACCTGTGGGCACCTGTGGAGTGTGGACTGCCATTCTTCTTGAAGCGTACTGTACTATGTAGCAATATGTGCACAAGAACAACTGTTCTGATTGGCTGGAGAAGAAACACAGATGAAATGCACTGCTGATTGAACATTCATATATTTGGCGTGGATGTAGCACTGCTGTTTTGGTGCCTTGGGTAATGAAAATACATTTATTGTCCAATACAACGCAAGCGGAAACACCAAGAACAGCAAAACTGAGAAAAGAAAAGCGGAAAAGTGTAAGTTAAAATATGTTTTGGTCAATACGCTATTATTTATGGGTTTTACAATTGTAGTGTAAAACTATTAGTCACACTCATAGCTCATACTGTGAAACATAAATACATTTACAGTGTGGTTCCATTAGCAACGTTATCAGGTCTTGTTAGAAGGTCAGCTTGAATGTAATAACCATAAAAATTAATACGTAGATGCCTCAATGAATTGAATCGTACGTCGACGCCATTTTAAATATGGCAGAACATCTGGTCAACTAATACAGTGAAATGGAAAGAACTTCATAAATCACCATTCTACAAAGTGTTTTGATTTGATGCCAGACAGAGAACAGGAATAATAAGTATCACAGAAATATGAATTATGGCAGCTATTGCATATCCAGTACGCATAAACCATGGCCTCTGGATGTGATGGAGACATTTTTAAAAATGAGTCAACCCATCATAACTTAAATTAATAAAACAGATGGATTTAAAAGTTAAATTGTCTTGATAAATATGAAATTTCCGACGAAAATTACTTGATGATACTATTACTATTACATTACTGATTATTGAGATTACATAAATTACTATTGATACTAACTAATTATTTTGTTAATATATATATTATAGTATATTAATAGTATAAAGTAGTATATAGTAATACATCAATCAATCAATCAAAACTTTATTTCAGACACACATGGTCCATACTAGTAAACAAAAACAGGCAAAAAAAAAAAAAAAAGATAACACTAACAAGACACAATAAAAACAGAATGTTCATCCATTGCCACATAAATTAAGGCACCAGTGATTCTGCAGACTAGAAGAGAACCTAACCGAGCTTTGTATGAGATTGGTCAGAGTCTAAATGATGCTATTTACAGAGTTTGTTAGCCTACACATACATCTGTACATGGGTCATTCTCTGAATTTGGTGCACTTTGTGTCTCACAGGTTTACCTCAAATATAATGTAAACCACAAAATTTATTTAAAAACAAGAAATGGAAATATCTATGTGTGTTTGCATTATAATACACAAATATATTTTAAAAATGATGTTTTGAAAGATTTTATGGGTTGCTGAGTCATAGAAGTCAGCCAAATGAGCATGTTCCCACTGACCTAAGTCATTTTTTCACAGAATATAAAACGAATAAAAATAACCAGTAACTGCAAGTTATTTCTACTAATGTGAACATTTGCCGGTATACTTTAGCATAAATAAAAGGAATATGAGAAAAATACATGAATTATTTATAAAATAGCACTTTTTAATCATGTCCCCAAGGGGTTTTTTTTAACCCTGTAACAGCATACCAATCCCCCCTTTTAAAAATATGGTTCAGTCCAACTTCTTTAGCACCCAGGAACTGACATCACTCAAGTCTTTTCCCCCCTCACACTGTAAAGAGAGGTAAGTGTTAGCATTCGTTCTTACCTATATTTCATTGTTTTTATCCATAGATTGTCATTGTCAAGCTCAACCTTTCAACACTGTTACATGCATAAATCATATTTACTATTGTTTGGGAAAAATCAAAGAACCATCTTGAAAAAATATATTAATTTATTGTTTTCCTCCTGCCATGTGCTGCTCCATATACTAGCTAATGTGGACTTATGGCTACTTTTAGCTGAAATCTTAAACCCCATAACATTCAACTCCATAACAAAAACCACTGTTACAGGGTTGAAACATTGTTACGGGATTGAAGGTTGGACTGTTCTTAAGCCAGCCAGCTCCTTTTCTCTAAATGTTTTTACATGATCTTTTCAGACCATGCTGGGATAACCAAAAACAGATTATTTTGGCCTCTACAAGAGGATGTACTGTGGTATCCATTTGATGATGTTTTTGAGCTCATCCAGCCTTCTCAGCCCATGACAGGACATGATTGACATCGCATGCAAATTCAGAAAGAGATCTGGGACAGACTGACTAAAGGATGAATGAACAACAAATAGCAGGTACAACAGATCAGATAAGAAAAGAAACCATCCACATTCATTCAGAGTTTAGTTAATGCTACTTCCCATTTTTTATAGCCGTGTAATATTTTTTTACTGCTGATAGCACAGATGACAGATTCAAGCACATATAAATTTATTTTAATATTAACATTTATAGTTAAGAATGTAACTTTGTTGTGATGTCAGTTGTTACATTGTTAAACTGACTCCAGTGAGAGATTTTGTATACAACATTCAGCCTATGCTGTCCTTCGTTTTTCTACACATAAAACAGATCTGTTCAGTCTAAATGTGATGTTATTTTTAAACAATGTTAAATATGATATATTTAGTGGTGTTTCTTTTTTTGTTTGTTTTAATGAATTAAAGTATATTTTACCTTGATTAAATGTTGTCATTCATTCAACCCTGTTGCAGTGTGTTCAACACTGTTACTTGATACATTGTTATACATTTTTTAATATTAATAACACAAATAAAACAAATCTTTGTTGAACTGCATGCAAAGTTTAGAGGACTAGTAGAAAACATAAAAAAGTCTGATCTAATGTTTATATTAATGTAATTGCATGATTTATAAAACCGCGTATAAGTTCAAGTTGCCATATTCTACTTGACAATCTAATTATTATTATTTATCAACTAATCAAATAATCAAATAAAAAATGCTTACAATAAGTTATTTTACATGAGGGACAGGTGATTACAAAGGAACTGGAAGAATTAGTTTGATTATGTTTTAGCGTTATACTCATACAGGAATCAAATTGTCCCATTACGGGGTTGAATTTAAAACAATCTAAGTAACAAATAAATTCATAATAATGTTTGGGATTTCATGCCCAAGGTGGGAAAACATATTTTCTCAGAGTTTCAGATAGTCGTTCAGTAGATGCAATGTTCAGAAAGAATTTTTTATCGTATTTTTTTTCAGTAATCTGAGAACCCAAAGTGCACCGAATTCAGAGAATGACCCACATAAGGTTTCGAAGCACAGCAGCACAAGTTGGTACGTTGGCATTTACAAACATCTGACTGGCACTACTCCATTGCGGCACCTTAAGCAGCATCCTCGTGCCATCATTGTACACCACTTGAAGTTTATGCATATTGTACTGCTTTTTCTGTAATGTCGCCACAGGTGGGCAGCATACATTGGAGTACAATATGCTTTAAAGAGTGCCATTTTAACAGATACTGAGCACATAGAGTACTTCTGAAGAAGCATATTAGCTTGTACATATTGCATACAATGCTGCCTATAAATGTTCCTAACATCAGACAGGTCAGCAGTTATGTAATGTCTTAAGTATTTAACCTCCTCACTGACTTGGAGGATGTTGCCAGACAGAGTGAAGTCAGGAAAAGATAGTTTAGTGTCTTCTTTGCTCCCGACAATGATGATGTTACTCGATTTTACATTATATTTAATATCAAAGTCCAATCCATACTGAGAGCAAACCCTTAACAGTTGCTGTAGACCAGCACTATATGGACAAAAGATTACAAGATCGTCAGCATACATCAGGTGGTTGATGGTTCTATTGCCAACCCAACAGCCAGTCCTACATTGATTGAACAGCTTAGATAAATCATCCATATACACCCAACATTTTCCATCAGGTCATCTGGACAGTTTCTTTTTTTGTGCTGAAACATTTCGCCTTTGATACGGAAGGCTTCATCAGTCAAGGAAGCACACAACAAAACTGATTCTTCCTCCAACAGCTTACTCCAAAGTGGAACAAACCAGTTCTGCTTGTTGGAAATATTGGTTTTTATACCTGGATTATTGAGCATGGACTTTGTTGTCATCCATATACACGTTAAAAAAACTAGGAGACAAAATGCTGCCTTGTCGCACACCACTACTCACATAAAAAGAAGATGATACAGATTTTCCCCATTTTATACACATAGTGCATTGGTATGCTCACCAGTCTAAGATTCTGAATAGATATTTGGATACTCATTTTTCATGCAATTTATAAAACAATCTTCCATGATTTACATGATCAAATGCTTTGGAGGCATCAATAAAACACATAAAATGTGTTATTATATATTAATGGTATTATGCCTATTGTATAAATCCAAGATCTCTTTGAGAGCAAAAATGCACATACCAGTGTCAAGGTTTGGTTTGAAGCCAAACTGATTATCAGTAACATAGCACTCTCCAAGACCTTTGATAAAGTACTGGCCAGAGCTATAGGTCGATAGTTAGGCCCGAGCTGCGAAGCGCTGCAAAGGCCTATTGTATTCGCTCTGTTCAGGCCCCAGATGCAATTTTTTCTGCCAAATGATTTAGTGTTTTGGGGACCTTAACATATCCCAAAAGTCACCAAATTTGGTGGACGCATCAGGACTGGTGAAAAATTATGTATTTTAAGGGCTTGGCAAACAATGCAACAGAAACGGCTCAAGAGCGACACCTAGAAATTTTCAAAACATGATATTTGGTACGCTTGTCCAATTCTACAAGATGCACGGAAAACCCTCTGGCACCAACGTTGTACGATAAACAGGAAGGTGGCCATTTTGGAATGCCGGCCCAATTTTCACACCTTTTGGGCAGTTTACAGCCTCCACATTTGAACGAACTCCTCCTAGGGATTTTGCTCAATCGGTTTCAAACGTAGCCATTTTGGTCAAAAGGCATGGGGGACACAAAGTTATCAAAACGGTTCGTTTCAGAGCATGCTGAAGGGGCAGGGCCAGACCTCAAAATTTGACGTCTCTCCATGAAAAACGAAAAGCTAATAGCTCCTACATGAAAACTGTCTGAGACATCAAACTTTCAGTGATTGATCCACATCCAATCCCCTGCAAGACTGAATGGTCAAATCATGACATCACTTAAGCCATGCCTCCTGACAACAGGAAGTAAAGTTTTACGTTGAACAATTCCTATCTGGCCCCTGTTACCTGATCAGCATGATAGTGTGTCCAGTGACCGAAGACATGGTGTAATTTGCTTTCCAACACTGACAGTTTTGTGTAGAGCATGTTGGCGGCGCGGCGTGGCGAAGTAAGATGTAACACCGTCGCCATACGTTTGGCTCTAAATTCCACAGTTTTGAACCGAGGTGCACAAAAATCAGTATGATCGATCATTATCCACCCCTTGAACAGGAAGCCATGAAAAGTGGCCAATAGCCTCTACAGCGCCCCCTAGAATATTTTAAAACCTCAGCTCCAAGCCATTTTTGGACCAATAATTCTGAAACTCAGTGAACATCTGTATCTTCTCAGGACCTATGAAAATGTCTTTTGGAACCATTTTGGGTCAAAGGGGCAATTTTGGCCGTTTCTCATGGCACATTTTAACAAACTCCTCCGAGGGATTTTGATGGAATGCCTTCAAACTTGGTTAATATGCCCATAACACATTGGGGAGTAAAAGTTATCAAAAGCTTGCGTTTTTGTTTATGCTAAAAGGGCGTGGCCAGGCCTCAAAGTTGAGCTACACGCAATAAATTTCTAAACACTACAACTTTCACTTTGAAAAAGCGAAACGCACCACACTTGGCATGAATCATCCCTGTCCGATGCCCGACGATCGTCCGTGGTCATATTCTGACGTCATCAAAGCCCCACCCCCTCATAACAGGAAGTCACTTGTTTTGCTTGGAATGCTTCCTCTCTGACATCCTTGACCTAATCAGGATGATCCTGTGTTAGAAGACATTTACCAAGTTGGTCTGACTAGCTTTAAAGCACAAACTGTTTTTGCTGGAGGATGTGGGTGTGGCGACGTGGCAAATTCATAAGTGACGCCGTTACAATACGTTTGGCTCTGATTTGCACAGATTTAAGCCGAGTTGCATCAAAATCACTATGATCGATTGTCATCTACCCCTTCAACAGGAATCCATGATAATTGGCCAATAGCCTCTACAGTGCCACCTACATTTTTCCTACAGTTGTAGCTCAGTGATACAACATCCGATCTGCATCAGATTTATTGTGCGTCATCAGTGAGGACTTTTGGACACATTGACATTGTGGTTTAACTTATGACTCTAATGCGCCCCCTAGATTATTCCAAGTTATATCTCAATGATACATAATCCTATCTGCACCAGATTTTTGATGTGTGATCTGTGAGCATTTCTAGACACATTGGTGTTGTTTAACATTTGACTTAAGTGCGCCCCTAGATTATTCAAACTGTTATATCTCAATGATATATTATCCGATCTGCACCAGATTTTTTGTGCATTATAAGTGAGCACTTCGATATACATTTGTGTTGTTATTTAACATTTGACTTGAGTGCGCCCCCTAGATTATTCCAAAAGTTATATCTCAGTGATATAGCATCTGAGCTGAATCAGATTTTGGGTGCGTAATTGCTGAACACTTCTAGATTCATTGGTATTATTTTTTAACATTTGACTCAAGTGCACCCCCTACATTATTCCAACATTTATATCTCAGTGAAATATCATCCCATATGTACCAGATTTATTGTGCGTGATCAGGGAGCACTTATAGAGATATTGGTCTTGTTCTTTAACATTTGACTCAAGTACGCCCCCTACATTATTCCAACAGTTATATATCAGTGATACATCATCCGATCAGAACCAGATTTTTTATGCATAATCAGTGAGCACGTCTAGACACATTGAGATTGTGGTTTAATATATGACTCAAGTGCGCCCCTAGATTAATTTAATCAGTTATATATCAGTGATATATCATCCGATCTTAGACAGATTTTGGGTACGTCATTAGTGAACACTTCTAGACACACTGGTATTGTTGTTTAACTTTTGACTCTAGTGCACCCCCTATATTATTCCAATAGTTGTATCTCAGTCAAATATCATCCAATATGTACCAAATGTTATGTACATGATCAGTGAGCACTTATAGACACATTGATATTGTTCTTTAACATTTGACTCAAGTGAACCCCTAGATTATTCCAACAGTTATATCTCAGTGATACATCATCCAATCTAGACCAGATTTTATTACGTGATTAGTGAGCACTTGTGACTGGCTGTGGATCAATCACTGATGGGTTTTATGTCTCAGACAGTTTCGTCTAGGAGCTATTATCGTTTCATTTTTCATGGCGAGATGTCAAACATTGAGGTCTGGCCCCGCCCCTTCAACATGCTCCGAAACAAACTGTTTTGATAACTTTGCGTCCCTCATGCCTTTTGACCAAAATGGCCAAGTTTGAAACCGATTGAGCGAAATCCCTAGGAGGAGTTGGTTCAAATGCGGAGGTTGTAAACTGCCCAAAAGGTATGAAAATTGGGCCAACATTCCAAAATGGCCGGCTTCCTGTTTATTGTACAACGTTGGTGCCGACGGTTTTCTGTACATCTTGGGGAATTGGACAAGCGTACCAAATTTCATGTTTCTACGACAAACTAAGGTTAACGCAGAGGGTATTTTGAAAATTTCTAGGTGTCGCTCTTGAGCCGTTTCTGTTGCATTTTTTGCCAAGCCCTTAAAATACATAGTTTTTCCCAAGTCCTGATGCGTCCGCCAAATTTAGTGACTTTTGGGATATGCTAAGGCCCCCAAAACACAAAATCGTTTGGCGGAAAAATTGCATCTGGGGCCTGAACAGAGCGATTACAATAGGCCTTTGCAGCGCTTCGCTGCTCGGGACTAAAAAAGTTGAAATGTTTCGTCTTTCATCCGAAAGACTTCTTCAGTCAGACCAGGGTGCACCTGGTGATGAGCTGCTGAGATCACGTGAGAGCTGTGCTGTGTAAGTAACATGGCAGGATACTGCTAAACAAAAATGATTGGACTCAGGTAAAACAAGTCAATATATTACAATCAAACATAAAAAATATTGTTAATACTAACCTCTACATATTGTTTCAATAAACCAAACTGGACGAGGAAACCTTGGGCAGTCTGGAAAGTTACATGGATGAGCGTTTTGACAACATCGTGATGGGTAAACCACAAAAAAACACTGCATCCACGGCCACACCAACTCCTAAACGCACATGTTCAGCGAGCTCAACTAGCACGTCCACCTCTCCAGAGAAAAGCTTCACTGATGTCCTGGGCTCTATAGACAAGAAGCTAACCAGCTTAGATACCCAGCTTGCCCTGGTGGAGGTTCTAGGAGTTTCAAGCACTGAGGGAGTCTCTGGAGTTCAGCCAAGCTCAGGTGGCATCGCTCGCTGCTGAGAACCAAACTCTGAGGGGTGATGTCAAATAACTCACTGAGAAGATGTCGCAGCTGACCAGAGAGAACAGGAAAATGAAAGAATCCATTCTGGACATTCAGGCTCGAAGCATGCGAGACAATCTTGTCTTCTCAGGGATCCCAGAATGAGCAAAAGAGGATGTCGAAGTTACGATTCATGAGTTTATCCAACGTCAGCTGAAACTCCCAAATGAGACGGTAAAAAACATCACTTTCCATCGTGTTCACCGGCTCGGAGGTAAAAAGCCCAGTACCAAGCAACCTCGGCCAATTATAGCTAAATTTGAGCACTATAAACAAAAAGAGCCGGTCAGAAGTCAGGGCAGAGAGCTGCGTGGGACGGACTTCAGTGTGAACGATCAATTTCCAAAAGAGATCCTCGATCGGAGGCGAGTTTTGTTTCCAACCAGGAGGAAATACATGTCTGAGGGCATGTATATTTAGTTGATGTTTTTCTTAGTTCATATCTTAAATGTTATTACTGTTTTTCTTGTACATTTTATTGTTGGATGTAACTGGGACCTTGTGTACATAATTTCGCTCCACCACATGTACCACATGAGGTGCGAATGACAATAAAGAATCTCTGACTGACTCTGATCAGAGCTACGATGGCTGTAGATAAACTTTATGATAATGGTCCGTTGTTCAGGGAATGGGAGCACTATGTGGCTTTATTAAAAGGAACAACACGTTAGTTTGAAGCAGGGCTATTCAACTGATGGCCCGTGGGCCAAATCAGGCCCACAGGCGAGCTAAGTTTGGTCCACTAATGGGTTCACACTTTTAAAACAAAACAAGAGTTTTAACTATAAAACAAAGTAACTTAATGATAAGAACTACTGGATATCTGACCCCTGAGCGCTTGGCTTTCAGTAACTGTGGCCCCCTGGGCAATTTAGTTGAATAGTCCTGGTTTAATGCTTGTAACACTGGAGGTAAATTAACTGGCATTTGTAAATAAAATGTAAAGCACAGCTTGGTAAGGTGTCTGCACTGGTGAAAGTGAACGGTGTCACTGTTATTCTTTTTTTTGTTTGTTTGTTTCCTTTATTTTCCTTTTTTAGGGGTTTCTTAAAAACCATCAGGCTTTCTTCAATGTTAGGTGGTTACTTGATGTACTGTACACTCCTGGTCCACTCGAGCATACCTGTGATGAAGTCATTCTTTCATTAGATGCGGAAAAATTATTGACCGGGTGGAGTGGGACTGCCTCTTCAGGACTTTAAAGTTATTTAAGTTTGGTCCCAAATTCGTATCATGGGTGAGGCTGATTTAAATCTCCCCAATGGTGGTGGTCCTCATTACCTGTAACATATCCTCCTATGAACTACAGCAAGGTACGAGACGGGTGCCCGCTTTCACCACATCATTTTGGTTAGCGATAGAACCAGTAACTTTGTGGCAGAACTCCACCATTAAGAGGATAAGTTGACAAGGTACAGAACACAAATTCTCTGTATGCAAATTACCTTATTTTGTATATATCAGAGGCAGCACGGTGGCGCAATTGGTAGAGCTGCTGCCTCTCAGTGAGCAGGTCCTTGGTTCAAACCCCGGTCCAGGGGCCTTTCTGGGTGGAGTTTGTATGTTCTCTCCGTGCATGCGTGGGTTTTCCCCGGGTGCTCCGGTTTCCTCCCACAGACCAAAAACATGCATGTTAGGCTAATTGGTAACTCTAAATTGTCCCTAGGTGTGAGTGAGAGAGTGAATGGTTGTTTGTCTCGTTTGTCTCTATGTGTCCCTGTGATGGACTGGAGACCCGTCCAGGGTGTACCCCGCCCCTCGCACAGTGATTGCTGGACATGGGCACCGGCGACCGCCATGACCCAAAATGGAATAAGCGGGTAAAGATAATGGATGGATGGATGGATGGACTTCCTCTCATTTTTCCAGCTCCATTTATTAGCAGACTCGATGTTTAATGCTGTATTGTACCGTTTTGAGAGACAGGGTGATCAATGAAAATATATTTTCTGCACATGCATTTACTAAAATTTTTCCCACAGATAGGAGGAGGTAACCCAAATAAAATGTATCATCTTAACTAAAAATTAACATCACTCATGCCAAATATTCAGCACTAAACTTTGAAACCTTAACTCTTCTGAGTACTCATATTCAATGCATGTTGTAATTACATTTTGCTGTTTTCTTGTGAAAAATAACTTTGCTTATTCTAGGAAGATCCAGAGTAGGGACACTGGTGGTGAAAAGAAAAGTTGAATGTGAATGTTTCAGGAGGCAGAGATGGAACCGGAGGATGTAGGTGACCCTGTTGAAGAAATCTAACATATCCTTATGAAGGTTCATGTTTGTAAACATGGAAAAAAGGGGACAAAAGTATGAATGAAATGTGATTCATGCTGTTCTACTATAAAGCCATTACAGTGAAGAAGTAACAATGAAATACTTTATGTTAACAACCCCATTTAGTGGTAGAGATGGAAAATGCAGAGTAACCTGTCTTATAAGGCTGAAATTGGGTTGATGACGTTTGAATGTGATTATTTTCCTATTGTTATGAAGTTTACACTGACATCATTAAGATAGAGGAAGCTGATTAAAATATTACAAGTACCAAACAGGAACTAAACACAGGGAACATCACATGACCTATGGAGATCCACACTGCGGACCAGCTAGGATAGAAGTAGACAGGAAAATTAGAGACTATCTGAAGACAGACGTCTAGACAGTGAAGCAGAAGATATTTGCAGATTTTGTATTACAGGTGGCGAGTTAAAGGAAGGCAGTCTCTGGGTCCACCGACTGCTCTGACCCTGGAAGAAGTAACGGAGGAATACAGGTACAGATCATATTTTGAAGAATTGAGAACCTTGCTGTCAGGCTTTCATTCAAAGGTGACAAAACAGAAGGAGAGAGAAGACTCTGGGAGGTCCCACATAGTGGGTCATGCTGAAAGTCATCACAAGGAAGTGGAAGGAGCCAAGGTGGACAGGCACCTACAGGGCTGAACGGAGGTGGACTGGACCTCATCAGGTGGTTGAGAGAACATTGCATGCCGTTCGTCTCAAGGAGAAGGGCGACATCTGGTACCATTGGAGCCAGTGCACCCCAGCAGAAGAGCCGAACCGATCATTGGACCAAGTCAGGATCAATCTGGTCGATGAAAGCCCCCCACTTTGTCAGGATAAGTGACCAGACTACCCTCACTGTATCGAGACCAATGACTCGATAAGCTCAGAAAAGCCCCACCCCCAGAAAGCCCCAATAAACTCCCTTCTACCCAACTTTGTCAGGGCAAGTGGCCTGACACAAAACAGTCAGAGGCTAGAAAAGGAGAACAGTCTCCAAGCCCTGATACATACAGTACATTAAAAAAAACTGAACTGAACTTATTCCCCCAAGAAAAGCGAGAAGACGGACCCACTGACTTAGAACTCTCCAGTGCATGTATGTCCCTAGAAAAAAGTTTAAAAATATTGACATAGACATAAAGTGACATAAAGACATAAAGTGCCAGCAGAACCACCTCCTGATCAACGCAGCTAAAACTGAGGAGCTGGTGGTGGATTTCCGCAGGCACAGACCCACCTCACTGAACCCGGTGAACATCCAGGGAGTGGAAATTGAGATAGTGGATTCTTGGGGAGTGGTGGAACAGAGGTTAGAGAAGCTGGGCCTGTGATCGGAAAGTTGCAGGTTCAAATCCTGGTACTGTCAACATCGAAATGTGGGTGGAAAAGGTGAAACACCCACACCTGCCTCCAACCGCATTTGCCCCACTCTGGGCCCCTGAGCAAGGTCCTTAACCCCCACCATCTGCTCCCAAAAACAGGTCTCTCTTGAAAATGAGTTCTCGTGACTCAAGGAGACTACCTGTATAAATAAAGGGTAAATGAAAAAAAACATATATATATATAAGTACCTGGCTGTTCACCTGAACAATAAACTGGACTGGTCTCACAACACTGATGCACTTTACAGAAAGGGTCAGAGAAGATTCTACCTGCTGAGGAAACTGCGGTCTTTTGGAGTGCAGGGGGTGCTCCTGAAGACCTTATTTGACTCTGTAGTGGCATCAGACAACTTCTATGGTGTTGTGTGTTGGAGCAGCAGCTTATCATCAGCTGAGAAAAAGTGGCTAGATAAGCTCATCAAGAAGGTCAGCTCGGTGCTTGGATGTCCCCTCAACCCAGTGCAGGTGGAGGTAGACAGAAGGACTCCAGCTAAAATAACATCAATGTTGGACAACGTCTCCCACCCCATGCATGAAGCTGCATGAAGCTCTCAGGACATGCAGTGTTCCCTCATGCGGACTGAACTTGGCAAAAGGGCCTTCTCCTACTCTGCTCCTGTTTCCTGGAATATCTTGCAAAAAGACATGAAGCTCTCGACCTTTGACCTCTCTAAGTGGCTTTAAACGTCTGTTGAATTCCTGGCAAGAACCAATGCAGACATGTTCCTGTTTTTAGTTTTCTACACCGCCTTATAACGTAGCTGTTTTTGCTATTTTTTTTGCCATCTTATTTTAATTTGTAAAAAATAAAAAAATGAAAATATGTATGCCTCCGATTGTCTATTGCTGTCATTGTTATCCACTGTTGTCATTACTCTTTGTTAAAATCAGGTCTCTCTTGTAAATGAGTCCTCAAGGCTCATTGGGCTTAACCTGTATAAATAAAGGTTGAATGAATGTTGCTGAACTGGACAGCTCTTTCAGTGACAGATTACTTCATCCTAAATGCACAAAGGAGTGTCACTGCAGATCCTTCCTCCCAGCAGCTGTTGGACTTTAAAACCATCACTGCTCACAACAAATGCAATAAGGATTAAATACAAGTGGACCTCTGCTCAATCACCCACTCTGCATATACTACTTTATTGTAAATAGTCTGCCATTCTCAATGTTCAATACATATTGAACATTATTATTGTTATTGTTTATCTTATTTCTTTATATATATATATATTTTTTTTTTTACATTTTAGGAACTTTTTGTGTGAATCTTTTTATCTTTTGCTGCTGTTACACTTGAATTTCCCATCCGTGGGACAATAAAGGCTGTTTCTATTCTATTCTATTCTATTCTATTCTATTCTATTCTAATGAGCCTTTTGATCTTAATTCGCTTGACAGTTTTTACATTAAAATCAAAAAGTCTGTTTTTTTTTCCGAGCGTAAAATATTACATAGTGCGGTCAACATTACTGAAGATGATTTATTACTGTCTTCCAACAATAACACAAAAAAATACAGTATTACATGTGCTCAGAGGACCAGTGTTTTGAAGTTTTTTAAACCATACTGAAAAGTTAAGTTAATCTTCAGAAACGTGTTTATTATATTTACAGAAAAAGTGCTTACAAGAGAAATGAGTTCCTACCGGTCTACAGGGTCCAGTTCGTTGGTCAGATCACATTCAAGGTGTGGAATCTGACTGCAGTCAGAACTTTCCCTCCAGTCAAGATTTTCACTGAAAGATGAGAGAAAACATGAAGCTTTAAAGGAAAAGTCTGGCTCATCCCTTCTTTTTATTTTGTATACAGACAGCTGCAGGTCTTTCCTGGTCCAGTTTTCTAATGGCACAGCACTCTTAAATCCTCTTCGAGGTCCAGAGTCAGACCTGGTGCCCTACCTGCTTCTGCGGGCAGGTGCAAGGACAACTATCCTAATGTCTCTAAGGGGAAAAGGAGCTTGCGATGAATTTGAGTAAAAATTGGAGAATGCCTAAACTCAGCTCAATTCATGGAAAATATGTGGAAATTGAGAACTCATGCAAATATTTGAGAACTGTTTGATTCCAAACTAAAACTTGACGTGAACACTGACTATATCAAGCAAGGTCAGCAGACAATCCATTTACTGAGGAAGCTAAATTCTTTTAACATCCGTAAGGAAATTTTATGCAATTTTTATCAGTTTATGGAAAGCATTTAACTTTTTTCCTTTATTTGTTGGTTCGGTGGACTGTAAAGGATAAGAAGAGCCTGCAGAGCATTGTTAAAGTCTGCCCCAAAATAACTGGGGTCCAGCAGAGAGAACTGCAATCCTTGTGGGTGGGTGAAGCAGGTACATCGCAAAACTGGGGATAAATTATCCTGATGGAACCACATCACGTCTTCTGAATTCATACTGATGCCTTCAGACTACTGCTTTATAGCAGCACGCAGGAAGACAGGCAGGCTGTCTTACTGCTTTACTGTCTGCCATCAGGCTGCTGAAGCTTGACGGCAGCTCTGACTTATTCTTGCAGCTTTACCACAAAGTGGTTGAGTAGTGATGCTGTTTGGATTGTTATTGTTCAATATATATTTTTTGATAATTTTGTTATTTTTATGCATTTATTTTTCATTACTTATAGGTACATGACCGCGTGCGAGCGAGAGAGAGAGAGAGAGAGAGAGAGAGAGAGATTGATTTTGATTTTTAGATTTTTAGAAAACCTTTATTATGAAGGACCACTCATAATACAAAATCTAGAGGAGGAAAAAAAAAAAAACACTGCAAACAATGCAGATGCCATTAAAAAAACATCCTATGGTTAAAAATAAATTAAAAAAAAGCAACAACATTCAAATTAAGAACCAGCAAAGTAGCTATACATCCAGTACAGTTCCAAAGGAGAGTTCACCGTTTGAGACTTTGCATAAAACTTTTTTAAAAGCCCATACATTTGAAAACGTACCAAGGTCGTTTTTTTCTTAAATAATAATCAAAATCTATTTGTAAACGGGCCCTGAGCATCCTCTTTAGTAGAAGGACAACATCAACA
The DNA here is from genome assembly GCF_014905685.2 of Nematolebias whitei. Classification (NCBI taxonomy): domain Eukaryota; kingdom Metazoa; phylum Chordata; class Actinopteri; order Cyprinodontiformes; family Rivulidae; genus Nematolebias; species Nematolebias whitei. The sequence goes on along the minus strand of NC_056506.1, from coordinate 5,125,294 downwards.
TTGCTAGACTGCTCAATTTTGTTTTTTCGGCTGACATAAATGGCCATTTTTGCTGTCGCCACGATGAAGTTAAACAGCTGGCATTTGTCTTTATACTTCTTTGAATATCTGTAACCAAGAATGAACATTTGCATAGAAAAGGTTTCATGACACAATGTAAAGAAACCTCTCAGAAAAATAAAGAGAGGAACTAAACGACAACAAAGCATAAAACAGTGAAAGACGGTTTCTCTCTGTAGGCAAAAGGGACACTCTGGACTTACTGTGGGATTAATAACAGAGACAAACGAGTTTACAGCAATGGCTCCCTGTAGAACTCTCCATTGCAAATCTGCCACTTTTTTTGCCAGTGGTGGCTTGTAGAGTGCCCTCCATTCAGGTCCAACATCATCACTGAGACCAAGGTGAGACCTCCAAACAGTGTCAGCTCTAGCATTGAGCTTGTCTCTATGCAATATGTGAACAAACATTCTGTACATTTGTTTGCCAGTAGCTTTACAGATTGATCCAACCATCCCACCCTGTAATAAAGATCTGCTAAGAACATTAAAAACTGGAAGAATGTTTACAGTTGGAAAATCATCAGTCGCGTCAGGAAGTACATTATTGCTGGAAAACTGATACAGCATGTCGTGTTCAGCGTCCGACAAAACTGCCTTCCAATCCATGAGCAGTAAAGACACCACCCGAACAGACTTCACCCCCACCTGGCAGGCCAGAGCAGCAGCATTGTCAAGGGTCGAACCTGCATACGTCAACACCTGCCCAGATCACCACTCCAGATTCGCGGAACTTCTTGACAAGCGTGGTTCCCATTTGGCAGTTGTTAAAACGAGTCCCAAAGATGACTGGTTCCTGAAGCAACCAGTGAAGAGAGTCTGAGTGTGCTGGTCTCTCAATTTTTAACAAGTTCCAGGCCTTAAACAAGCTCTTGTAGAAACTCGGTAGAGTGCTGGTGTCAAGGCATTTCAAGTCCATCAAGAACAGTGTCTTGTTGAGTCCCAGCCCGCCAAGTCGGTTTAGGATGGAGCAGGCTAATGGTCGCCACAACAAGTTTGTAGGTCCACAGAGAAACCTTTGGATAAACATTAGTCGAAATGCCACTCCTCTACTGGCCAGGTGAATCAAGCCTTGTCCTCCAATGTCCTTTGACAGGTACAGGGTGCTCTGAGGGACCCAGTGCAAATGGTCCCAAAAAAAGTTTACAAGCACAGTTTGAATCCTGGATAGTAGATCTGGTGGGGGGTCAATAACAGACAGGCGGTGCCATAGAGTGGAGAAAATCAGATTATTGATGATAAGAGTCCGACCTCTATAAGACAACTTGTTTTTAATCCACTTCCACTTTGCGAGACGACCCTTGATTTTTTCCAGCACATTCTCCCAGTTTTTCAGTGATGTTTTTCCATCACCTAAAAAAACACCCAAGTATTTTATTTCTCCAATTTTCCAAAACAACCCTGTTGGTAACTTAAGTTTCTTTTCCAAATCTCCAATGCTAAAAGCCTCACTCTTTTCCCAGTTCACTTTAGCTGAATAAATCAAAGAGAAAAGCTCAATGGCTGCTGTTAACAAATCAATGTCCTTCTGATTATCAACAAAAACAACCAAATCATCAGCATAGGCTGACAACTTTACAGGAGACACACATCCTGGTAAACATAGTCCTTTAAGGTCAGTTCTCAATCTGTGGTGGAAATATGCAACAAGGGCTCAATGGCCAGGGAGTACAGCATACCCGATAAAGCGCAGCCCTGTCTGATGCCTCTTAGTACCTGAAAAGGAGCACACAAGCCACCATTGACCTTGAGTACACTCTCAATATTATCATATAGAACCTTGATGTGTTCCACAAAACCAGGGGAAAAACCAAAAGCAAGTAGAGTGTTCCATAAATATTGATGTTCAACTCGATCAAAGGCTTTTTCCTGACCAAGTGACAGGATACCTGCAGTTAGACCATGACATTTACAGATCGCTAAAAGATCTCTGAGCAAGATTATGTTGTCAGTAATGAGTCTACCAGGTACACAATAAGTTTGGTCAGGATGAATGACCTCTTCCATTGCCTTCCTTAGTCTGTTGGCAAGAACTTTAGATAGGATCTTATAATCTGAGCATAACAATGACACTGGTCTCCAGTTTTTTATCAATAGCAGATCACCTTTTTTTGGCAGTAGGGTGAGAACTGCTCTCCTACAGCTCAGTGACAAGCATTTGCGGCTAAGACTGTCGCTGAGTACTGCCAGCAGGTCTTCCCCAATCACTGGCCAAAGAGATTTATAAAAATCGACTGGGAGCCCATCAATGCCAGGAGCTTTACCACTTTGCATGCTCTGTAGGGCATCTTGAAGCTCAGCAAGTGAAAGTTCCACTGACAGTGCATCATTAGTTTCCTTTCTAACTTGAGGAAGATCTTGATAAAAACAGTGGGCCACAGCTGGGTGTTCTTGATATTCAGTGTTATATAACTGCCTATAGAAACTGACAGCATGTTTCCGAATAGTATCAAAATCAGTCAGTATCTCACCCGTGTCGGATTTTAAGGAGTGTATAGTTTTCTTTTGCCCATTTTTACATTCTAGACCAAAAAAAAATGATGAGGGGACATCCATCATTGCAACCTGATAGAAGCGGGACCTAACCAGAGCTCCCTGTGCCGCCGCCCCAAGCAGACTGGACAATGCAAAATTTTTGTCCTTGATTAAACCTACATAGTGCTGATCACCTGTGGCCTCAAACTGTTGCTGCAGATTTTGAATCTCAGATTCTAA
>NC_056506.1:5115994-5122420 GCF_014905685.2 Nematolebias whitei | reverse complement strand
CTGTTGCACTGGCTGCAGCCCCACCGTTTGCTTCCGGTAGTTTTTCTGGGCAGGCACGAACAACATGTCCCTCAGAGCCACACCCAAAACACTTCATCTTTTCAGATGATGCATAAACTGTATAATCAAAACCATCAATTTTAAAACGAAAAGCCATATTAAACTCCTGGTTGTTGTTCTTTAAAATCATATAGACCTGCCTCCTAAAAGACACAACATGCTTCAGCTGCGGAGACTGGCAGCCCAGAGGAACCAGTTTAGATGGAGACATGAGCTGACCATGTCTCCCCAGTTCTTTGGACAAAACATCATTACTGACAAACGGGGGGCCCTGGGACAGAATAATCTTCTTTGCTGGATTGACCAGCGGAACCACCTGAACAAAAGTGTCACGAACCACCACACCTTTTTCAACAACCTTGTTGACTTTGTCTACACTGTCTAAGAAGATCACAACTCCATTGTTCATCCGAGATGCAGACTTGACACTGTCACATCCAACCAGTTCTCCAACCGCTAACACACAGTCCTCAACAGAGCAGTTCATGTTCAAACAAAGTTTGACACCATGGTGGCGCTTGAGCTTATCAAGCCCAGCGCCACCTGCTCGGTGGTCCATGACACCGGACCGAGCCGGGTCAGAACCTCTCAACTAAACTACCACACTAGAATAGGTAGAAAGAGAGAAGAAAACAGTTTGAAAAGAATAGAGAAAAAGACAAAAGTTTAACACTCACACGAGTCACTCTCACGTCGGACCCGACACCTGCTCCGCAAACGCTCACGCATGCGCACGAGAGAGAGAGAGAGAGAGAGTGAAATCAGGGAACTGACAAACTGAATTATCTTTTGGGGATAAATAAAGTTGTCTAAAACTGTTTGAAGTGATGCTCTGTTATAAACTTTTCAATAATTAGTTCAGCATCATATCAGTCAGTCATAGAGGAAAACCAAGCAGCACTCTTCGTCCAGACTAGTCTAACAGCTAAATAAACTTGTAAGGTTTTATTAGTGTGCTGGTGAAGATTATCTGTCATCCAGGTCATGGTCAATCAAAAAAGTAGCAAAAAACAGAAACTGGACTTCTATTCTGAAGCTGAAGACATTCTCTTTCCATCCGTGAGTCTTTATCAATTTTAAAACATCTGGTGTCTGTGCAGCTCCAAGCTCTCTAGAACTGCAGGAGGGGCCTGGCTATGGACTTATTCAGCTGCAGGTTAGACTGGAACTACTTGCCCTCACAGTGGAGGCTCGTTAAGCTCTTTGTCTGCCTGGCTCACAGACAGATGTTTGGGTTACCTGCATGAAGGTGTGGATTGGACTGGAGCTGACCTGGAATTAGGCCTAAAGCTGCACTGTAAGTTTTTGAAAGTTGAAATCTGAGACCTCCTCCTCTGTTTATTATTATGTTCACTTTGACGTAAGGGGGTGTGGTGGCATAGAGGTGAGAGAGGGCAAGCATGTGATCAGAAGGTCATTGGTTCAATCCCCCAGCAACATCAAAATGCGAGTGGGAAAGGTGAAAAACCCACGCGTGCCTCTACCCTCATTTGCCCCACTTTGGGCCCTTGAGCATGGCCTTAACCCCCACCATCTGCTCCCGTGGGCACCCTAGATGGAAACTCTCTGCTCCACACAGAGGGCCGTGGTAGCTTGGTGGTCTATGGTTGTATCAGGAAAGACATCTGTGTCAGGGTTTGCAGGAGCAGGTATAACTCAATGGCGCAGGCAGGGACACAGAGACTCAGCGGAGTAAAATAAAATAATTTTAAATCAACAGGCTGACATGGCAGCATAAACTTTCAAAGCAGAGTATAAACAAGACAGGATCAGAACAGGATCAGGACAGGACCAGGACAAGCCAAGACCATACCCAATGATGAATAGAAACTGAACAGGACTCACAGACAGACTTAAATACACAGACAAGACAGGACATAATTACAAGCAACTGGACATGAGACAAGGGTGGAACTGATCAGAGGTAATTAAGAGACACATAGGGAGTACAGATACAGGAAAGCCCACCAGAGGGTGCCATCCTTGCACTACCCTGCCCCCAAGGACACCCCCTGGCATCTCCAAAAAGCCCATCCCGAAAGACTTGGGCCCTTCATCCTTGAGGTTCCTCTCTCCTCCTGCCCAAGGAAAACACGAGAACAAAAAACAAAAAACCATCAGGACAAAACCTGGGATCTAAACTAAACACAACCAAGGAACATTAAAAAAATGTCTGGATGGTAAGGAGACTGTGCCTAGTCAGGCCAGAGTTCAGGGTGGGCAGCCAGGAGGCCGTCCATTTCTGGGTCAAAGTTCAGGTGGGCGGCATGGAGGCCGTCCCCCATGCTGGAGCAGACCAGGTGGCCAGACGGTCGGGAGGGTGACCAACACACTGGAACAGGTCTACGGATGCTGGAGAGCACCCAACTGGTGAGGAGCCTGGACGAGGCGAGGAACCTGGACGAGGCAAGGAGCACGGATGAGACAAGGAGCCTGGACAAGGCAAGGAGCCTGGACAAGGTGAGAAGCCTAGACAAGATGAAGGGCCAAGGCGAGGCAAAGGGCCAAGGCAAGGCAAAGGACCAAGGTGATGTGAAGGATCAAGGCGAGGCGTGGACACAAGGCGAGGCGTGAACCCAAGGCGAGACATGAATCCAAGCTGGGTTCCTTTTTTTCACCTGTTGGCTGACTGGAGTCCTGCTTGGGTTTTTTCTCTACTTTCAGGAAGGCCCAGTTAGGATATCCACATTGCTCTAGAGCCTGTCTTGTGTAGGATTTCTCCTTCTGCCTGGCTCCTGAGTTAGTGGGGATGCTGTCTGCTCTGTGATACAGAGTCCTGATGACTCCTAACTTGTGCTCCAAAGGGTGATGGGAATCAAACTGCAAATACTGGTCTGTGTGGGTGGGTTTGGGGTACACCTTGGATTGCAAATGTCCTCTATCAGAGACTGACACCTCACAGTCCAAGAAAGCCAACCTGACATTTTTTACATCTTCTCGTGTGAACTTGATGTATTTATCAAAAAGGAGGAACCCAGACCCAGACCGGTGGTCATTCCGTATGTTGAGGGAGTATCAGAGAAACCGAGACGTTTATTTTCTAAACATAACGTCCCAGTGGCTTTTAAACCCCAAAATACATGAAAGACTAGTTCATCCCAAAGATCCAGTCCCCTGGCACAAACAGAGTAATATTGTGTATGTTGTTCAGTGTCAGGAGGGCTGTGATCAGTCTTACATCAAGGAAACTAAACAGCCACTGGCCAAAAGGATGGCCCAGCACAGAAGATCAACATCATCAGGCCAGGACTCTACAGTCTACACTCATCTCCAGGCCAGCGGTCACTCTTTCAGGGATGAAGATGTTCAAATCCTGGACAGAGAGGAATGATGGTTTGAGAGAGGAGTAAAGGAGGCCATCTTTGTGAAAAGAAATCGTCCATCATTAAACAGGGGTGGAGGCCTCCGGGTTCAACTGTCCCCCTCTTACAATGCTGTGATTGCTAGTATCACTCAACCCCCTGTGAATAGGAAACAGCCATCAGTGTGCTAATGATCCATTGTTAGGTTGATGCTCCTTCTTGACCATGTGAGCATCTGGTTTTGGTTGTCAGCAGCAAACTGGTTGATCCACTTTGAGAAGGTGCTATTTAAGAGACTGAGCTGAATACAGCACCTCAGACTGAGGAAGTCTTTCGGATGAGAGACGAAACGTTTCTACATTTTTTTGCTTTGTTTTTTTTTTTGGAATGTCCAGAGGACCAGATTTAACTTTTTTGGAAAAATATTTTTAATAATAATAAATCAACAGGCTGACGTGGCAGCATACATTTACAGAGCAGGGTATAAACAGGACCGGACCAGGACAAGCCAAGACCATACCCCATGACAAATTGACACTAAACAGAACTCACAGACAGACTTAAATACACAGACAAGACAGGGCATAATTACAAACAGCTAGACACGAGAAAAGGGTGGAACCGATCAGAGATAATTAAGAGTCACACTAGGGAGTACAGATACAAAAAAGCCCACTAGAGGACGCCATCCTTCATACAGTTTGCTGTGGCGACATCTGAAGGGGGTGGGCAAAAAAAAAAGTTCTCATTTAATGTAAAAGGCTTCCTTAAACACCTCCCCCCCCCCCCACACACACACACACACACACACACTCCAAACCATCTGTCTTCTCTGTCCAACATCTGGACCTCAGCAGAGTCTCCCTTAACCTTGAGGTGTAGGTGGACCACTGAGTCGCACTGAAGAACTGCTCTCTGATGTTGAGCCATATGTCCCTGTGGAGAGGCTGTTTAGTTTCTCCAACATGGAGGACTGAAAATTCCTGTAGACACCACACCACCCAGTTTGGGTTTAGGGGTTCTGTCCTTGGGATGGACCAGCTACTGTCTGAAGGTTCTGTTGCATTTAAAATGTACTGGGATGTTGTGTTTGGAGTTTCTCAGATCTTCCAGCAACATTTGGGATGATGTTTGCTCTTCTCTCTGTTCAGCAGCATGTTTTCTTTTTTTCCTTTTTGTTTCTTTATTTTGTTTTTGTTTATTGTTTGCTGATTTGACAAAGGTCCAGTTAGGATAGCCACAAGTTTGGAGAGCTTCTTTGAAACTGTTCAGTTCCTTATGTCTTTGTGGGGGCATGTTTGGTGGTGTAAAGTTTGTGTTCCAGTGGATGGTGAGACTGAAACAGAAGATTCTGATATGTGTGAGTATGTTTCCTGTAAACGTCAATGTTGACACTTCCATCTCTCTGCACGTCCACCAAACAGTCCAGTAGCTCGTTGTTGGCATCCTCTCTGTTGAACTTGATGTTATCCACAGAGTGGATGTGGCTGTTGAACTCTTCTTTCTTTCACATGAATTTTGACCCAAGTGACATTCACATACTGTATCTGAACCAATGACACTGTGGTCCTTTGAGAGTCAGACAAAGGTCCAGCAGGGTACAGATGTGGTCTGGGGTGAAACTGGTCATGTTGTGAAGGCCATTATCAAGACTTTATTAGCTATTGTAACGTTCTTTCACAGTTGTTTGATAAAGTTTGGATAAAAACTTTAGCTTCTTTCTCAGTACTTATTTACAGCTGATGTCTGGACTGATAAAATACCAACTACTGAGCAAACAATCCCTTTAACAGAACAAAACTGCATTACCTCTGAGAGTACCATATGGTGTAGTTGTTTTCAGGTTGGGTGCAGGTCCAGGTGAGAACGGTTTTGAAGTCCAGGGATGTCCAGAAGACGTTCTCCACTCTGGGAACAGAGTTGTCACCTGGGAACACAAACACAACACAAACTCCTCCATCATCTCTGGAGTTTCTGCCATTTTTTCTCTTTTTGGGTGACATTATGGCTGTCTTTAGAATTAGGCTGGTCCTTCTCAGCGTAGGAGGATTTTAGTCTATAAAACTGATGTGGAAGGCAGTGGGTGATATGCATTCCTTTTAGTTTTACACCTGTGCTTTTAAGTTGCAGCACGGTGGCACAGTTGTTAGAGCTGCTGCCTCTCAGCGAGCACTTACCCTTACTCAAATCCTGGCTGGGGGGCTTTCTGGGTGGGGTTTGCATGTTCTCTCCGTGCATGCGTGGGTTTTTCCAGGTACTCTGGTTTCCTCCCACAGACCAATAACATGCATGTTAGGCTGATTGGTAACTCTAAATTGTCTCTAGGTATGAGTGAGAGAGTGACTGGTTGTTTGTCTCATTTGTTTCTATTGCCCCTTTTCCACAGTGACGGCACGGACCAGTTCAGCTCGGCTCGGCTCAGTTCAGCTCAGCGCACGTTGCATTTCCATATGCACTTCAGAACCGGTTCTGTAGGCGGGGTCCAGAATCCAAATCGCCTTACAAGCTGGTGGCGGTAGTGCTCCCTTAAGCTATTTACTAGCCACCACTAAACATATTAAGAAGAAGCACTATATAAATAAACTGAATTGAATTAAATCTCTGATGAACCAGATTCTACAAAAACATCTATATTTAAAATGTTATAGTTTTTCTTCATCATTTGATGTTTTTGCACTCTTTCTGTATATTTTTATTGTTCAGTTAAGATATGTGGTTTTGCTTCTTGTATACAGATTATTTTATTTAAGCTTTGCTTTAAAGTTTTTTTCTTTTGTGATTTGTACATCTGTGGGTTAGAATAAAGTTGGAACTAAAATCTTTATCTCTTCTTTAAACATGTTTGAGGGAAATAATCCTGAGAGAGTCAATAATTCAGTGTATTTTCATGATTTTTCAGCTGAGTTAACTCTAACAGATTATTTAATAGTCATTCAAGTGAAAACAGGATTTCATGATAAAGCCGGCACAGTTTATTTATTTATTTAAATCTTGACTGATTAAAAAAATATATATTATATATATATATATATATATATATATATATATATATATACATATATAT
>NC_056506.1:5110544-5115894 GCF_014905685.2 Nematolebias whitei | reverse complement strand
TATATATATATATATATATATATATATATATATATATATATGTATATGTATATATATATATATATATATGTATACATAAAATGTTTTTAAAACATCGTTTCCACCATCTGCCCCAGACCCGTCCCGGTCCACCCGTCTGCCGGGATCAGGGTTCGGTCTTCATGAGCAAGTGAGGCCAGGGGCTGGGCAATGGCCTTCTGCGAGTCAGCAGTTTGCATGATCCTCCTTTGATGATTTCTAGGCAGGAGACCCATTTGGTGCAGGCAGGCAGACAAGACTCAAAGAATATAAATCAATAATTTATTATTTACAAAATAAAGATGGCTGATGGGGCAGCAAACTTACATAAATCATGGGACAGGACGCAGGACACAAGGAGCAGGACACGAGGAGCATAACAGGCATCACAGTGAGACACAATGACCAGACAATGTGGGACGCAGGCAAACAGACTTAAATACACACACTAACAAGACTAACACAGAACATCTGTGAAACATCACAGGTGCAGACATCAGGGAGAGAACAGACAAATATGGAACACTAGAGGGAGACAGAGACCAGGGAAAGCACAACTCCTACAGTACCTCCCCCCCAAGGACGTCCCTTGACGTCTCCAAGACCCCACACCCCCAAAACGTGGGTGGGAGGAGGGGGAAAGCCAACAGGGAGGAGGGCACTAGGAAAAAAAAGAGACACGAGTGGAATGAAGAACTGGACAGGGTACACTAGGGGCAAGGTACAACACATGGAAACAAAAGGAGGTCAGAGTTCAGGTAAGGAACTGTGAGATTGTCCAAAAAGCAGTAAACAGGTCAGACAGGCAACCATTCACCAGGTCGGGCAGAGCAGGAGTGAGGACCTCAGCAGGCGGATCAGCAGTGAGGAGCTCAGCAGCGAGGAGCTCTTCTGCGGCTGGATAGTCTGGGGCTGGATCTTCGGCGGCAGGATCTGGAGCAGGAGCGGAGTCTGTCTGGACCCCCTCTGAACAGGAGAAGTGAGGAGCGTCCACCTGGACCCCCTCGGAACAGGAGAAGTGAGGAGCGTCCGCCGGGACCCCCACGGAGCAGGAGAAGTGAGGAGCGTCCGCCGGGACCCCCTCGGAACAGGAGAAGTGAGGAGCATCCGCCGGGACCCCCTCGGAGCAGGAGAAGTGAGGAGCATCCGCCGGGACCCCCTCGGAGCAGGAGAAGTGAGGAGCGTCCACCGGGACCCCCTCAGAACAGGAGAAGTGTGAGATCCACCACGGGGGCTGCGTGCAGCGTGGGATCCATCTCAGGGGCTATGTGCAGCGTGGGATCCACCTCGGGGGCTGCGTACAGCGTGGGATCCACCTCGGGGGCTGCGTGCAGCGTGGGATCCACCTCGGGGGTTGCGTGCAGCGTGGGATCCACCTCGGGGGCTGCGTGCAGCGTGGGATCCACCTAAGAGCAGGAGAAGTGAGGAGCGTCCACCGGGACCCCCTCAGAACAGGAGAAGTGAGGAGCGTCTTCTGGGACCCCCTCGGAGCAGCAACAGGATCTGGAGTAGACGTTTCTGGGTCAGTGGGCTCAGGACAGGTTGGGTCCTCACACAGCATGGATGATACAGAGGCTGCAGGAGATGGAAAAACAACGGGGACTGTAGTAGGCATGGGAGCGACCACAGGGGCTGCAGCTGTGAGACCCTCAGGAGCCAGGAGCATGATCCGAGGAAGCGCCAGGGGTGTAGCTGGAGGCTCAGAGTCTCTAAAAGGACCCCGCAGTTTGTCTTCCAAGGGCAGAGCAGTGAGAGTCGGGCTGCCTGCTGGGTCTTGGTTTGGTCTGGTCATTCTGTGATGATTTCTAAGCAGGAGACCCATTTGGTGCAGGCAGGCAAGACTCAAAGAATATAAATCAATAATTTATTATTTACAAAATAAAGATGGCTGACAGGGCAGCAAACACATAAATATGGGACAGGACGCAGAACACAAGGAGCAGGACACGAGGAGCATAACAGGCATCACAGTGAGACAATGACCAGGCAATGAGGGACGCAGGCAAACAGACTTAAATATACACACTAACGAGACTAACACAGAACACCTGTGAAACATCACAGGTGCAGACATCAGAGGTAGAACAGACAAATATGGAACACTAGAGGGAGACAGAGACCAGGGAAAGCACAACTCCTACACCTCCGCGGTGACCAGTGGCACACGGAGCACGCAAGCCCGAGCCCCGAGTCTGTAGCACGGAGGATCTTCTGCGGTGACCGGTGGAGCTCGGAGCCAGGGACATGACGCCCTACACAGCCTGAGGGGGCTCAGAGGCTCCGGTGGAGAAGACCAAAAGAGTTGGGGAACGGCAGTGTTCCATCTAGCTCGCTCTGAATTTTGTTGTTGGTCACCAAACAAAAAAAAATGCCTGGACTTCAGCATTAGGCCACGGTGTAGTCATTATTATTTTAAAAATCTTAAAAAAAATATGTCCATCCTATGTTCCTTGTTCTGAGTAATTACAAATGGCAAATCAGTGTTTTGAAAAGTTTCTGAAAGATCCAGTGACTCTGCCCCCTCACCAATCAGTGACTGACAGTGTTCTGATGTCATGTTTTGGTGCTGGCTCGACTCGCTTGGTCCCCTTGAAAAGAAGGGACCAAATAAGGTGCCAGTTCCACCAAAAAGTGTTGGTGGAAAACGGCTGGGAAGCATACCAAACTGAGTCAAGTCATGCTGAAGAGGAGCTATGGAAAAGGGGCTTATGTGGCCCTGTGATGGACTGTTGTCAATGGAGGTGATTTTGAGAGTGAAATCAGAGTTAAAGCAAGGGTTGCAGCCTTGACTCATCTATGCAGGACGGAGGTGTGTGTGTGTGTGTGTGTGTGTGTGTGTGTGTGTGTGTGTGTGTGCACTTCAGGCTTGATTGTGGACAGAATGGAAATTGTTTAAATTTGTAAAAGATCATACCCAAATCATTTTAAATCACTTTTTTAATCATTTAAATGTATACTTATATGTGATGTACGTGTGATAGAAGATTTTATAATCAAGTTGTAAGGTAAAGAAACAATCAGCAGTTAGACTGTGCAACTGTTTTACAACCTTACGAGCAAACAAAGGAGTAACTCCTAAGTGTTGAACTGTATAAACACTGTGACCTCATTCGAAGCAGAATCGAGTGAAAAACATTGGGCCAAAATGTTCCAGGAGGGTGCAACACTCTCCTGGAATGCAGAATGTTCTAGAAGTTGGTAAGAGTGACAACTCCATGGAACAAATCATAAAGCTTACAGCAGAGGGCTTCACTTGTAGGGGCGAGCCTAGCTGATTGGGCATGTCTGTACTTGCCATCAAAGTAAGAAAAGCTATAAAAGGAAGAGATGCGAGCACAACTGGGCTGGATAGAAATTCGCATAGCTGAGCAAGCTAGGAGACGCAAACAGATGCTACGGAGGACCGAGGTTGTTTGCTGGTGGAGAGTGAAGCAGCAGCCTGGGAGGTGCTTGGAAGAAAATCACGATCAAAGGAGGAAACTTGGAAGAGTTCAAGTCGGAAACTTTGGCGGTTGGCATAAACCGGTTTGTGAATGAATCGGGATGGCAGCTAAGGAGGTAGAAGAGGAGGATTTAGATAGTGACATGGATATAGGTAGTTGGACACCTGTAACAATTAAATGAGGAAATTGGGAAAGCAGTGGTAATCAGGCGGATGGAAATTCAGCAAATAAAAGATATCTGGAAGGAAATAGCTCAGATGAAGGGAATAATGGGATGCGTAAAAAGATTATGAAAGAAGAAATCAAGATAATTTTAAAATTTAAAAAAGAAGATGAACATATTATTCTAAGTACAATAACAATATCCAAGGAAATCAAAAGGAAAATAGGGGAAGTTGAATTGGCAAAAACCTTGAGAGATGGCAATTTACTTGTAATTTGTAAATCAGAAGACCAAAAAAGGAAAGCATTGTTGCTTGAAACTATATCCAAGAAAAGGGTGGAAAATAAAAGAGTCTTAGGGGAGATCACGAGGAGTTATTTATGGCATTCCACTAAATCAAGATTTAGAGAAAATAAAACGTAACCTTCAGAATGTACAAGTGACAGGAATTAAGAGATTACAGAGGACAGTAAACAATGAAAGAGTTGACAGCCTGTCAGTAATGCTGGAAATTTATGTCGTACCGGTCAGAGTTATGATAGGATTTATCAGTTATCCAGTCAGGCCTTACGTTCCACCTCCACTTCGGTGTTACAAGTGTCAGGGGTATGGGCATATAGCTGCTGTGTGTAAGGGCAAACAAAGGTGTTCAAAATGTGGTGGGGAGCACAAGATTCAGGAATGTGGAGACAATGTTCAGGAAAAATGCTGTAATTGTGGAGGACAACATAGGGTGACATACGGAGGGTGTGAGTGTAGGAAGAGGGCAATAGAGATTCAGAAAGTGAAAACTACAAATAATTTAAGCTATGCTGAGGCAGTAAAGAAGGTTCAAGAGAAAAAACAGGACACAGTAGGTAGTATTCAAACAGCGAGACAAGAATCAGAACAGCAAAATAAGAATAGTAGACAAATTGATCTTGTTCATTGCTTGTGTTATAAACTGCACTGACCAGGTTAAGCAAAAAACCGAAAAAATTAAAGTCATTGTGAAGGGGGCTGAAAAATTTTTAGGAATAAGGAATATTTCATGTGAACAAATCAAACAAAACCTTGAAGCAGATGGCAAACAAGCAGAGACAGCTGGAAAAACAACATGCTAATACTTCAATGGAACGCTAGAAGTTTAATTGCAAATGGTCAGGAATTAAAAGGATTTATACAAAAAATTAAAATAAAACCTGAAATTATATGTATTCAAGAAACATGGTTAAAACCTATGCTAGATTGTATTATTTATGGATATAATAGTATTCAGAGGGATCGGGAGGAGGACACTGGAGGAGGATGTGTGATATTCATAAAACAGGGATTGCCTTATAGAGTGTTAAATAAAGGAAAAGATCTTGAATACATAGCAGTTGAAATATGGTCAAAAGAAAATAGTTCTATGTCGTATAAGCTTCGCCCTTTAAGGCCTTCGCTTTAGTGGGTTTATCCCGTTATGCAGAGCATAAGCACTGAAAAAATTAGTCCACGCCCACCTGCGGTGTGGGCCCCACCCGGTCCGTATAAATTACGTTAAGAGCGGGAAATCGGCTCCCATTTTTCTTCAGCGAGCTAATATAGCACTGTCAGAAGAACAAAGAAGATAAATTGTGTAAATGACCAACCTTTGTGAAGGATGCTTGGCCCGGCAGTCGACCTCCGGTCGTCCGGTGAGTTCTCCTCCCCGAGGAGAAGATGACAGCAGTCTTATTCCAAGGTAAGCGTCGGGGAACATTTC
>NC_056506.1:5066526-5110444 GCF_014905685.2 Nematolebias whitei | reverse complement strand
CCCCCACCTCCTCTGTTTTTTACGGTTCCTGAACCGAGTTCAGGAGGAGGGATTGACAGCTCTACTGGTGGCTCCCGGCGTGTGAACGCACCATGGTTCCCAGGCCTGTAACGTCTGTTGTCGGGTCGCCGTGGAACTGCTGTGGAGGGAGGATGCTCTCCTTCAGGCAGGAGGAGCGACCAAGAGTTACCCAGAAATAGGTCAACACCTGTGGGTCTGACCACTGAGCGGTCCTACTTAGAGGATGGGTCTCCCTCAGGAGATAGTGTGCACAATTCAAGATTCACGTGCTGCATCCACCACAGTTCTGTACACATTAAGGGGACGGCTTTTCAGCGCTGGTGTACAGAGAAGGTTTAGAGGCCACCTCATGCCTTTTAGGCGGCGTGTTGTTTTCTCTACAACAGCTGATGGACAGGGAGTTGTCATTCAGTACGCTTTAACGTACGTTGCAGTCATCTATTCCTGCCACGAAGGTTTCGGAGACAGAACAGCTTTTAATCACCCGCTGATGAAGCGTTTTTCTAAAAGATGTTCAGAGACACAGGCCTGCTTCACGTCCACTTGCTCCACAGTGGGATTTAACGCTGGTCCTGCGAGCCCTGATCAAAGCTCCAATCGAGCCTCTGGATCAGGTTTTCACTTAAAATTCTTGTCTCTTTAAACAGCCCTGCTGCTGGTTTTAACACCCGCTAAGAGGGTAAGTAATTATCTGCCCTCTCTGTTGCTTCGTCATGCCTTAGAATTTAGGCTGACGGGCAGCTCAGCTGATTTAAGACCAACCCAGCTTTTATGCCTAAAACATCACGAGCTCTTTTAAATCAAGAGTGATATCGTTGGAGGGGTCTCTTTCCCCCCCACAGATCAGAAGAGGAAGCATCTTTTCATCTTCTCTGCCCGGTGCGGGCGTTGACGTGTTACATAACGCGCACAGCTGCAATGCGTTTTCAAACTCAACAATTGTTTGTGCATTATAGAGATGCTTCTGCAGGTCGCCGTTATCCATCCAGCGCTTGTCACACTGGCTGTGTGAGGTTTTTTCTGAAGCCTACAGAGCATCAGATTTAGGGCCTCCTGTCAACCTCTAAACACACTCGACCAGGGGTATCGCATCTTCGACTGCTCTGCATAATGGTATGTCAATGCAGGACATTTGCACTGCGGCTGCATGGTTAACACCCTGCTCATTTATTCGCTTTTACCTACGTGATGTAACGGCTCGTTCCATGACACATTCTGTCCTTAGTGCTCTAACAGAATGAATATTGTTGTTCTCATGGAACTCTGTTTAAGCTCACTTCTGTCTGCATGCATTACAGTGTGAGATGTTGTTATCAGTCACAAGTCGTGTCTGTGATTTTGGTTCTATTGTCACTAATCAGTTCATGATTATTGTTACCAATCAGTTCATTTGATCAATAATCAATTCATGGACATTAATCTGTTTATACTGTTCAGCCATGAACCAGTTGGTTCATGCCCCCCCTCCCCCCTTTTCAACTTCTTCTTCCCGTTGAAAGTTTTCCGGGGCATTCATGCTTTGTCAGAACGCATAGTTACTCAACATGCGTCTGTGCGTGGCACATAATTACGCGATACGTAGTTATGCACACGGGGAGCTGAGTGACAAGACGTTTTTTGGGCAAGCTTCCGCTTCTTACTGTGTTCGAATGGACCCAGTGAGGCGAGGACCACATCGGCTTCGCCCTTTACCCACTAAAGCGAAGGCCTTAAAGGGCGAAGCTTATACGACATAGAACGTTGGTTACGTACTGTAACCCCAGATTCTATGAGTATAAGCGTAGCCCTTTAAGCGTCGGGCCTCACTGGCTCTTAAATGGCTGAAGAAAAAGCTATTTTGGGAGCCGATTTCCCGCTCTTAACGTAATTTATACGGACCGGGTGGGGCCCACACAGCAGGTGGGCGTGGACTAATTTTTTCAGTGCTTATGCTCTGCATAACGGGATAAACCCACTAAAGCGAAGGCCTTAAAGGGCTACGCTTATACTCATAGAATCTGGGGTTACAGTACGTAACCAACGATTTAAAGCAATAAATTTTTACAATCCTTGTAAAAAGTTGACTTTAAGTTTATTGGAGGACATAACATTACATCTAGAAGGGAAAACTATATAATGTGGAGATTTTAATGCCCATAATTCAATATGGGGCCACAAAACTGATGGGAATGGATTAATCATAGAAGAAATAATGGAATCTAAAAATCTAGTCTGTATCAATAATGGGGAAGGGACAAGATCTAATATCAGAACTGGTACGGAAACAGCCATTGATCTTACTCTAGTTTCTGATTCATTGGCTGAGGTCTGCTCATGGCATGTAATTAAAGAAACTAATATTGGAAGTGACCATTTTCCAATAATGATTGAAGTAGGGTTAAATCGGCAAGAGGATGATACAGGGGAGTGGATGAAGTGGTCCTTTGGTAGAGCGAATTGGGAGAGATATAAAATGATAAGTGAAAATAAAATTAAGGAAATAGATATGAGTAAAGATGTAGATTCTATAAATCTTCAGTTTAGTAACTTTATTATAGAAGCTGTACAAAACTCATTTCCAAAGAAATGTAGTAAAAGAAATAAAATAGTGCCACGGTGGACAACAGAATGTGACCAGGTTATTAAATCAAGAAACAGAGTGTTTAAAATATTAAAAAGAAATCATAGTTTTGAGAATCTAATCAATTATAAAAAGCTGCAAGCCATGGTCAAAAGAGTTATAAGGAAGACAAAAAGGGAATATTGGAGGAAATTTTGTAACTCTTTGGGAAGGGAAACAGAAATAGGGAAATTATGGAAGATGATAAACAGAATGAATGGTATAAAGAAGAATTATGATTATCCTGTTTTACTTAAAGATGAAATAATAGCAGTAACAAATGAGGAAAAAGCTACAATTTTGGCTCAAGCATTTATAAATATCCATAGTTCAAATAACATTAGTGAAGAGTGGAGGAAGGGAAGAGAATCTACCATATTAGGGAAAGAAAAGACAATAAATTTAGAAGATAATAATAATAATAATATCATTAATAAGTATTTTTCAATTTCTGAGTTAAGATATGCATTAATGAAAGTTAAAATGTCAACTCCAGGAAAAGATCAAATTGTGTCATGAATCACGTCCCTGTATTTAGATCTTTATCACTCTGTTCACTAGTTCTGGTTTCTCAGTCCTGTTCTGTTCTTTTCCTCCTCACTCCTTATCTTCTTCTACCTGGTTCTCATGTGTGTGTGTGTGTGTGTGTGTATGTGGAGAACCAGTCTGTCCACTCTGCATGTTGGTGAAGGCTGACTGCACTAATTGTCTGCACTGCAGTCAGCTGGCCTGATTATCTCAGACTGGCTGCACCTGTTCTCTCCACCCTTTATAAGCAGCACCCTGTCAACTCTTCGGTGCCCGATAGTTGAACACTCTTAGTAGTTAGTAGGTATCTCGCGTTCATGCCTGTAGTCCTTGTTCCCCTCTCTTGTCCCTGTTCAAGTCCTCGCTCCTTGTCTTGCCCACCACGCTACCTGTCCCTCTTTCTGGTTGTCCTCCCCTTCGTGTTTGGCCTGATCTCTTGGTTCCTGGACCCTCCGCCTGCCTCGACCACGTCTCTTTGGATTTCCCTTTTGGATTTGTTTCTGCCTCTGCTCTTGGTACCGACCCACGCCTGCACGACCACCGATCTGCCTGTCTCTCTGGTACTGCCTGACATCTGCCTCACGTTACTGGACCTAGGAAAGCCTGACCTCCCCTCTTGGATTACGGACTCTGGCCACGCAGACAGCTGCGGCCGACTGGCGTCCTTCACCGGACTCAGCTCCTCCGGCAGCTGCAGACCTGACTACCTCAACCCTTCTGGACCCCTAAGATCATCTGAGACGGTTAGTGGCTTTTTCTGGTTGACTGTTTTCCTCGCTCTGTTTACCCGCACGACCACTAACCGTTCTCTGCTTCTTAGACTGTTCCTGCCATTAACCAACACCAGAACCAGAACCCAGACCAGCACCAAGACCAGCTGTCACTTCCTTCCTAGAAACAATAAACACTTATTATTTATCGTCATTTTGTTGTGTTGTGATCTTGGTCCAAACCCTCACGAGAGTTCCTTACAGAACTATCAGGCCATTATGGACCACTCACACACAGCAGAATGGCAGTCTGGTGTCGAGGGAGCTATTTGTAAATTAGAAACTAATATGGAGGAGATAGTTCGTTTACTCAAGTCATCCTCTTCTCCCGAACCAGTTCAAACCTGTCCGGTTCCTACCCGGGAACCTAGACTCTCGCCACCTGAGGCATTTTCTGGAGCACCCGACCAATGCCGTCCATTTATCACACAATGCGAGATCCACTTCCAACTTCAACCCTCCATGTTTACCTGCGACCGCTCCAAAGTCGCATATATGATCTCGCTGTTAACAGGCAAGGCCAAAATATGGGGGACTTCAGAGTGGCAAAGAGACTCACAGTTTGTTTACTCTCTCCAAAGCTTCAAGAAGGAGTTATGCCGAGTTTTTGACCCAGTTCTTCCGGAACGAGAGGCTGCCAGACGACTATTCGACATCAAGCAAGGTAACCGTCGCGTCACAGATTATATCATTGACTTTCATTCTGTATCGTCCGGCAGCCACTGGAATGACGAGGCATTAACCGATGCCTTTTATCGAGGCTTGGACGACGCCATTAAGGACGGGCTGGCAACCCAGAGACTTCCAGAGACATTACAAGGTTTGGAGGACCTAGCCACAAGACTCGACCTCCGACTGGCTGAACGCTCCCGGGAAAGGAAGACTGCTACGTCATCTTCCGTCAGGCAATGCGGTGAGTACGGCGCTCACACGAAGACATGGGACTTACCTCCTGTTTCTTCACCTCGTCCGACAGTGGAGCCTCGGCAGCAGTTACCAGGTCCGGCTGAGGAGCCAATGCAGCTGGGCCGAAGCAAACTCACTCCGGCGGAGCGGGATCACCGCCGAAGGAATCGGCTGTGTTTCTATTGCGGCAACGCTGGACACGCCGTCTACTCTTGTCCGGTAAAAGGCGGGGCTCAATAAACGAGAGGAGATGTTTATTGAGTCGCGCATCCACTTCCTCCATCTCCTCACCATTCGTCATCCCCGCCAAGATCTGCGTTCCGGGTAAGATCTGTTCCTCCATCAAAGTTTTTGTTGACTCTGGAGCCGATACGGAGTTTTTGGACTATGATTTCACTGTTACTGCCGGAATTAAAATCCTACAGTCATCTAAGAACCATTCCGTTGTCGCTCTCGATGGTCACCCTCTCAACTCCTCCTCCCAGGTCTCAGAGCCCGTCACGTTATGTTTAGGTGGTAATCATAAGGAATTAATCAGTTTTCTTATAATAAACTCTCCTGAGAACCCCGTAGTCTTGGGTGCTACCTGGCTGGCTAAACATAACCCACACTTAGATTGGAGGCGGAGGGAGATTTTGGGATGGTCAGAAGAGTGTCTCTCTACCTGCCTTTATGAAGCAGTGGTTCTTTCAGACTCTGTCACTCAGTCGCCCAGTTATTATCCGGACTTGGCTAAGGTTCCCACTGACTACCATGACCTCAAGGAGGTATTTAATAAAGTTAAGGCCACGTCGTTACCCCCGCACAGACCCTATGACTGCCCTATTGACTTAATGCCCGGTACCACACCACCCAGAGGGGGCCTTTATTCTTTATCATCACCAGAACAAGAGGCCATGAAGTCTTATATTCAGGAGTCCCTGCAAGCTGGGATCATCAGACCTTCGGTCTCTCCTGCAGGGGCCGGTTTCTTTTTTGTTAAGAAAAAGGATCAGACCCTCCGTCCCTGCATTGACTTTAGAGGTCTGAACAAGATCACTGTTAAAAACAAGTACCCGTTACCCTTGATGAACACTGCATTTGACCTTCTGCAGGGATCCAAGGTCTTCACTAAACTCGACCTCCGCAATGCCTACCATCTGGTTCGCATCAGAGAGGGGGACAAGTGGAAGACTGCATTCAACACACCCACTGGACATTATGAATATTTGGTGATCCCATTCGGGCTCACCAACGCTCCTGCAGTTTTTCAATGTCTAGTAAATGATGTGCTTAGGGATATGGTTAACAAGTTTGTTTTCGTTTATCTTGATGATATTTTGATTTTTTCTAAAGACATGGACTCTCATAAGAAACATGTTAGATCTGTTTTAACCCGGCTTCTGCAAAATGGTCTGTATGTTAAAGCCGAGAAATGTGAGTTTCACACCACCTCCACCACTTTCCTGGGCTTTGTTGTCTCCCCAGACTCTGTATCCATGGACTCTTGCAAGGTGGCTGCTGTGGTGGACTGGCCCACTCCCAAGGACCGGAAGCAACTGCAACGCTTTCTGGGGTTTGCTAATTTTTATAGACGCTTTATAAAAGGTTACAGCCAACTCGCTAAGCCCCTTCACGAACTTACCTCATCTAAATCACGTTTTGTTTGGTCCACCGCAGCAGCCAAAGCCTTTGGTGATCTCAAAAAACTGTTTTCTTCAGCTCCCATCCTCCGGGCCCCCAACCCCGACGAGCCCTTTGTCGTCGAAGTTGATGCCTCCAGTACTGGGGTGGGGGCCATTCTTAGTCAGCGCAGCCTGGAGGGACGCCTGCATCCTTGTGCTTTCTTTTCCAAGGGTCTCTCCGAGGCAGAGAGAAACTATGACATTGGGGATCGGGAGCTGCTGGCTGTCAAACTCGCCCTTGAGGAGTGGAGACACTGGTTGGAGGGCTCCAGGTTCCCTTTTTTGGTTTGGACTGACCATAAGAACCTGGAGTACCTCAAATCTGCTCGTCGCCTCAACCCCCGTCAGGCCAGGTGGGCGTTGTTCTTTTCACGTTTTAACTTCACTTTGTCTTTTCGCCCCGGTGAAAAGAATTCCAAGCCTGATGCCTTGTCTCGCATCCTGGAGAAGGATGAAGTTCCTTCCTCTCAGGAGGATCAGTTTATCCTCCCTGAGACTGCCCGCCTGGCCGTTACCCAGCTTGAGTTGGATCTGAGGTCCTCCAACCAGACCGATCCTCCTCCACCTAGATGCCCATCCAACCGTTTATTTGTCCCTTCCTACATGGTTAAACAAGTTTTGGATTTCACCCACAGTTCTCGTCTGTTCTGCCATCCTGGGTTAAGTAAAACGTTGTCCCTGGTTAGGTCCCAGTTTTGGTGGGAGACCTTATTTCAGGATGTCCAATCCTATGTGCGATCTTGCCCCTCCTGTTCCCAATCCAAACCCTCCAAGCGCCCTCCTTCAGGGCTGTTACGCCCTCTTCCCTGTCCATCTCGTCCCTGGTCGCACATAGGAATGGATTTCATTACCGGTCTTCCACCATCCAATTCTCACTCGGTCATCCTCACTATAGTGGACCGTTTTTCTAAAATGGTCCATTTGATTCCTCTCCCCAAACTACCGTCATCCAAGGAACTCGCTCTGATCATGGCCAGGGAGGTTTTTAGACTCCACGGCCTGCCCACTAACATTGTTTCCGACAGGGGTCCTCAGTTTGTCTCTCTCTTTTGGAGGGAGTTTTGCTCCCTCCTGGGCATTGACATTAGCCTCTCCTCTGGGTTTCACCCTGAGACCGATGGCCAGACGGAGAGGGCTAATCAGGAGGTCGAGGGCAAGCTGAGGATTCTGTGTCAACAGGACCCCGAGAAGTGGAGCTCCTCCCTGCCTTGGGTGGAACATGCCCTTAACTCCATTCCTTCCTCGGCCACCGGTTTGTCCCCTTTTTATGTTGTCTTTGGTTATCAACCCCCTGTCGTCTCTCTCCAGGAGAGGGAGGCCTCTGTCCCCTCCGCTCATCTGGCCGCCCTACGCTGCCAGAGGGTTTGGAGGAAGGCCAGACGCGCCTTGTTGAAGAGTAGGGCGGCCTATCGCAAGCAGGCCGACCGCCATAGAACCCCCCAACCCATTTACTCCATAGGCCAAAAGGTGTGGCTGTCCACAAAGAATCTCCCGCTTAAGCTCCAGTCCCGTAAACTGGCCCCTCGTTTCATTGGCCCCTTCCCCATTTCCAAAGTCATCAACCCTGTGTCTGTTCGCTTGACTCTTCCCAGGTCCCTCCATGTCCATCCCACCTTCCACGTTTCTTGCATCAAACCGGTGGTCTCCTCCTCTTTTCATGCCCCTGCTCACGCCCCTCCACCCGCCCGCTTCATTGAGGGTGGCCCTGTCTATACTGTGCGCCGTCTCCTTCGCTCTAGGCGGAGGGGACGGGGGGTTCAGTACCTTGTCGACTGGGAGGGGTACGGTCCTGAGGAACGTTCCTGGGTCCCCTCCCGTCACATCCTCGACAGGACCCTCATCGCCGACTTCCACGCTCTCCATCCAGGTCAGCCAGGTGGAACGCCAGGAGGCGTTCCTTGAGGGGGGGATCTGTCATGAATCACGTCCCTGTATTTAGATCTTTATCACTCTGTTCACTAGTTCTGGTTTCTCAGTCCTGTTCTGTTCTTTTCCTCCTCACTCCTTATCTTCTTCTACCTGGTTCTCATGTGTGTGTGTGTGTGTGTATGTGGAGAACCAGTCTGTCCACTCTGCATGTTGGTGAAGGCTGACTGCACTAATTGTCTGCACTGCAGTCAGCTGGCCTGATTATCTCAGACTGGCTGCACCTGTTCTCTCCACCCTTTATAAGCAGTACCCTGTCAACTCTTCGGTGCCCGATAGTTGAACACTCTTAGTAGTTAGTAGGTATCTCGTGTTCATGCCTGTAGTCCTTGTTCCCCTCTCTTGTCCCTGTTCAAGTCCTCGCTCCTTGTCTTGCCCACCACGCTACCTGTCCCTCTTTCTGGTTGTCCTCCCCTTCGTGTTTGGCCTGATCTCTTGGTTCCTGGACCCTCCGCCTGCCTCGACCACGTCTCTTTGGATTTCCCTTTTGGATTTGTTTCTGCCTCTGCTCTTGGTACCGACCCACGCCTGCACAACCACCGATCTGCCTGTCTCTCTGGTACTGCCTGACATCTGCCTCACGTTACTGGACCTAGGAAAGCCTGACCTCCCCTCTTGGATTACGGACTCTGGCCACGCAGACAGCTGCGGCCGACTAGCGTCCTTCACCGGACTCAGCTCCTCCGGCAGCTGCAGACCTGACTACCTCAACCCTTCTGGACCCCTAAGATCATCTGAGACGGTTAGTGGCTTTTTCTGGTTGACTGTTTTCCTCGCTCTGATTACCCGCACGACCACTAACCGTTCTCTGCTTCTTAGACTGTTCCTGCCATTAACCGACACCAGAACCAGAACCCAGACCAGCACCAAGACCAGCTGTCACTTCCTTCCTAGAAACAATAAACACTTATTATTTATCGTCATTTTGTTGTGTTGTGATCTTGGTCCAAACCCTCACGAGAGTTCCTTACAAAATTGGATATATAATGATAAATAAACTTAGTGAGTATTCAAAAGAAATATTGTTAGAATTATATAATAAAATATGGGAATGTGGGAAATTACCTAAAAGTTGGAAAGAGGCTGTAGTAATACAAATTCCAAAACCAAGGAAGGATTGTGCAAATCCTATAAACTATAGACCGATTGCATTAACATCATGCTTGTGTAAGATTATGGAGAAAATGGTAAATGAAAGAATAACATTTTATATAGAAACTAAGGGTTCCTTGGCTAAATATCAATGTGGTTTTAGAAGGGGAAGGAACACTATGGTCTCTGCCTTATGTTTACAACATGAAATTAAAAAAGCTCAGGTTAATAAAGAGAGTGTTCTGGCTGTATTCTTAGATATAGAGAAAGCTTATGACATGATGTGGAAAGAAGGATTAATGTTCAAACTAAGGGATATTGGCATTAATGGCAGATTGTATTATTGGCTTGAAGATTTTTTTAGTAGATCGGATAATACAGATAAGGATTGGACAGACTTTATCAGAAAATTTTGATATTGATAATGGTATTCCACAAGGTAGTATTATCAGTCCATTATTGTTTTCAGTTATGATTAACGATGTATTTGAGGAAATAGAGAATGACATGGGTTGCTCTCTTTTTGCTGATGATGGGGCTATATGGAAACATGGAAAAAAATAATAATCTTGTTAAAAAGGTACAGAATGCAATTTATAAGATTGAGCAATATAAATGGAGTTTTAAATTTTCTGTTGATAAAACGAAACTTATACTTTTTACAAATAAAGTAAATCGGGAAATAAAATTGAAGTTATACAATCAGGACATTGAGAGAGTAAAACAATTCAAATTCTTAGGATTATGGTTTGATGAGAAACTGAACTGGACATTTCATATTCAAAAGGTTATAGACAAATGTAAAAAGATACTGAATGTAATAAGATGTTTAGTCGGATACGATTGGGGTGCAGATACACAAGCATTAAAATTAATTTACATAAGCCTTATAAGGTCAACAATAGATTGTGGTTGTTTAGTATATGGATCAGCTTCAGACACAGCTCTCAGGAAACTGGATACAATTCAATACCAGGCTTTGAGATTAATCTCAGGTGCAATGAAAACAACTTCAGCTTCAGCTCTACAGGTAGAGACGGGAGAAATGCCACTAACATTAAGAAGGAGACAATTATCATTAAATTATTGGGCTAATCTAAAGGGACACAGTCAAAATCATCCTGCACAGGTAATTTTACAACAATGTTGGGAGATGGACAGAGCAGACAACAAATTTCATGTCTTGAAAATAATACAGGAAACAAAGGAATTAGAAATACATCATTTAAAAATCAGTCCAACTGTGCCATTATCAATAATTCCACCGTGGATTATACCAGAGGCCAATGTAGACTTAACTTTGTTACACAGAAGGAAATTAGATAAAACATTCATATGTAACTCAACAATAGTACAAGAGTACATAGAGAAATATTATGATTATGTAAAAATGTATACAGATGCTTCCCAGAGTCCGTCAGGTGATACAGGAGTAGCAGTTATAATTCCAGAATTTAAACTTAACATAGGGAAGAAAGTGAATGAAGGACTCTCTTTTTATACTGCAGACATGGTTGCAATAATGTTAGAATGGAATGGGTCGAAGAAACAAGACCTTTAAGAGCTCATCTGTTCTGATTCAAGCTCATCATTAATCAGTTTACAAAGAAGTCACTCAGAAAGTCGTCCAGATATTTTGATAGACATTCAGCAAATATTATATTGGATTTAGATGATGGGGTAAATTCTTGTGTTTCTATGGGTACCAGCACATATAGGAGTGAAAGGAAATTAAATGGCAAACAAGAAGACCAAAGACTCTGCAAAGGGAAAAGAAATTAATGTAAGAGTATCATTTAGTAAGTCCGAGACTAAAAGTATTATTAAAAGAAAAATTAGAGAAAAATGTCAGAAGCAGTGGGAAGAGGATGTAAAAGGAAGATGGCTCTATAGAATTCAAAGGAAGGTTGGAGGAAATAGAAGAGGTGTTGGAAGAAATAGATTACAGGAAAGAATAATAACTCGGCTACGGTTAGGTCATTCAGGACTTAATGCAACGCTACATATAATGGGGAAACATGACACAGGAAGGTGTGAGTTTTGTGGAGAAAGTGAAACTATAGAACATGTAATGTCTGTCTGTAGGAAATACCAGAAAGAAAGAACAGAAATGATGACGAGTCTTGAACGAGAAAAAGAGCAGTATAATCTTTTACACTTACTAGGGAAAAAATATTTTGATGCAAGTCTTAAGATTATTTTTCGTTATCTAATAGTAACGGGGTTAATTAAAATAATATAGTTTTGTTTTTTTTTTGCTTGCTAGTCCTGATTCACACTCCTTACTGGTGGTGGTGGTGGCGGTAATGCACCAAATATTGTTTGCCAACCGCCATAAAAAAAAACAAGAAGATTTTTAACAAAACGTTTATTGACAAATATAAAATGTACAGAATATGATTAATAAGACAAGATATTCACATCAGGTCAAAACTTAAAATAATTAAATTAGATGCTTATTAAATAACAGATTTCCCTGAGTTGATATGTTGCATAAGATCCCATTAAAACCCCATAGCTGCACAAAAGTTTTCATATTCCCAGTGGCTTTGTGGAAGAAGAACTCTAGCTTCAACCTGGCCTTGACGTTACATTTCCACAGGGCCACGGCATCGAGATGAGGACCAGCTTGGATTCCATCTCTACGAGATAAATAAATAGCCGTTTTTGCTTCGGCAATTAAAAAAGACAAAATTTGGCACTTTGGTTTGTTTTCCTTGCTGAAATGCAGTCCATAAATAAATACAGAACTGGTAAAAACAATGCCAAAGCAGCTAAAAACACTCATCAATAAACTAAAAAATGACAACAGTCTTCTACAATCAATAAAAACATGAAAAACACTCTCAGACAGACCACAGAAAGAACACTCATTTAAAACCCCTGGACTAAAAACCGATAAAAACGAGTTTGTTGCAATGGCTCCATGTAAAATCCTCCATTGGAGATCGCCAGTCTGTTTTTTTATCGGCGGTTTGTACAGCGTCCTCCACTGAGGGGTTTGTCCTCTCAGACGGTCTGCCCACACGCTCACTTGTCTGTTCTTTAAAGTTCTTTCATTTAATACTTTCACACAGTTTTTATAGAGTACTTTTGGGCTCGTACTCTGGAGGCACATCTATGAGTTTTTTTCATACAGCAAAGGACCGCTGTCTTTTGTGAAGCCGGTGGTCAGTTTCACATTAGGTACTGGGTCTGTTGGGTCCGGCAAACCCTTTCTTTCGTGGAGTAGCTGCAGGAGACGCCTCCCTCCGGCCGTCATCCTCTCTTTCAAGAGGTCCAGGAAGCGCTGCACAAGTCTAATGGACCTGACTCCTAGCAGAGAAACAACGGCCTGGGTGTTGGAAAAGTCCGGTCCAGCTGCCTCCACCAGATGTTTCACAGTCATTGCCTTGGACCTGCACAGCATCTCCGACAATCCTGGTATTGTGCCGCGACACACATCCAGTCTGGACCCACATACTAAAGGCTCTTCTAAAAACCAATGCAGAGAATTATGCGCCTGTGAATGATATAGTTTAAAAAGTCCACAGGATTTAAAAACACCTTGATAAAACTGAGGCAACCCCTTTAAGTTTAAAAGACTAAAATCAGTTAAAAACAGAGCAGCATCCAGCCCCAGTAAATTGACACGTCTGAGGATACAGCTGGCCACATCTCTCCACACGGGAGATCCAGTCATGTATTTCTGAAGAAACTGTAAGCGAAAAGTTGCTGTTCCACTGGCCAGGTGGACAAGGCCCTGACCCCCCTCCTCTCTTGGTAAAAACAATACAGACTGTGGCACCCAATGTCGACTATTCCAGAAGAAGTTGACCATTTCTGACTGTATTTTTGCAAGCAGGCCAGATGGTGGGTCTAAAACAGATAATTTGTGCCACAGCTGTGATGCA
The DNA here is from genome assembly GCF_014905685.2 of Nematolebias whitei. NCBI lineage: Eukaryota > Metazoa > Chordata > Actinopteri > Cyprinodontiformes > Rivulidae > Nematolebias > Nematolebias whitei. Next base: position 5,097,045 of record NC_056506.1, on the reverse strand, counting down.
ACAAGGTTGTTTAAAACCAGCACTCTGCCTCGGTAAGACATTTGAGAGTGCAGCCATCTCCATTTTGACATTTTATTATTCAGTTTTTGCTCAATGTTTTCCCAGTTTTTATTTACAATTTCTTTACTGCCTAAAAACACGCCAAGATATTTAAAACCGTCTTTTTGCCAAACGAGCCCTTGAGGGGGAACTGGGAGCCCACATGACCACTCCCCTATGGCCAGGGCTTCGCTCTTTCTCCAGTTCACCCTCGTAGTGGACAAGACAGAAAACTTTTTTGTTAGCTTGGTTAAAATATTGACATCTTGCTGATCTTTTATAAAAATGACAACATCATCAGCGTAGGCAGATAAAACCATATTGTTACTAAAACCAGGTAAAACCAGACCATAAACACTCGAGCGTATTTTCTGGAGGAGGGGTTCCAGGGAGAGTGTGTAGAGCATCCCTGAGAGCGCGCAGCCCTGTCGAACGCCTCGACACACTCTAAAAGAAGCACACAGGTTACCATTGATCTTCAGCACACTCTCAATGTCACTGTACAGTACCTGGATCTTGGCGATAAGACCTTCACTGAACCCAAACCCCCTCATGGTTTTCCAGAGGAAACCGTGTTCAACGCGGTCAAATGCCTTTTCTTGATCTAGTGAAATCGAGCCAAATTGTAAACCCAATGAACCGGAGACCTCCAAAACGTCTCGAATTAGGTAGATGTTATCTACCATGGACCTGCTGGGGACACAATAGGTCTGATCTCTGTGGATGACTTGCTCCATAACTTTTCCCAGCCTAGTAGCCAGGGCCTTGGAGAGGATCTTGTAGTTGGTACAGAGAAGGGACACAGGGCGCCAGTTCTTTATATCTTGCAGGTTCCCTATTTTTGGCAGCAGGGTGACGACCGCCCTGCTGCAAGACAAGGGGAGTGAACCAGTGAGCAGACTCTCATTGTATACTTCGAGCAGGTCTGTGGCTAGTATGTCCCAGTAGGCCTAGTAGAACTCCACAGTGAGTCCGTCAACACCCGGGGACCTCTGGCCCTGCATGCTGAGGAGGGCTGTTTGGAGTTCTTGCAGCCCCAGGGGGCGCTCCAGTTCATTGTTGTTCTCTTCAGAGACCTGGGGTAGTTCCTTGCTGAACTCCCTGAACAGTTCCTCGTTCTCTTCATACTCGCTGTGGAACAGAGAACGGTAAAACTCCACAGCCCTTTTCCTGATCTGACCTGGTTCACTCAGTTGCTGCCCTGTGTCCGACAGCAAAGAGTGGACCAGCTTTCTCTGCCCGTTCTTCCTCTCCAAGCTGAAAAAAAAGCTAGAGGGAGCATCCATCTCTGTGATGTTTTGTATCTGGGACCTGACCAATACGCCTTGGACTTTACTTTCCAGCAGGTTTGCTAAAGTTAGTCTTTTAGATTTGAGAGCTTCAATGTGCTCTCAATTCCCTGTGGATTCACTAAGTCGTTCTAATTCTACGATATTCATCTCCAGATCTCTGATAGATCTGGTAATGTCACGAGTAACATTCAGAGTGCGCTGCTGACTCAGCAGTTTTATCTGAACTTTCCCATAGTCCCACCATTGATTAAGGCAGTTAAAATCAGCCTTTCTCTGTCTAAAACCAGACCAAAAATAACTTAAAATTTCTTTAAAACCTTGATCATAAGTTAGAGCTGAGTTAAAGTGCCAGTAAGCGCTTCTAGGTAAAATGTTTCTAATAAAAACACTACCTAAAAGCAACGAGTGATCTGTAAAAGCCACTGGTAAAATCTGGCATGTTTTAAACACGTTAAAACAATGTTTAAAACAGTAAAAACGATCAAGTCGAGCCATAGAGATTCAGTTTTCTTTAATGTGGGACCATGTGTACTGCGTGGAGCCTGCGTGCATCCTCCTCCATACATCCACCAGGCCGTGAGACGAGACCAGCCGCCGCAGAGCATGTTGGGCCGCTGGATGCGGCTCTGCATGATTATGGTCTAAAAACTCATTTTCAGTACAATTAAAATCCCCACCTATAAAAACATAATCTTCAGGCCCACAATCACCCAACCTTTCCCCAATTAAAAAAAAAAAAGATTTTTTTCTGCATTGGTGATGGGAGCGTAAATATTAATAAATACTATACTAAAATTATCAAACTGTGTCTTGACTAAAAGACACCTCCCCTGAACGACGTGTTCAATTTCTGTAGAGTTTAGGGTGAAAGCTCTAGAAAAGAGGAAGCCCACCCCTGCACTCTGGGAGGTGCCGTGACTTGAAATGACCTCTGCAGCTAACTTACTTGCCTGCTTACTGGCCTGCACAGCAGCGACCGTGTTCTTCCTTTTGCTTCGTCTTTGGGACGGGGTTGAAACCTCCAGCTCCATAGCCTCCTCTGTTTCACTTGTCTTTCTCTCAACTTCAATATGAAGTGACTCTGCACTGTTCTGTCCTTCATCGTGTCCATCTGCCTGCACCTCTTTTTTCTCACTTTGATCTGCACACACTAAATACTCCTCATCACCCCTCACCCTCTCCTTTTTCCCCTGCACACCATCTCTTTCCACCACTTCACTTTTACCACCATACACCCCATCACCACCACCATTCACCCCATCACCACCACCACCACCATCACCACCACACACCTCCGTGCTGCCACCTTTCTCCATAAACACACTCCTTATTTCTTCACAGTCTACAGCTGGCACCTCAACAGTTTCAGAACGTTCCCTGTTAGCGGGGGCTGCGGCGGGCTCCCCCGCAGAGTTGGGGGGGCCACCTGCAGCAGCAGCCCCACCCACAGCGGCGGCGGGCCACCCCGCAGCAGCAGTGTGCGCCCCCGCCGCCCCGCCTGCACCGGACAGGTCCCCCACCTGCTCGGCAGCAGCGGGCCGCTGTTTCTCTGGCTCGGCTCTGCTTGGACACATTTTAATCATGTGTCCCTCCTGACCACATCCAAAGTACTTCATGTTTGAAGAGGTTGGAAAAAGCACATAATCAAAATCATCCAGTCTAACGTGAAAGCGCAAGTTTAGCTCTTCGTCACGTCTATTTAATATCATGTACAGTTGTCTCCTGTGTGAGACAACATGTTTTAAAAGTTGCGATTTGCACCCTGTTAGAACTTTTCTGATGGGTGAAGCCACCTTCCCATGCCGAGACAGCTCTTTTATCAGAAAATCATCACTTATAAACGGTGGCACATTCGACAAAATAACTTTAGTTGTAGGTAGCGCGAGCGGCGATACTTGTAAAAACAAACCGTTCACAGAAACGCCCACCTCCACCAGCCGTTGAGCTTGCTCCATCTTCTCCACAAACAGAACCACAGCGCCATTCATCCGAGCAGCAGACCTTATGTACCCATGTCCGATCATCTCACCGACAGCCAAACAAACTCCTCCACACTGCACGGAGAACAGCGCCCACCTTGACACCGTTCTTCCGTGTCAGTGTGGAGAAATCTCCACCACCAACCACCATGATGCCGTCAGACGCCGGCCAGTCAGGCAAGCTTGACGGCTACACCCAAACCAACAATAAAACCCTTAAAATGTGACGAAACTAAACAAAATCACAATTTAAACAAATAACGTTAACACCCAGTGAAAAAACAGTAAGAAAGAAAAGTCAAAGATATAGAATAAACAACTATTCTCACACTCGCTCTTCCTCCGAAGAAGAAGAACTGGGCTGAATAGAGTTTGGAGCTGGTAAGGAGAGGACTGTTATGGATTGCTCTCAGCTACTGAAGATTTGGACGATCCAAAAAGGACTTCTTTTAGGCAAGACAGAAGTTTCTTTTTAGTTTCAGCCCAGATCAAAACCACGCAAAACTTCAAAATTTGAACAGCTGTTTCGAGCAGGGGGCGTTTATTCTTCCGGTTTCATGGAATGGATTTTGTCTTGCTTTTATAAAAGCAAAGAGTCCCCTGAGAATAAGACAACATGCTGGTAAGAGACGTTCCCTAATTACCGCTCTGTTATAATTTTATACCAAATAACAGCAACAGCACATATAACAACAAAGAGGTCAGACAAGTATCAGCAGCACTTTGGGGTCATCTACTCATTACTGCCATATACTGAAAGAGAGTTTACCATAAATAAGAAACATCGATTTGAGTGAATATCCTTTATAGTTGACTTAGGGAAGTATCAGAGTTATTGGGAGTTTTAGCATGCTCTAGGGTTCTAGGGTGTGACACAGCTCAGAAGGAAGGTAAAACTTTCCTTCAACAGCTCACAGGAGCTTCAAGGACTCATAACATCCCATCTCAGCTCATTGGAGCAAGGAATTACCACATTAGTTGGACTTCCGACCCCTTGGGTACTAAAAATCAACTATTAAGAACCACTCTCGAGCAATGCATGGATTCTTACTTGCTGATTATACTATATAACCCAATGTAATCATTGTATTGGATTGTCCTTAATGCTGTTCCCCTTGCAAATCATTAATTAAAGCAAAGCATAAAATATAAAATTTTGAACTATCATTTCACCACTTCATGTTCATGGATCTTAGAAGCTTGGTTTAACTCTAACAAAATTAGGAGGTTTTAAACTGGGTTCTCAGCTGTGAGTATCAAGACAACATCCTAGAATCTTATTTCTGGATTCCAAAATTAACCAGATCAGTAAGAATCGCCATTCTACAATGAAGTTGAATGGCTGTTAATGTGACTTTCCCTGTGGATGACGATCCAACTCCGGCTACTAGATTAGGTGAGCCATGGGGTGAAATAAGGGTGTGGCTCACAAATGGAGGTTGTTAACAAATCTGGGTGAGTCACCTTCAACACAGCCTTAAGTAGAACTAACCTAAGATCACTCTGGGTAATACACAAGTGTTTGGACCTACTTTGTTATACCCCTTAGAGAAGAGGCTGCAGTGAAGTTTAGCCATAACTCAGGTGGTAATTCCACTGGATAGATTTGATACTGGATACCTGTCCAGGGTGTACCTCACCTCTCGTTCAGTGATGGCTGGACATGGGCACTAGTGACCCCCACAACCCGAAAAGGAATAAGCGGGTAAAGATAATGGATAGATGAATGGATGAATGGATGGATGGGTGGATGGATGCTTTTAAGTCTTTATCATGTGGGACAGAGGAATGGCTTCAGCCTTCACATTAATGATCAGTGAGTCCCCAGTCCATTTCAAAAACCTTTCTGTTTTGTCATCTGGTAAGAAATAAAAAATAAAAAAGTCCAGCAGAGTAACTGATGTACTTCTTGTTTCTATGTTTCTTCAGCTTAGCCTCACTGAGACAAAATTGTCTCATTTCCAAGAGATGCCTGATGTGCTCTAAGAAAACCTTTGAGAATTTTCAAGATGGAGTTTCAGGTTTCTTCAGAAAACATCACTGAACAAGTTCTTAAGGATTTATAAGTAAATGTTTGCAGTTTTTCTGGACTGGAACTGTACAGTGAACAATTTTCCCTCTAATTTTTCATGTTTCTGGGCAAACACACAAGCTCCCTGAGCACACTGAGGACCACTGTGAGCAACATCAGAGGTGTATACTGTGATCACACACCAGTATCACGTCTGTTCAAAACCTGGGATCATAGCAAGTTACATGACGTATTAAAATAATCAAATTACAGCAGCAATTTCCATTAGTTTACTTTTAATACAAGTGATATGGCCCACTTCAAATGAAAAAGACAATAATCTTGTTATTCATGAGATTTGTAGTATGTTAAATTTGAGAGACCTGCTTTGGTCTAGGTGAGGGTCCTGCTCTGGAAGATGGTTAGCAACGTGGTGGCCATTGGCGTCATAACCATTTGTAATGTGTGTGTGTGTGTGGGGGGGGGGGGGGGGGGACACTGGTAGGGAGGATCTGGGGGTTCTCCCCAAGAAAATTTTGAATAAAGTAGATGCCATTTCTGTGAAGATTGGTTCCTTGGTGTGCGCTACCCTAGTGTGTTCTTTCTGTTCTCCCTATTCTCCTGCCTCTCTCACAGTTTTCCTCAACTATTAACTAATGCCGTCCACCTGTCACTTTGCCCAGCTGTTTCCTGTTTACCTCTCATTAGCTTGCCTAAATATCCTGCGTCTTGTCTTCGTTTCCCTGTCCAAGGATTATCCTTCCATGGTGTGTGATCTGTCCCTGTTCCTGTTCAGCCTGAGTTCCTCTGTTGTAAGGTTTTTTTTGCTGCCACGTCAGCTCTTGCTTTTCTTTTCAATAAATAGTTTTATTTATATATGATCGATCGAGTCAGAGTCCTGCCTGCGTTGGGTCTTACCTGCGTCACTGGGTTCAACTGAACACAGATCATAACAATTTCCTGCATTCTGGTGTATTTTAATAGGTTGTTTAACATCTGGTTTTACCTACACAAGTAACACTTGATTTAACATCTGGTTTTACCTACACAAGTAACACTTGATTTAATAACCTAACTTAAGAACAACAAAAAAGGTTGAATCATGTCATCTGGACTTCGTTTTTTGTTAAAAAGAAACGTTTCGCCCCTCATCCAAGAGGTTCGTCAGTCTGAGGCCTAGCCATCTGGTATTACCCAGAAGCCACCCTGACTCTTGTGTTCCAAGCCTGCCTCAGATACCCCTGAAGTCTGGCCTTTTCACTAATGGTTTCAAAAACACAAAGTTTGTTTTCTCAGTCATCCAGGTATATAGCCCTAACTTAAGGTTTAGGGGGGAAAATCACTAGCCAATATGAAACTATAATAATAATCACTCCTCCTTACCATTGGCCTAGTATAAAGCAATATAATCATCATCCATCATGTTTATTAGTAGCTTAAAATACCTAATTAAAACACCAGTAGTGAGCTAGGCCTGCTGTAATCTTACCCAGTTGTAAGGTCAAGAGGCAAACATGTAGCATTAACACAGTATGAACAACATTCAGGAATTGTTTCTATAGAAACATTATCAAATATTTCACGTGAACGGTAAGATCGCTCCACTCACGAGGAAATGTAACCCAGGGTGACCTAACCTCGGACAAACTAACAAACAAAAATAGCTGTAATGATGGAGGTAGTGAAGCTCACAGCGTTCATTGTTATTGTTGTTTATTGTTTATTGCACTATCATTTAGTGAGGCATTTATTTCTTATCAACCAATATTAAGGCAAAGAAGACAGAGTAAAAATCCAAGCTACTAATAACTTAAAATAGTTACTGCAGTGGATGTTTTCATGCTGCAGATTAACACAGGGCAATAACTCACAGTGAAATTCAGTATGTAAAAATAAATTTTACATTACACAACCTATTATACTTCTTCTTTCGGCTTTTCCCTTTTCAGGGGTCACTACAGCGAGTCATCCTCTTCCATCTCACTCTGTCTTTTGTATCCTCTGTACTCACTCCAACTACCTCCATGTCCTCTCTAACTGCATCCATATATCTCCTCTTTGGCCTTCCTCTTTGTCTTTTTCCTGGCAGCTGCATTTCTCCTTCTACCTTCTCCTTCATCCTTATACCTACTGTCTTCTGGACGTCCAAACCACTGTCCCTCTTCTGGACATGTCCAAACCACTGTCCCTCCTGTGGACATGTCCAAACCCTCTCAGTCTGGCCTCTCTAACTTTATCTCCCAGTTGTTCAACCCGTGCTGTACCTCTGATAATTTCATTTCTAATTTTATCTATCCTTGTCACTCCAAATAACCTTAAAATCTTAATTTCTGCTACTTCCAGTTCTTTCTCCTGTCTTTTTGTCAATGCGACTGTCTCCAGACCACACAACATAACTGGTCTCACCACTGTTTGTAAACTTTTCCTTTGACCATCTAGATTTACACTGAGCACTACTGTTTGCTAACACTTAGCATGATAAAAACCATTACAAATTATGGGATTATCTTATTTACCGCCTTTGTTTGAAGTCGTACAACCGTAAACTTCTGTGATAAATCCACAACGCCAAATATTATTCCTCAGTGTGTGATGAAATATGCAGTAACAAAGCTTGGAAAAGAGCTAGAAATCATGGTTGCTTGTAGCTACTGTTAGTATTTTTATGTAGACTGACCCTGGGTTTTTGATCTACTCAGAGACAGGATTATAATGAAATTATGAACTGGTTCTGACTGGTTCAAACGGGGCCAGGAACTCTAAAAACAATCTCCCAGGGATTCAATATCCATCAAGGAATAGAGTTTTTATTTATTTGTTATTTCTTTATTGGCTCAGTCAGTCATCATGTAGAAAGGTATTTTCTGCAGCAGTATCATTTTTCCTTTCAAGTTAAACCAGAAAAGGTCCAGTGAGACCACACTTATTCCCTCCCTCTCATCCACGTGATAGGCTGTTTCTATTTTATGTAAGCTACACCCTTTAAAAGTTGCTGTTATTGGGTTTATCCACACGCAGTGCGCCGAACACTGAAAACTTCTAGTCCACGCCCACCTGCTGTGAGGGACCCACCCGGTCCGTTATGAATTGCATCTGGACCAGAGCTTGACTCCCTCCCGTTTTTTTTCAGCCAAAGCTAAGAACACTACTTCTACAAAACAATAATAGAAAGAAAAGAAGAAGAATGAGGACTTCAATTAAGAAATCTAAGACCATCTGTCTGTGCCCCGCGTGCCAGACGGGCTACATATTATCGACGGACCTGCACGTCGTGTGTGAAAGCTGCCTGGGAGCTGACCACGCTCGGCAAGCTTTGGATCAGCTCTTCTCTTGTCCAGCCTGTAAACTTTTCTGGCTGAGGAGAAGCAGCGCTGGTGTGAGCTCTTTTCCTCTGAGGAGGTCGAGTTAGAACCGAGAGGGGACTGTTCACTCGAGGAATTTTATAACTGAAAATTTCCCTTTAACTTTTCCTTGAAAAGGGAAAAGCCGAAAGAAGAAGTTTAATAGGTTGTATAAGGTATAAAACAAACCGAGGTGGCTGTGGGGGTCTTCGTCTTCAACAGAGCTGGTCTCAGCTTAAGTGAGCAGCCCATTACTTTTAATGAAGGACTGTCCACCTCCGTGGAATCACTGTTTTCGTCTGGAGGAGACGCTCCAGTGCTTCGAAGAGCCGCCGGAACCGGACCGAAGCAGAACCGGACCAGGGACAACTTCAGCCTTTTCGCCTCTCGTGCTGTGGAGCGCCAGACTGGAGCAGAACCGGACTGGACCAGTGATGACTTCAGCCTCAGCCTCTCCGGTCAGTCTTGTTTTTCACCGGGGGGTCCTCTCGTGCTGTCGGGAGCGGAGGTGTCGTGCAGAGAAGCGGTTGAGCAGCGTGGAGGAGCAGGGCTGTGTGGTGCTCGAGATAAGTTTGGAGTTTACATCGGAGTTGCTGCAGGCCTCCATCCAAACTCACCTGGATAATAATTATTTTTAATCCGTATCACGCTGTTGGCCCCTGTTCACCTGAAATGAGCTAGGACCATGCCTTTCACTTCAGGAGAATTTTCTGGCACCTCACACTGTTATTTGCTGTGAATTATCTGTTTCTGTTTCTGCCTATTGATTCTGGACCCAGCTTCTGTTTCTCATGGGAGCATCCATCCATCTTCCCATGGGGGCCGGAGCCCCCCTCAGCCCAACTCTTACTGCAGTTGGGCCACCTGGGTTTGTTTGCCCATTTGAATTGTGACGTTTTATGGTCTGAGACTTCTCTGTACCATTCACATTATTGTCACTATTTTCAGATTTCAGACTATCTGGAGTCACTGAATCTTGTTAATACACCTGGATCTGCCCATCACTGCAACTTTAACAGTTTTGGGGTTCTGAATGATCGCTTCTTCATTAATGTTTCTCATGGTTCAATTATGGGGGCTAATTATCACACTGTTAACTCCTATAATTATACATCAGTCACGAAAAACTCAAGAAAATATCTGATAATAATCTTGTTACTGCTCTCAGGGATTCAGCCCAACCCTGGACCCCTCACTAATTACAGCACACCAAATGATTTTAAGAACGTGTCTGGTCTTCATTTTCTGCATGTAAATGCTTGTAGCCTTCTGAAAAAACTTAAGTCCTTGAAAATTCTAGTCAGTTTTTCTGGGGCAGATGTAATCTTCATCTCTGAAACATGGTTCAACTGTCTTCTAAAACAATTCCTAACCAAATTGATGCCATAGTTGTAAACATCACTTTGAAAGGAGGCCAGATATTATCTGTAGTCTGCTGTTATCGTCCACCTTCAGTAAAACCTGAGGCTCTGTCCTCCCTGATGGAATTTCTTTGTAATTGAAAATTCAAAGAGATCTTTTTGGCAGGAGACTTCAACATTGACTGGGGTAAGTCGACCCCCCTCTGTGATAAATTCAAGAAATATTGCCTGTCTCTCAATCTTACCCAATTGATCAACTCCAACAAGATTAAACAAAAACTGTCCTGAAAAATCCTCAATCTTAGACCTGTTTATAACTAATATGCCTCACAAATTCCCTAGTATAAGTGTATTCGCTAATATTTTGAGTGATCATTGTGTGACAGCGACTTTGAGAGATATTAAACCTTCTAAGCCCAGATTAATTCAAAAAAGGGATCTGAAACATTTTTGTGAACAGTCCTCTGGGATCTGTCTCACTCTGACTGGCATCATATTCTTTTAATTGATGACGTGAACTCCGCTTGGAACTATTTTCAAAATAGTTTAATTTATTTTGTGAACAAACATGATCCTTTTCATCAGTTTAGAATAAAGGGACGAGACAGCCCCTGGTTTACTCCAGAGCTAGCTGACCTCCTGCACAGGAGAGATCATCTTTGGGCCACAGCGAGAAAATCTAACTCAGACACTGATTGGTTGAGTTTTCGGCAGATGAGGAATAAATGCACAACTGTTGACAAAGCAGCAAAACGCAACTATTTCTTATCTCAGGCCTCCAAAAATCTAAATGACCCAAACAGATTCTAGAAAACCATCAAATCTCTCTCAGGCACCCCCAATCATCTGACCTCCCATCACAACTTCTCGTTAACTCTGTTCCTGTGTCAAATAAGCACGAAATCCTGAACTGTTTCAACAAACATTTTGTTGCTTCTAGTTCTTTATTTGCCCCTGGTGAGAGGCGCCGAACAAGAGTGGGCATACTTATTGCCCCCCAACTTGGTGCCTGTGTGTTGGGGTTCACCCCTGTAAATGAGAGGGTGGCCTCCCTCCGCCTATGTGTGGGGGGACGGGTTCTGACTGTCGTTTGTGCTTATGCACCAAATGGCAGTTCAGATTATCCACCCTTTCTGGAGTCCTTGGAGGGGGTACTGGAAAGTGCACCTCCTGGGGACTCCCTTGTTCTGCTGGGGGACTTCACTGCTCATGTGGGCAATGACAGTGAGACCTGGAGGGGTGTGGTTGGGAGGAACGACCCCCCTGATCTGAACCAGAGTGGTGTTCTGTTGTTGGACTTCTGTGCTCGGCATGGATTGTCAAAAACGAACTCCTTGTTCAGGCATAAGGGTGTCCATGTGTGCTCTTGGCACTAGGACACCCTAGGCTGCAGTTCGATGATCGACTTTGTCATCATCTCATCTGATCTGCGGCCACATGTCTTGGACACTCGGGTGAAGAGAGGGGCGGAGCTGTCCACTGATCACTACCTGGTGGTGAGTTGGCTCCGATGGTGGGGGAGGATGCCGGTCAGACCTGGCAGACCCAAACGTGTTGTGAGGGTTTGCTGGGAACATCTGGCAGTCTCCTGTGAAACAGAGTTTTAACTCCCACCTCCGGGAGAACTTTGAACATGTTCCGAGGGAGGTGGGGGACATTGAGTCCGAGTGGACCATGTTTCGTGCCTCTATTGTCGAGGCGGCTTGCCAGAGCTGTGGCCGCAAGGTTGTCGGTGCCTGTCGCGGCGGCAACCCTCGAACCCGATGGTGGACACCGTCGGTGAGGGATGTTGTCAGGCTGAAGAAGGAGTCCTATCGGGCCTTTTTGGCCTGTGGGACCCTGGAAGCAGCTGATGGGTCCAAGCGACATGTGGCTCGGGTGGTCGCTGCTGCAAAAACTTGGGCATGGGAGGAGTTGGGAGAGGCCATAGAGAATGACTTTCGCACGGCTTCGAGGCCGTTTCTGGTCCACCATCCGGCGTCTGGGGGGGGGGGGGGGGGGGGTACGCCACCAACACTGTTTATAGTGGGAGTGGTGTACTGCTGACCTCAAATCGGGATGTTGTGGGTCGGTGGGCAGAATTCTTTGAAGACCTCCTCAATCCCACTGGCATGTCTTCCATTGAGGAAGCAGAGCCTGGGGACTCTGGGTCGGGCCCTCTAATCTCTGGTGCTGAGGTCACCGAGGTGGTTAAAAAGCTCCTCAGTGGCAGGGCCCCAGGGGTGGATGAGATTCGCCCAGAGTTCCTTAAGGCTCTGGATGTTGTAGGGTTGTGTTGGCTTACGTGACTCTGTAATATTGCAAGGACATCGGGGGAAGTTCCCCAGGACTGGCAGACCGGGGTGGTGGTCCCCCTATTCAAAAAGGGAGACCGTAGAGTGTGTTCCAACTACAAGGGAATCACGCTCTTAAGCCTCCCTGGTAAGGTCTACTCGGGGGTTCTGGAGAGGAGGGTCCGTCGGATAGTCGAACCTCAGATTCAGGACGAGCAGTGTGGTTTTTGTCCTGGCCGTGGAACACTGGACCAGCTCTACACTCTCAGCAGGGTCCTGGAGGGTGCGTGGGAGTTTGCCCAACCGGTCTACATGTGCTTTGTTGACTTGAAAAAGGCGTTCGACCGCGTCCCTCGGGGGACCCTGTGGGGGGTACTCTGGGAGTATGGGGTACCGGGCCCTTTGATACGGGCTGTTAGGTCCCTGTATGACTGGTGTCAGAGCCTGGTCCGCATCGCTGGCAGTAAGTCGAGCTTGTTCCCAGTGAGTGTTGGACTCCACCAAGGTTGCCCTTTGTCACCGATTCTGTTCATAACTTTTATGGACAGAATTTCTAGGCGCAGCCAAGATGTTGAGGGGATCTGTTTTGGGTCCTTAGGATTGCGTCTCTGCTTTTTGCAGATGATGTGGTCTTATTGGCTTCATCAGATCATGATCTACAGCTTTCGCTGGAGCAGTTCGCAGCTGAATGCGATGCGGCCGGGATGAAGATCAGTTCCTCCAAATCCGAGGCCATGGTCTTGAGCCGGAAAAGGGTAGAGTGCCCTCTCCGGGTCAGGGAGGAGGTCCTACCCCAAGTGGAGGAGTTTAAGTATCTTGGGGTCTTGTTCACGAATGAGGGAAAAATGGAGCGTGAGATCGATAGGCGGATAGGTGCAGCATCAGCAGTGAAGCAGGCGTTGTACAGGTCTGTCGTGGGGAAGAGAGATCTGAGTCAAAAGGTGAAGCTCTCAATTTACCGATAGATCTATGTTCCTACCCTCATCTATGGTCACGAGCTTTGGGTTGTGACCGAAAGAATGAAATCTCGGATACAAGCTGCTGAAATGAGTTTTCTCCGCAGGGTGTCTGGGCTCTCCCTTAGAGATAGGGTGAGAAGCTCGATCATCCGGGAGAGACTCGGAGTAGAGCCGCTGCTTCTCCACGTCGAGAGGAGCCAGTTGAGGTGGCTTAGGCATCTGTTTAGGACGCCTTCTGGACGCCTCCCTGGTGAGGTGTTCCGGACACGTCCCACCGGGAAAAGGCCCAGAGGAAGACCCAGGACACGCTGGAGGGACTATGTTTCTCGGCTGGCCTGGGAACGCCTCTGGATTACCCTGGAGGAGCTGGACCAAGTGGCTGGGGAGAGGGAAGTCTGGGCCTCCCTACTTAGGCTGCTACCCCCGCGACCCGACCTCGGATAAGTGGAAGAAAATGGATGGATGGATAGTTCTTTATTTGACACAGTCACTAATGTAAAATCAGCCACTTCACTTAATAATCAAACTTCTACAAATCAAATCCCTCCTACAATTCAATCTTCAGTTAAACACAGCTTCTCTTTTTCTCCATTCTCAGTGAGGTTAATAAACTGTTAAAACATCTTGATCCTAAAAAATCAGCAGGTCCAGATGAACTTCCACCTTATTTCTTAAGGCTGGCTGCTCATATCATCACAGTCCATTTGACCCACATCTTCAATCTCTTCATAAGACAAAACTCCATCCCAGACACTTGGATAACAACCTTTGTTCTTCCTTTGCTGAAGGGAGGTGACCCCACCTCACTGAACAACTATCGGCCAATCTCTAAAGTCTGCATTTTATCCAAGGTTCTAGAAAAACTGACAAACTCTCAAATCAAAAATTACCTGGACTCATTTAACATCTTACCTCCACATCAATCTGGTTTCAAGAAGCAACACAGCACAACCACTGCTTCACTGAAGGTTCTAAATGACATTGTTGAAGCACTGGACGCTAAAGATTATTGTGCTTCACTTTTCTTAGGCCTGTCTAAAGCTTTTGACACTGTGGATCATAACATCTTGTGTCATGTAGTGAACTCGGCCTCCGACCAAAACCTGCTTCTGAGGACCTTCATGGGACAGGAACTGTTATTTAATTGATTTGAATCCAGAAATACAAATTAGCTCATCCAGAGACTGTCTAATTTTATCCTGAAGTAATCAATTGAAAGAACACTCTTCTTTTATGTTATCATTACTATTTTACAATATCTTTATAAATCAAAAGTGTGTTTAGTTCATATCAATTCTAAATGTTGAACCACTCATTTTAAATCAACTGTGAAACTGTATTAATGATTATTTTTTTAATCCTCATGTAAATTAGAAATCAAGTTAAATGTCTATTTATAAAGTAATTATGCATTTTGATCTTCAGTCTGAATGAGAAGTAGTGATGTCGGTCGAAAGTCAGAGACAGTCAGAAAGAAGTTTTTAGAACGAAGTAGACTGTTTTTAAACCTAGCTGACAGTAAATAAGAACAACTGGCACCTGCCTACTCTCACTTCTTAAAAACATTTCTTCTGTCTGTACTAAAAGTTCCTAAAATATTCCTGCTGTTTTCTTGACTTGTAATAACCCTCTGACATCACTAGAACCACCCCCTGTTGGTTGTTTCAACCAATCAGGAAGTCCTGAAGTGACCAGAAGTGAGAACTCTTTAAAAGTCCACACTTCCTGGAGTCTTCAGTCTAGTCTTCAAGTGGGTCTCTTGAGTCTCCCGAGTCTAGTCTTGAACTGAGTCTTCTGAGTCTTTGATGGATTCTCCCACATCTGAGTGGAAACTCTGCCGGACTGACAGCTTGCTGTGAATCAACCCGGGAGATGAGCCTGTTTGTTGAACGGAGTAATCAACACGACTCCTGACGATGGCCAGCCACTGCCCAGAGACGCTGGAAGGTAGCGTTGAAATGGACCCAACACCGGAGCCGAGTAATTTCTGTAAAGGTAACGAGTCGTGATGCGCCAAGTGTATCGGGGGTGAGCTGATGTTGAAAGGAGCGTGCGATTCTGCTGTCCTAACAGACACCCCCTAAACCCATCTTTTCCCTTCAATCCTTCCTTTAAAACTCTTCTATTTTGCCAGTAATCTTAATGCCTTCAGAAAGGTCTCGTTGTCTTATTAAGTAAAACGTGCCAAGTTTTAATAATCAGAACCAGAACAGCTAATCACTTGTACATGTTTGATGTTAAATTTTGATTCGGTTAAATAAATGACCACATTTATTCTGATGGGTCAAAGGAAATTGATGTCTCATGTCACTGATTTAAAAACTCATCACAGTTATCTCGTCACATGGCAGAAATTTAACTCGAAAAAGAGAGAACCCGTTATATTTAAATAATTAGTAGTGAAAGGGTCAGAAAGCTGGCCCTGACGCCACTACAGTCATAAACTCTCAGAAATCGGTTTCTCAGAACACACCACTGGTTGGTTCTCTAACTATCTCTGAGATTGGAGGCAATATGTTCAACATAATGGTACTTTCTCCAGTTATTTAACAGTCAACAACGGAGTACCACAAGGCTCAGTCTTAGGACCCACCCTCATTACAATCTACATACAGTACGTAATGTTGGTTAAAACATCCTTAATGCATCCATACATTTCTATACTGATGACACAGTTGATTATTGTCGAGATAAAACTGTTGATAAGGCTTTCCAGCTTTTGAAATCTGCATTCAACAACATCCAGACAGATTTGTTCTGCCTCAAACTTGTCCTAAATGCCGACAAAACCAAAGGGATGCTTTTTTCAAATAGGAAGTTGGTCCCAGCAGTTCTTCCTCCGATTTTATCCTCAAATGGTGTCCCAATTGAGTTTGTTGATTCCTATAAATATTTGGGTATCTTGGTCGACTCGCATCTCTCTTTTAAGCTTCATGTGGAAAACTTGGTAAAGAAACTGAAAGTTAAACTGGGTTTCTTTTTCAGAAACAGATCCTGTATAACCCTGAATGCTAGGAAACGCCTTGTATCTGTGACTTTCCTTCCCTTCACTGATTACGGTGACATTATTTACATGAACGCACCTACAAGAACCCTGCTGATGTTGGATGATGTCTATCATGGTGCACTAAGCTTCATAACTGTCTGTGATTACCGTACCCACCATTGCACCCTGTATTCACTGGCTAACTGGATATCATTAACTTCACGCAGACTCTCTTTAAATCACTTCTTGGTCTGCTGCTTTCATACATCTCCTCCTACATGTCTCTGCGTGAGTGCAGCTATGGCGTGCACTCTCAGGACATTATTACCTGTAGTGTTCCTTTAGTGCAAACTGAACTAGGCAAAAGGGCCTACTCCTACTCCGCTCCTTGTGGGATTCCTGGTTTTTTTTGCCCGTCACTCACTTTTCCTTCCACAGCCAATTACCTCAACTCACTCCACCTGCTGCTGCTCTGAGGAGGACTACCTGATGGGGTATTTAAACACCTGCCAGACACCTCTTCAGTGCTGGGACATCTTCTACCAAATGGTAAATTTGTGTACAGTCGACTAACCTTTGTTACAGCTAGTTCTCACCAACTCTGACTCCTCGAGGACCTTCCACGGCCTGCCTCTTCAGATCCTTCCTAGGATCTCATCGATCCACTGGACTCCATCTGTGGATCAACGGTGTCCCTTCAACATTCACCATTAAGGCGTTCTCAACTGGGTCAACCTGCTCCTCTCTCCACCGCCAAATACCTCAGGACTGGATCTCCTACAAAAACCCAGGACCTCTCCTCTCCTTCTTGGCCTCCACCTACAACACAAACAGTAAGGAGTCAGCTTTCTATCTTCAAGAATTAAAACATTCAAAGAGACACCAGAACCCATACTCACCTATTCCTCTTCTCCCTTACAGCTGCGACGACAAGATTCACCTGTAAATAAAGTTCACTTACCTTTTGTAGTCCTGACTCTGTCTTTATTGAATCGGTCTGCTCACGTGGGGTCGACGTTATTAAAACTCTTATAGTATGTCCCAGCCAATTGACCCCCCGAGCTAGACTGAGGAGGTAAAACTCAGTTAGAACCAAAAGTAAACACTGACCCTCTCCACTCAACTTTACAGTGGATTTTTGTGTAACAACAAACAACTCAGGACAAACTATGGGAGTCGGGTGGTATGGTGTTCTCTCTTCAGAGACAAATGGCGGACCAAGCTTCATCTTCGACTCAACCCATCCCTCTGGAACCTACAATTAGAATTAACAATCCGTGCCCCAAAGAACCGGACATTCGACCTTCAGGGATGTTCGAAGGTAACACATGCAAATGTGGTGGCTTCGTTCTCCAGTGTAACTTGGCATTTAATCATGCTCCCATTACCTATTCATCTGATTCTGCCCGCATAACTTATGTGGTTAGTGCTTTAAAAGGAGAAGCGCTTCAGTGGGCACATGCTTACCTTCGTAGACGCCCCATCGAAACTCTGACGTTTGCTACCTTCTTGAAGGATTTTCTTCTGGTCTTTGACCATCCTTTGCAGCAGGAGGAGGCAGCCCAAAAACTTTTTTCATTATGTCAGGGGAAAGAGACGGTGTCCAAATTCACCATCCACTTCTGCATCATTGCCAAGGAATCCGGCTGGGGTGAGATAGCGTTACGCAGTACATTCATTAACGCTTTAAATCGACAGATTAAAGACCAACTAGTCACCTGGGACATTCCTTTGGATTTGGATGACGTAATTTCGCTGGCCATCCGTATAGACAACAGGGTTCGGGAGAGCCCCTTAGAAGAAGACTACAAGTTCCACAAGCTTCCTCTTCCCAGAAGTAATGACACAGCAACCGCGGATTCCACCTCTGAACCCGAACCGATGCCGGTTGGTATGATTCGGCTTTCTCACGAGGAGCGACAGCGCCGCCTTAAGGCCAACGCCTGCATGTACTGTGGGAAGAAAGATCATGCGATTGCTGCCTGCAAACTACGGGTAAAGGACAAAGCCCCCCAGTAATACAGGAGATACTGGTGGGTACCACTTCTCTGTCTCCTGAGAAGAATCTAAGTCTACCGACAATCATTTGCATTTACTCTGTCAATTTTCCTATCCAGGCATTGACTGATTCTGGTGCAGAACAGAACCTAATCAGCAGAAACCTGGTGGAGGAACTAAATATCCCCACAACCAACTTAACACCAGCTATCACCGTCTCTGCTCTCACTGAGCAAACCATCTCTTCCATCTCATTAAAGACATTAAAGATAATGTTTGTTGTATCTGGGAATCACAGAGAGATGGGTGAGTTTTTTGTTTTCGACTCTCTTACACCTCAACTTATCTTGGGTCATCCCTGACTCAAATTACACAACCCTCAAATTAACTGGGCAGAAAACAGAGTTGAAAAGTGGGATGAAAGATGTTCTCTGAGATGCCTCCGCTCAGCCATCTCTTCAGGTTCATCTCCTAAAATAAAAGTTGAAGACATTGATCTTTCAACTATACCTTCAATTTACCACACGATGGCGCCAGTCTTCAGTAAACAAAAGGCTTTATCTCTACCGCCACACCGTCCATATGATTGTGCCATCGATTTACTTCCTGGTGCACCATTACCTACTAGTAGACTATATAATTTATCTGGCCCTGAAAAAATATATATGAAGAACTATATTGATGACTCTTTGAAATCAGGCATTATCCGTCCTTCTACCTCTCCAGTGGGGGCCGGGTTCTTCTTTGTGTCAAAAAAGGACAAGACTCTAAGACCATGCATCGATTATAGAGGACCCAATCAAATCACTATTAAGAACAAATATCCTCTACCTTTAATCGATTCTGTCTACGAGCAGCTCCAGGGGGCCACCATTTTCACAAAACTCGATCTATGCAACGCGTATCATCTAGTGAATATTTGCAAAGGAGACGAGTGGAAGACAACTTTTAAGACACCTTTAGGACATTTTGAGTACCTCATTATGCCATTTGGGTTAACTAACGCCCCGGCAGTTTTCCAAGCTCTTGTTAATGACGTTCTTGGGGATTTCCTCAACATCTTCGTATTTGTATACTTAGACGATATTCTCATCTATTCCAAAGACAAAGAGCAACATTCTCGACGTGTGAAGGCTGTTCTCCAGAGGTTACTAGAAAACCAGCTTTTTGTCAAGGCGGAGAAATGTGAATTTCACGCTACCACAGTAACTTTCCTAGGATTCATTTTTGAGAGAGGACAGGTTCGATCCGACCCTGAAAAGACCAAGGTTGTAGTGGAGTGGCCCACACCCAGTAATAGAAAACAGTTACAATGGTTCCTGGGGTTTGCCAACTTCTATCGACGGTTTATTAATAACTATAGCAATGTCGCCACTCCTCTGACCCAGCTCACCTCTACCCTCAAAAAATTCAACTGGACACCTGAAGCTGAAACTGCTTTTAATAACCTCAACACCTTTTCTTTACAGCTCCCATTTTATCACACCCGGATACCAAGAGGAAGTTTATCGTGGCGGTCGACGCTTCTGATTTGGGAGTGGGTGCTGTGTTATCTTAAAGAGCATGACAACGGGAAACTTCAACCATGTGCCTTCTTCTCACGTGGTTTGTCTACTGCTGAGACGAACTATGATGTTGGCGACCGTGAGTTACTGGCTATAAAGCTAGCATTAGAAGAGTGGAGACATTGGCTAGAGGGAGCTGAACTCCCCTTCATAATTTGGACCAACCACAAGAATCTAGCCTACCTCCAGGGGGCCAAGAGACTTAACGCCCGACAGGCCAGATGGTCGTTGTTTTTTGCTCGATTCAATTTTTCCATCACATATATTCCAGGGTCCCGCAACGTCAAACCAGATGTTCTCTCACGACAATTCTCTACAGTCGAGGGTCCGGACACCCCTGAGAACATCCTTCCTTCCTCTTGTAAGGTGGGTGTAATGACTTGGCCTACTGAAAAGGACATCCTGGAGGCCCAACAGACAGAACCTGATCCCGGTACCGGTCCTCCGGGAAAGCTGTTTGTCCCCACGGCCATGGTGGGTAAGGTGCTGGAATGGATCCATACAGCTAGGTTTTCCTGCCACCCGGGTGTTAGACGCATGCTGCATCTTATCAAAGCATCCTTTTGGTGGCCTAACCTTGTGAAAGATGTTAAGGATTTCATTTCAGCCTATCCCACTTGTGCTTGGAACAAACAGAGCAACCAGCCCCCTGCTGGCCTGTTGCTACCACTTCCCATCCCCAGCCGTCCCTGGTCACACATCGCCTTGGACTTTGTCACTGGTCTCCCCATCTCTGATGGTAACACACTTATCTGCACCATTGTCGACCGGTTTTCCAAGTCTGCTCATTTCATTCCTCTACCTAAACTTCCCTCTGCTCTTGAGACTGCTCTGATTGTCACTGAGAATATCTTTCACCTTCATGGCATCCCTCAGGACATCGTCTCCGACCGTGGACCACAATTTGTCTCTCAAGTGTGAAGGGGGTTTTGTCAAGCTTTAGGAGCTACTACCAGCCTCACATCTGGATACCACCCTCAATCCAATGGCCAAACTGAACGTTACAACCAGGAACTGGAAACAGCTCTGAGGTGCGTAATTGACAGCAACCCCTCATCCTGGAGCCAACATCTGCCTTGGATTGAGTATACTCATAACTCACAAACTTCCGTAGCCACTGGGAAATCTCCTTTTGAGGTCGCTATGGGCTTCGCTCCTCCACTGTTCCCCTCACAGGAGTCTGATGTGGGCGTCCCTTCGGTTCACCTTCACATCAAGTGCTGCCGTCGGATCAGGCGTCACACGAGAGCTGCACTGTCCAGGTCTTCGGAGCAGAACAGAAGCTTCGCTGACAGACATCGATCCAAGGCTCCTGTCTACAAGGTGCAAGGTGGGTCAGAAGGTATGGCTGTCTACCAAGGACATAACGTTAAAAGACACCCCCAGGAAAATCTTCCCCAGGTTCATCAGGCCGTTTCCTGTGGTAAAGGTGATTAACCGGTCAGCGGTGCGCCTACAACTCCCGCCTGCCATGAAGATACACCCTACTTTCCACGTATCTCACATCAAACCGGTAAATACCAGCCCTCTATACCCTCCGAACAACCTCCCTCCTCCCCCGCGTCTCATAGACAATGAACCGGTCTTCTCGGTCCGACGCCTTTTGGACATACAGCGTCGTGGTCGGGGTGTCCAATACCTGGTGGATTGGGAGGGTTTTGGCCCGCAGGAAAGATCATGGGTTCCCAGAACTCAGATCCAGGATCCCGGACTCATCTCGTCCTTTTTCCAAGCTCACCCCGAAAAGAGACACACAGTGTACAGTGGGATTCCTGGGTTTTTTGCCTGTCACTCACTTTTCCTTCCACAGCCAATTACCTCAACTCACTCCACCTGCTGCTGCTCTGAGGAGGACTGCCTGATGGGGTATTTAAACACCTGCCAGACACCTCTTCAGTGCTGGGACATCTTCTACCAAATGGTAAATTTGTGTACAGTCGACTAACCTTTGTTACAGCTGGTTCTCACCAACTGTGAATCCTCCAGGACCTTCCATGGCCTGCCTCTTCAGATCCTTCCTAGGATCTCATCGATCCACTGGACTCCATCTGTGGATCAACGGTGTCCCTTCAACATTCACCATTAAGGCGTTCTCAACTGGGTCAACCTGCTCCTCTCTCCACTGCCAAATACCTCAGGACTGGATCTCCTACAAAAACCCAGGACCTCTCCTCTCCTTCTTGGCCTCCACCTACAACACAAACAGTAAGGAGTCAGCTTTCTATCTTCAAGAATTAAAACATTCAAAGAGACACCAGAACCCATACTCACCTATTCCTCTTCTCCCTTACAGCAGCGACAATAAGATTCACCTGTAAATAAAGTTCACTTACCTTTTGTAGTCCTGACTCTGTCTTTATTGAATCGGTCTGCTCACGTGGGGGTCGACGTTATTAAAACCTGATACTCCTGTTTCCTGGAATACCTTACAAAAACATTTGAAGCTCTCGACCTTGACCTCTCTAAGTGGCTTTAAAAATCTGTTTGACTCCTGGCAGGGACCAATGCAGACATGTTCCTGTCTTTAGTTTTCTACATTCGCCTTAGAATCTCGCTGTTTTTTTGTTACCTCCTTCTTTTAGTCATCCTATTTGTTTAAAAAAAACTGCAGTATGACTTTTTATAACTGTTTATTGTTGTCACTGTTGTCCATTGTTGTCATCATTCTTTGTGGTAATCAGGTCTCTCTTGTAAATGAGTCCTCGAGGCTCAATAGGATTTACCTGTCTAAATAAAGGTTGAATGAAAATATAACTCCCTGGACACAGAGTTCGCGAACACGTTCCCCTCTGAATCAGGGGTTATCCATCTCTTTTTCCTGACCAGCCGACAGAAGTGAGCACTGAAGGTGAACTCCCACTGAAGCGGCGTTTGTTTTGTTCACCAGCTAACGCCGGTTCTTATCCCCATCCGGACACGGCCGGGGAACATTGTAAGAACCGTTACATAGGAGCTGATAAACGGCCCTTTTCATGTCAGCCTCCCATGGGTCAGTGTGGGCGAAGCCCCCCCACAGGATACGATGGTAATAGAGGCTCAGTTATTGTTCTCCCATACGAAGCAAATCATTCACACGCTTCCACTTTCGGAGTGCATAGCGGCGTTGCAGAAAACAGTCAGTCTGAACAAATGGTTGCATAATTTAATTCACAAAGGTTACACTCTGCAGTTTACAAAAACACCACCAAAAATGTTGGATTGTATACCTGGATTATTGAGTATGGACTTTGTTGTTTTCAACCAGTTTGACAAGACTGTCAACAAGGAAGAGGGCCAGCAATGGAGGAGGGGGCGTACCAAAGAGACCATCTTATCACAAGCAGAACTATTTTGTTCCACTTTGGAGTAAGCTGTTGGGGGAAGAATCAGTTTTGTTGTGTGTTTCCTTGACTGATGAAGCCTTCTGGACCGAATGCGAAACGTTTCAGCACAAAACAAAAGAAACTGTCCAGATGACCTGACTGAAAAATGTTGGAGAGGAGGGAATTCCTGACATCATTGCTTCAGTTTGTCCGGCCCCTCAAAACAGTAACAGTGCTGACAGTCATGAGACTGCTAGGAATGATGTCAGCGGCTCACGTTGTGGTGCCGCTGGGGTTATTGTTTATGCGCCGTCTGCAAAGATGGTTCAATCGACTGAAAGTCGACCCTGTACGTCACAAACAGTGCCTGATCACCGTTCCTCCATCTGTGGGGGTGGATCTGAGCCACTGGGAGAATTCCCTGAAACTTTCAGAGGGAGTTACCCTAGGCAAAGTGACGTCATTCAAGTCGGTGTTCACAGATGCGTCCATCTCCAGCTGGGGAGGGACCTGCCTGTCACAAACGTTAATAGGTGCATGGCCGGCCGGCCGGCACATCTTATCACATAAATGTTTTAGAACAGTAAAAAAAGTACTCAGACATTTTGCTCCACTGGTTCAGGATCATCATGTGATGATCCACACAGACAACAGAACCGCAGCGGCATACATAAATTGCCAGGGGGGCGTGCATTCAGCCCAGCTGCTGAATGCAGCCAGGAAACTGCTCTGCTGGGCACGCACACATTTATGTTCGATCAGAGCAGTTTATATCCCAGGCATTCTGAACAGAGAAGCAGATATTATGTCGAGAGGAGGTCCTCTGGACAGGGATTGGTCTCTTCATCCAGAGTTAATCTCACAAATTTGGAGCAGGTTCGAGAGAGCGGAGGTGGACCTGAGAGCCACCCGAGAGAACTCTCAGTGCACCTTGTTCTTCTCCCTAAATCCACAGGATGTTCTGCCACTGGAGGTGAACGTGTTTGCATACAAATCATGGCCAAAGATGCTGATTTATTCCTTCCCTCTAGTTCCCCTGATATAAGCACTGTTGGAGAGAGTGAGAGAGGATAATCTGAAAATGATTCTGATTGCTCCAAAACGCATGAACGCCTCGTGGCTCCCGCTTCTGCAACAGCTGACGTGTCAACCATGGAAGTTGCCATGGAGACAGGACGCGCTCCTACAGGCGGGAGGTGTAATCAGGAGCCCCCCTATAATAGGTCAGCCCCTTTGGGTCTGGCCGCTGAACGAGAACGTTTAGAAAAATGTGGGTTTTCTAAAGTTGTAATATGTGCCATCCATGGGCCCGCGCAAAATCCACTACGGCTGTTTACGCTTCTAAATGGGCTGCTTTTCAGCGATGGTGCCTAGAAAAGGCGGTGGACCCGACTTTGTGTTCCCTGGGCTCCATTTTGTCCTACCTGCAGCTGCTGTTGGACAGAAATTTAGCTTTCAGCACAATTAAAACTTATGCTGGAGCAATCTCTTCCTGTCATGAAGGTTTCAATGATAGAAGAGTTTTCAATCACCCTTTAACAAAACGGTTTCTGAAAGGTATGCGCCACAGTGGGATTTAGTCTTCATTCTCAGTGTACTCACTAAAAATCCGTTAGAGCCTCTGGACCAAATACCTTTTGAAGTATCTGTCGCTCAAAACAGCCTTATTATTAGCTCTGACATCAGCTAAAAGAGTGAGCGACTTGTCATGTCTGTCCGTCGTTCCTTCTTGTCTCAGAATTCAAGGAGACGGGAGCTCAGTAGAACTCCGACCAAATCCTGCTTTTATACCCAAAAGCATAACAAGTTTGTTCAGGTCCAGAGTCGTTACACTGGATGGGTTATGTCCCCCTCCCCATAAAACTATGGAGGAGGAACAGTTTCACCTGCTCTGTCCAGTATGTGCACTCAGGTGTTATGTGACACGCACAGCCGCGATGCACAAATCCAATCAATTGTTTGTACATTTCAGAGAATGATCACAGGGGGTCAGCCTTTATCTTCCCAGCGTCTGTCACGTTGGTTATGTGAAGCTATATCACAAGCTTATAGTTCTTCTGGCCTTCAACTGCCTGAAGGACTCAGGGCTCATTCCACCAGAGGGATTTCTACCTCCACAGCTCTGCACAGAGGGGTGTCTGTGCAGGACATCTGCTCTGCGGCTTCATGGTCATCACCGACCCCTTTCATCCATTTTTATTTACGAGATGTTTCCAGCTCTTCACCGACATATTCAGTTCTCAGAGTTATGTCAGAGTGATTTTGTACAATCACACAACAAAAATAAATTAATTAATTAAATTAAATAAATGAAAACAAGAATAAAACAACACAGCCTTTCTCTGTCATTATTAGTGGGCATTTCCTATGATTACTCGTTCAAACAGGAAAATTCCTTCTTCCTCATTGGAAATTTTTCCCTTCTCTTATTCTGCTATTGCCTGATATGAATAAATATTCCTTCAGTTAGGATCAGGCACAGAGGCTGCACACCTGTAATCCAGTATGTACCAGGTACATGGATCAATGGTGTGTAATTACGCTTGAAAAAAGAAAGAGGTTGAGGCAGATATCAGGGTGTTTTTGACAGTTCTCGGACAGACCCAGTGAGGCATGGACCATATCCTGCTCCGCCCTTTAAACCCAATAGTGATAGCTTTTAAAGGGCATAGCTTACATGAAATAGAACGTTGGTTACGTATTGTAACCTCAGATTCTATGAGTGTAAGCGTAGCCCTTTAAAAACTGGACCTCACTGGCTCTCAAAAGGCTGAAGAGAAAGAGTAAGCCTTTGGGAGTTGAGCTCCGGTCCAAATGCAAGTCATAACGGGCCGGGTGGGGCCCACACAGCAGGTGGGCATGGACTAGAAGTTTTCAGTGTTCAGCACGCTGCGCATGCGTAAACCCAATGGCGACAGCTTTTAATTCAATTCAGTTTATTTATATAGTGCCAAATCACAACAAAGTTGTCTCAGGGCACTTTACAGGAACATTCACATACATAAAAACCAATTAGTAAAGTTCTCTATCTAAGGAGGCCAGCAGACAAGTTGAATCTTGACTTCTTTGCAGTCTCCCATCCTGAGCAAGCACAGTGGCAACAGTGGAAAGGAAAAACTCCCTTTTAAAAGGAAGAACCCTTCAGCAGAACCAGGCTCAGGACAAGCGGCCATCTGCTTTGACCGGCTGGTTTGAGAGAACAGGAAGGAGAGACAGACAAACACAGAATGGTAGGTCCAGGTATAGGTCCAGGTGTATTTGAAAGGCAAAAAAAAACACGTTAAGGATAGAAAAAAATAATTACAAATACAAAACAAGTTAAGCAGAGTAAGTAAAGACAGTAGCAGAGTGAAAAGTGTGGTCAGTTTGTCCTCCAGCAGTCTAAGCCTATAGCAGCATAACTAAGGGACAGCTCAGGAAACCCAAGTCGACCCTAACTATAGGATTTAGCAAAAAGGAAAGTCTTAAGCTTAACCTGCAGCCTAAGAGCGACGTGCTCTGTTAGGAAAATATGGAACAATAAGATCTGTAATATAAGATGGAGCCAGGTTGTTGAGCGCTTTGTAGGTTAGAAGTAAGATTTTGAATTCTATTCTGGATTTGACAGGGAGCCATTGGAGAGAAACTAAAACTGGAGATATATGATCTCTCCTACTAACTCCACTCTGGCAGCAGCATTTTGGATCAACTGAAAACATTTTAAAGAACTATTTGGACACCCAGATAGTAAACCATTGCAATAGTCCAGTCTAGATGTGACAAATGCATGGACCAGTTTTTCTGCATTGTTTTTAGATAAGATCTTTCTAATTTTAGTGATATTGCGCAGGTGGAAGAAGGCAATTCTAGTAACGTTTTTAATGTGGGGGATAAAATACATGCCCTGATCAAAAATAACAACAAGATTTTTAACATTAGAGCTGGAGGCCAGATTAATGCCATCTAAGGAGGGAGAAAGACTGAAAAATTAATTCCTAAGGTGCTCAGGTCCAAAAACCTCAGTCTTGTCTGTATTCAACAGGAAAAAATTAATGGTCATCCAGGTGTTTGTCTTTAAGACATGCTTGTGGTCTAAGTAGCTGATTGGATTCATTGGGTTTAATGGACAAATATAATTGTGTGTCATCAGCATAACAATGAAAATGTATCCCATGCTGTTTAATAATTTTACCTAATGGAAGCATATATAAAGTAAAGAGTATTGGCCCAAACACTGAGCCCTGAGGAACTCCATGACTAACTTTGATGTATGAAGAAGAGTTATTATTTACAAATACAAACTGGAATCTATCAGATAGATATGATTTAAACCATTTTAGAGATGTTCCTTGTATTCCCAATATCATATTCAAGTCTTTGTAATAAAATATTTTGATCAACTGTATCAAATTGTCAAGTGAGATCGTTTGGATTGAAATCGGCTCTGCCATTGACACCCAAATGTGACAGATTGTGCTCTACACTATTATTAAAGTGGCATACAATATTATATAGAAGCAATCATAACAGCATTGTATTCATGCATGATGTGATTATTGTATTCCATACTGCATCCTGTGATTAGGGTGAAGTAGAATGATTCATAATGTATGAAATGTAATTTTACATGAGTTCATGCTGAGTTCTGGGAGAAAAGAAGACAGCAAGTTTTGCCCCCAACAGAACAGTGAATTTGGGGAGACCTAACATCATTCCAGAGAGATGCTATAATTCCTTTGGAATGCTGCAGGCTGATCTCAGCAAAAACAGAGTGTGAGTACCTTGTAAACAGCATTATAGGGAAAAAACAGAGCAAAACAGTTCTCTTTACCATATAAGGAAACATACTGTAGGGAAAGATCGTGTGTCGGTAACTTGTAAGCTGAGAAGTAGAACAGTACACACAGCAATAAGCAATACCTTTTAAGGGCACAGTTTGGGGACAGTCTAGTTGTGAATCAGAAGCCAACCTCTTTAAAGAACTGTAGCAAATCAGAATAGAACACTAGGCTAAATGGGATGGGAAAAGGGTTGGCCAGCAAGCCTAAAAATCAATAAAAACCAAGCCCAAAAGAACTACGGGCTGAACAGGAGGTGGAGGTCTGAAGAGTAGGACAATGTTGAGGCATCCCCAGGAGCTACGTGGTGGAATCTGTAACAGCTCATATGAGGATTCTTAATATATAAAGATAGGAATACTTTTGTTCAGCTGGGCTGACTCCAGACCAGATTCCCCAGGATCAGGACGGCTTTTGGAAAATTAAGGAGATTTCTTCTAGGGCTCCAGAAGAGAGATTATCGTGCCATTTTCTAAAAGTCTTCGGACAGAAATGGTGAGCGACTTCTAACCCAATGTCCAAATTACTAAATTTATATGAAATAACAGTGTTTATAAATTGAGAGGTAGAGTCAGGATGAGAGAGTGTTGTTCTGTTTCCAGCATGTTGAAAGTCACCACATAAACTGTGTGCTGTCAGGGTAGTTTGTAACAGGTTTAGTTAAACTTGGTTGGTTGGTTAGTGAGACAGACCAGGAGGTTTGAAGGGTTTATCCTGCTTTGGGGCTCCGAGTGCATGACATTCCACTGTATCAGGAACAGGCTGCTCTGTAAAAACAACTCAAGAGTTAGGAGATAGGACTCTCCAACCTGGCTCATCTGAGTCAGGGGAGCCACGCCTTGTGAACATCCTAGGACCCTGAGTGTCCCATAAACCAATAAGACAGTCCTTGGAACTAGGCATGAACTCTCTGTCATTGGAATTTTATTAAATGATCAAATGTATCAATTATAATGTGCTGATAACAGTGTACCCCTGCAAATCCTTGATTAAAGCAAAGCATAAAATATAAAATTCTGGACTATCATTTCTACACTTCGGGTTCAAACAGTTGGAAAAGCTTGGTTCAAATTCATCAAGAAAATGAGGTTTTTAAAGGTTTCGCAGCTTGGATCAAACAACACCCTGGAATCTTGTGCCTAGATTCTAAAGCTACCAGATAAGTAACAATTGCAGTTCTATGATAGGAGGTGAGCTGCCTAAAAATGCCAGTTTCCCCTTGATTAATGTCCTAACCCCGACTACTAGGTTGGACTAGTCTAGGGGTGAGATAAGGGTGTGGCTTGCAGCTGATGGTTGTTAACAATGTGGGTGAATCACTTCCGATACAGCCTTAAGTAGAATTAATCTAATGTAATTTTGGGTAAAGCTCAAGTGCTAGATTGGTCCGATATACTCCTTAGAGGAGAGGCTGCAGTGGGGTTTTGCCATAACTCGTGGTAATCTCACTGGGTAGACAAACAAAATGTAGCACTGAGGTCTAACAGGACCAGTATAGACACAAGTCCATTGCCTGAGGCCATGAGAATATCATTAGTGACTTTTACTAGTGCTGTTTCTGTGTTATTATGGGATGTAAACCCTGACTGAAACTATTCAAACAGATTATTTCTTGGTAGATGTTCACGCAACTGACCTGTAACTATTTTCTCTAAAATTTTTGAGATGAAAGTTAGATTAGATATAGGTCTATAGTTGGCCAGAATTTCTGAATCAAGGTCAGACTTCTTAAGTAAAGGTTTAATTACAGCAATCTTAAAGCTCTGTGGTACATAACTATCCATTAAAGACAAATTAAGTAGATCCAAAATGTGAACATTAATTAGGAGAAATACCTCTTTAAACATTCTGGTTGGGATGGGATCTAGCAGGCATGTGGATGGTTTGGATGAGGTTATTATTTTTGACAATTCAGAGAGCTCAACTGGACAAAAACTATCCAAACACAAATCAGGTTCTAGTCACATAAATGGTAAATGGTAAATGGACTGTCCTTATATAGTGCCTTTCTATCTTAGCGAGATACTCAAAGCTCTTTACAACACAATCTGTGCCCTCATTTACCCATTCATACAGCACTCTACTAGATCTCTACAAAGCTAAATCAGGCTCTTTTAAAGGGCTACGCTTACACTCATAGAATCTGGGGTTACAATACATAACCAACGGCTCCCCTTCTGCGAAAGAAGAGTCTAGGCCCTATAAATCTATAATACCATGGGACATCTGGCCATTCCGGTTCCTGATCTTGCGTTATATACCGGACTGGCCAGTGCTGTAAACTGTAACCTTCTCCTGCCTTGATTTAATACAACTGGTAAAACTTGTCACGTTTTCTTGATTTATTGATAGTGTGAGTTGACGCTTCTGAGGGAAGTCCAAGCAGGGGGGCAGCATGAGCTGGGAGGTGGACCTGAGGTCTGAGATGAGGCTTGAGGCCCATGGCTAGCAACAGTTAGCTGCAGTGGCTCGGGGCCCGCATTGGCTCACGTAGTAAAACTACGTAGCTTCTTTGAACTCAGTGCTGTTGAAACTCCAGAAGACGCTGATTGGCTGGATACAAATCACATGACAGATCATGTGACACAGCTCTGTT
>NC_056506.1:5044462-5066426 GCF_014905685.2 Nematolebias whitei | reverse complement strand
GGTCCATCCAGGCGCATAGCTTAGAGGGAACATTGACAGTGAGTGCAAGTAAACAAATGTTTTTGATTCAAGATATTGAAGTGGGTAGAGTTACACTGTGGAAAGAACAGATGGAGGAGTTTTTGTTTTGTTTGTTTGTTTGTTTGTTTGTCTGAGACAGCAAAGAGTGATGGATCCTGGCGAATGGAGAGAGCAATTTCATTTATGACCAGGTGTAAAGGCGAAGCCAGGGTGTGGCTAAAGGTGGCCTTGGCCACCAAAGATTAATCTTCAGTCACTGCAATCATTTGAGGAAATTACAGTAGTTCCTTGTTACTTTGCAATCATTTTTTTCCCGGGTTGCTCTATCGAGGTATTTCAAAGATTGGACATGACAAACAATTAGCTGATTGATGGATGAGCTATGGAATTTTTATTTAAAATAAATTATTTAAAATTATTTAGCACTGGTGTGCAGCCCACAGCTGAAGGAGAAGCTTCCACCTGTAGCATGTCATATCTCCGCTCTGCAGCGGAGAAGTGGGCATGGTCGATGGTGCTGGCATGGCAGAGAGCAGCTGAAGCAGAGAGCTGAAATCATGATGAGCTATGCTCTTTTAGAGCAGTTATAGCAGGGCTATTCAACTGGCGAATGGCCTGTGGGTGATTTCACTCCGGCCCACTTCATTATTTTTTTATTTATTATTATTTTAATTGCAGGATGTGTGGGCCCTGAGCTGTTGGCTTTAAGAAACTGTGGCACCCTGAGCATTTTTGTTGAATAGCCCTGATTTAGAGTTTAGAAACATTATTTAGAATAATGCAGGAGTGTGGGAAGGGTTTAAAACATCTTTATCTATCTATCTATCTATCTATATCTATCTATCTATCTATCTATCTATCTATCTATCTATCTATCTATCTATCTATCTGTCTATCTGTCTGTCTGTCTGTCTGTCTGTCTGTCTGTCTGTCTGTCTGTCTGTCTGTCTGTCTGTCTGTCTGTCTGTCTATCTATCTATCTATCTATCCATCCATCCATCCATCCATCCATCCATCCATCCATCCATCCATCCATCCATCCATCCATCCATCCTGCAGTCTGAAAGTGAAGTTCTCTGTTAGGAAAATATGGAACAATAAGATCTGTAATATAAAATGGAGCTAAATGGTTGAGAGCTTTGTATGTTAGAAGTAATATTTTGAATTATATTCTGAATTTTACAGGGAGCCAGTGGAGAGAAACTAAAACTGGAGAAATATGTTCTCTCCTATCAACTCTCATTAAAACTCTGGTAGCAGCATTTTGGATCAGCTTAAGACTTTTTAAAGAAGTTTGTGGACACCCAGATAATAAACCATTGCAATAGTCCAGTCTGGAACTGGTTTGTTCCACTTTGGAGTAAGCTGTTTGGGGGACGAATCAGTTTTGTGTTGTGTGTTTCCTTGACTGATGAAGCCTTCCGGATGGAAGGTGAAACGTTTCAGCACAAAAAAAAAAAAAAAAAAAAAAAAGAAACTGTCCAAATGACCTGACTGAAAATTGTTGGAAGGTTTTTAACTTTAGAACTTTACATGATGATATTAAACATGGTGAACTTTATGTTGTCAAAAAAGCCCATCTGGAAGGATGTTGTTTTTCATTTTTTCTTTGAGTGAAGTTGTTTTCTGGACCATTGGCAGCCTCACTGTTGCCACAGACATTTCAGAGAGATTTAACAAACATGAACTTGATAAGTAAACTTGATATGTC
This sequence comes from Nematolebias whitei, assembly GCF_014905685.2. Lineage (NCBI taxonomy): Eukaryota > Metazoa > Chordata > Actinopteri > Cyprinodontiformes > Rivulidae > Nematolebias > Nematolebias whitei. The sequence continues at coordinate 5,064,694 of NC_056506.1, read as the reverse complement.
TGACTGCAGATCTCATTGAGAAACAAGTCGCCACATGTGTGTCTCTGTTAAACAAGTGAAAAAGACTGGCTGACTTCACAGCCTGGATCAGATGTGTAATACAGCCATTCAGACATCCATGCCAAGAGCAGCTAAATAAAATCTAAACTGCAGTGCTTTTTACGGTCAGGCTGAGTTGATTTTATTCCAGGATGTTTATTTTTTGCTGTATATGTTAATGTTGCTGACACACTGAAGGGCCAGCAATCCTTCAGATTTTTTTTTTCTCATTTTGTCTGCTCCCTTCTTTATTATTAAGATTTGAATTGCTTTACGCCAGATACCTGTCCTGACTCAACCTGGGCTTGAGCCTGCAGCCTCAGGATTGCAAGACCGGGGCACTGACCACTGCTCCACTGACGCCCCCTGTCCTTCATGTAATGTTCAAATAAACATTCTAAACTTTAGATGTTAGATGAGTGTAAAACTAAACAAGAACTAAACCTTCTCCCGTGCTAAATGAAGGTAATTTAAGTGTTGTCACGACCCAGGACCTGCTGGGTCAATAACAGTTTCTGGGTCTAGTTCTGTTAGTTTTACCTGCAGAGGTGATGCTCCAAGCAGACAGCCATGCTCCCAGGCACAGTAGAGTCTCCACAGCTGCCATGTCAACGCAATTCATTCCCTCAGTGGTTTTGTTGAAACTTCTGACCCAGGAAGATGTTTCTTTCTGTTCTTTCTGGGTGATGTTTGTGTGTAGAGGAGCTGCAGTGGGTGGGGTTTGGGGACCGTTCAGGGTTCTGCCTGGTTCCGCTTGCAGATCCTTCCCACATGTCTTCATGCTGGGTGGGTGGGGGTTCAATTTGAATTCCTCCTGCTTTTCCCAAGCATGCATGAGAAGCATGACTGAGCTCTTACTAACACAACACTCACTTCAACCTCATTTTATGGACTCACTCTGAAAACGTCTCCACGTCCTCACAAACCACTTCGAGGAATCACAAAGTTTTGGCTTGAACTGTAATAAAAATTCTTCTGCTGTGAAACTTTAATTCAAACAAGCTGTTCATTTGTTCACCATGCTCAGATGAGTCTTAGGCCCTGTTACCGAGGCAACAGCTACTCTTTGTCCGAGTTACCCAACTCAATATCTAATGTGGTTTCCAGGGAATTAAAGCTCAGAATGTGTAAATCAGATGTAACCACTGATAATTATTGTTAGTAAATGTAATTATCACTTGCTGCAAAAGGCATAAATGTGATAAAGACTTTGCCTGTGTGTGTGCGTGCGTGCGTGCGTGTATTTGTCTGTTGTTTTAACAAAATAGCTCATGAAGTTCTGGACTGAATGAATGAAGCTCTCAGAAAATAATCATGTGATGTAGGTCTACAAGTGATCAACTTCTGGAGTCAGTCCAAGTCAAGATGACCCAAACAGCTGATGTAAATAGAAACAGTATATAAGGATCTAAGATATACAGTAAGATAAACGCCAAACGAATGCCAACTGGTCAGCATAACAGCAGCCCGAATATGAGGCTGTTGTGAGCAGATGGGTACGATTGAACACAGCAGCATGAGATAATCAGTAGCATGGACAATCAGCAGCACAAATAAGTCACGTGTCAACATTTAAAGTGGCATCACAGTGTTTTGTTTTTTAACAGGAGTTATTCTGGTTAGAGTTTCATGAGGCTAACAGCCTCAGGGTAGAAGCTGTTCCTCGGTCTAGTGGTTCTACACTTAATGCTCCTCAACCTCCTTCATGAGGGGAGCGGGGCAAAAAGTGTGTGCTGGGTGAGTGGGGTCCTTCATGATGCAGGTGACCCTCTTCCTGCATCTGGAGGTGTAGATATCTGTGATGGTTGGGAGGCTGACTCCAACAGACTTCTGTGCAGCCTTCACCACTTTCACTTTTCATACCAGAAATTATGCAGTTGAGATTCACAAATTTGGGGAATTTGCAGGGGTCAGCACAACTGGAGTGCAATGGCTGAGCCTCACCCTGGGTGAACCACCTTCACGATATCTCCCCTGCCAGGTAGCTCACTCTGTAACATTATTGTTGTTAATAAAAGACCCCAGATGGCAAACTGAAGAACAGACAGTCACAGAGTCTAAAAAATTAATTATTTTATTTTCACAGGGAAAAGGGGAGTTGGGCTGAAAAGGAGAGAAGGGACAAGGTGAATATTGGTTGCAGGGTTTTGTTGGTTGATTGTTGTCAGGAATTGTATTTAATTCTCTTACTGGTTTTCCAGTTGTTGTAGGAGTTGAATGAGAGCTCTGTGAGGTCCTGGGTTCCAGGAGAGGCCACTTGAGGAGAGGTGAGTACTGTGTGAGAGAGAAGCTGGTTGCAGCAGGAGCAAAGAGTGCAAGAGCAGGCTGGAGGCTGTTGATTGGTAGAAGGGACACCATCAGAGAGAGCCGAGCCTTGGAGAGTTGACGCCTTGGAAGTCTTAGATGAAGACGAGACTTGGGAGTCGCATTCGAAGGATAATGTCCCAGCACTGGAGGATAGTCTTCTTCTTCTTCTTGATGAGTTTAATGGCAGTTAGAAAAAAACTGTAGGTGTGCATTACCGTCACCACTGATATGGAGTGTGGTTCATCATGGGATATTTCTATATGTATGCATGATTAAACTATATGCATTTCAAATTATATTAATCAACTTTGTTTTCTTAAAATATCTATTTATAATTTGTATATGTTTGCTGTCTAAGTTGTGTTGTAGTGCATCTGTTATGTTAAACTTTTCTTTTATCTTTTCAAACTCTCTCTTCATAAATCTTTGTTCTTGCTCATTTTTTGACATTCCAGTATAACATTTTGTATAGTTTCATCCTGTCCACAGTGTTCACATTTTTCTGTATTATCCATCCATTATCTTTTACCCGTTTCTTCCATTTTGGGTCATGGGGGTCGCCGGTGCCCATGTCCGGCAATCGTTGTGCGAGGGGCGGGGTACACCCTGGACAGGTCTCCAGTCCATCACAGGGACACATAGACAAACAACCATTCACTCTCTCACTCACATCTAGGGACAATTTAGAGTTACCAATCAGCCTAACATGCATGTTTTTGGTCTGTAGGAGGAAACCGGAGCACCCGGAGAAAACCCACGCATGCACAGAGAGAACATGCAAACTCCACCCAGAAAGGCCCCTGGACTGGGATTTGAACCAAGGACCTGCGCGCTGAGAGGCAACAGCTCTACCAGTTGTGCCGCCATGCTGCATTGTGTTTCGTCATTTGAAATAGTGAATAATTAAGTCCTGTATGTCCAAATCTTAATCTGATTATTCATCTTTCCTCCTTTCTGCTCCTTCTTCCAGTTCTCGTTTCTCCTACTGACTTTTTGATCCTATAAAACCATCTTCATTTTCTTTCTTCATCCCATCTTTTCTGGCATTCTTTCTTCAGTTTTTGTTTGATAATACTATTTGCCTCTGATTTGCTTATATGTCATGTGACGTTAATGTGATTTTGAGTTGCCTTCTTTGCCATCTTATCTGCCATTTCGTTTCCTTCTATCCCAATGTGTGCTGGTACCCATAACAATGTTACTGTTAATCCCATCCTGTGTTATGAATAATGTGTGGAGTATTTCTAATAAAGTATCTGGCCTGCTGTCTGAATGATTGTGCGTTAACCTCAATAATGTGGAACTTGAATCTGAACAGATGATTGTTTTTAATGGTTTTAGTTCCTCCACCCACTGCACTGCCAATAAAACTGCTAACATCTCTCCTGTATATACTGATAAGTCGTTGGTGATTAGTTTTCCTATTTTTATTTTTAATTCCGGTATTATAAAAGCTATATCTATTTTTTTATTTGTTTTTGATGTGTCTGTATAAATTTGAATGTACTGATAATAATTGTTTCTATAAGTCTGTACTGTGTATGAATCTATGATGTATGTCCTGTCCTTTTTCCTTTCCATTAGTGTCATGTCTACTGTTGCAGTTGGTAAAATCCAGGGTGGTAAAACTGATATTGGTAGATGTGTGTCATGATCAGCGGCCCCCGCTGGCCCCCCATCTGCTCACTTTCCTGCCCCTTCAACCTAAGTCTCGGTCCGGTAGAAGAGAACTCCAGCGAGGTTCCAGTACAGTGTGAATGTAAACAGACCGGGCCCGTCTCCGCAAGCAAGAAGTGGAGTATAGCGCAGGGCAAACAAACACGCATTTCTCTGACCTTATATGGAGCCGTCAGCTGCTTTGTGTGAAAAACAATATTCTCCATGTTCTTCTGCCTCATCTTCTGCTCATGGTCCATTTTTGAAAAATTACAAAATATAACTCCTAAAACTGCTAAAACTTGATGCCACTCCATTTTTGTTTTTATTTCCAGAAGAAGAAGAAGAAGTGTCTTCAGAGGTTTTTGTGTTGTTTTTTTTCAGTAGTTCTTGGTGCAGCGCCCCCACAGGCGAGTGGGGGAACAGGTTGGTTCAACAGGTTGACTCGACTGCACAGTGCAGTGTGAATGCAAACTCACCAGCTCAAATGTAACAAAATGTCATGAATATTGGTCCCCAACCGAACCCAGTCTACTGGACTATTAGGTGTGAAAACAACCTAAGCACCATTCTCCCTCTCCACCATTGCAGAATTATTACAACACTCATGGTCCCTGATAGTGAAGCCTTCAATCATAGAATCTTGTATCCTTGTCTTGTATCCTTGCCTGTTTTTGAACTCCTCACCTTGCCTACCCCTCTTGGATGTGCCTGCATATCTGACCTCGGTAATGACCTCCTCTTCTGTCTATGACCACGACTCACGGATCACCCTTTTGGATTACCCTTGTACCACTGACTCCCCGTGTTTGACCCCTGCTTTGCCCTTTGGACCACAAACCTGCATTGCCCCATTGTTCACAGCATTAAATGCCTCCTTTTACAGCTGCTTTCCCACCAGTTCATCTCTTTAAAATCTGACAGGTGGCTCTCACTCCACCTGCCTGCAAAGACCTGTTACTGAAATTGGATCCTGAGTATCCAGCAGCATAATAAATAAAAACTGTTCTTGTTTTTGCACTCCTGTGTCTGGCTATTTTGAATCCAAAACCCATTCTTGACAGAATAATCTCACCAGTTCAATCTGTCAGAGATCTGATGGCAGAGGATCCTACACACAGATCGCTGACAGATTGATCTGGTGAGATTATTCTTTGCCGTAATGTATTATGGGGTTTAAAAGCCACTGGGACGTTGTGTTTAAACCCCAAAATACATTAAAGACTGTTTGTGCCGGGGGACTGGATCTTTGGGATGAACCAGAGTAATATTATGTATGCTGTTCAGTGTCAGGAGGGTGATCAGTCTTACATAGGGGAAACTAAACAGCCACTGTCCAAAAGGACGGCCCAGCACAGAAGATCAACAACATCAAGCCAGGACTCTGAGGTCTACACTCATCTCCAGGTCAGCGGTCACTCTTTCAGGGAAAAAGATGTTCACATCCTGGACAGAGAGGAACGATGGTTTGAGAGAGGAGTAAAGGAGGCCATCTTTGTGAAAAGAAATCGTCCATCATTAAACAGGGGTGGAGGCCTCCGGGTTCAACTGTCCCCCTCTTACAATGCTGTGATTGCTAGTATCACTCAGCCCTCTGTGAACAGTAAACAGCCATCAGGTGCTAATGATCCATTGTTAGGTTGATGGTCCTTCTTGATCATGTGATCAGCTGGTTTTGGTTGTCAGCAGCAAAACTGGTTGATCCTCTCTGAGAAGGTGCTATTTAAGAGACTGAGCTGAATACAGCACCTCAGACTGAGGAAGTCTCTCGGATGAGACGAAACGTTTCTACATTTTTGTTGTTTTGCTTTTTTTTTTGCTTTTTTGAATGTCCAGAGGACCAGATTTAACTTTTTTAGACATTCAATATAGACAAATTAAGTAGATCCAAAATGTGGACATTAATTAGGGGAAATACCTCTTTAAACAGTCTGGTTGGGATGGGATCTAGCAGACATGTGGATGGTTTGGATGAGGTTATTATTTTTGACAATTCAGAGCTCAACAGGACAAAAACTGTCCAAACATAAATCAGGCTCTAGTGAAATTTTTAAAGTTGCCTCATTTGACAGGGGACTAGAGATAGTAGAAGGAAGGATGGTTTGACTTTTCTCTCTAATTGAAATAATTTTATTTATAAAGAATCTCATGAAGTCATCACTACTTATAGTTGTAGGGATACATGGTTCAACAGAAATGGGACTTTTAATTAGTCTAGCAATAGTACTAAACAGAAACCTAGGGTTATTTTTATTCTCCTCTATTAAAGATGAGTAATATAAATTTCTAGCTTTACGGAGAGCTTTTTTATATGTTAGCAGACTATCTTTCCAAGTTAAATAAAATTCTTCAACATTAGTAGAGCGCCATTTTCTCTCCTGGTTTCTAGATGCTGCTTTAAAGTACGTAACTCAGAATTGAACCAAGGAGCCAGTTTCCTCTGATTGATTACTTTCTTTTTCAGTGGAGCAATTTTATCAAGTGAAGTTTGCATTGAAGTTGTAAGATGATCAACTAGATGATCTAAGTCACTGTTCTCTGATGCATTACTCTGCAAGACAGAGGAAAACATTGATGGAAGAGACTGTTTAAATTTGGTTACAACATTTTCTGATAAGCACCTGCTGTGATGAACTTTATTCTCAGTGACTGTGTAGTCATTTAATGTAAACTCAAAGGTTATTAAAAAATGGTCAGACAGAATAAGATTTTGAGGAACTATTACCAAGTCCTTAATCTCTATACCATAGGTCAGAACTAAATCAAGAGCGTGATGATAAGAATAAGAATGAGTAGATGTGCGGACGTTTTGGGTAAAACCAAATTAGTCTATTAAATTATTAAAGGCTATGCTTAAACTATCACTCTCAACATCTAGTCAAGTCAAGTCAGATTTATTTATAGAGCACATTTAAAACAGAAACTGTTACCAAAGTGCTTAACAAAAATATCACATCATCAAATAAAAAGTAGCAACATATATTTACAGCACATGGAATAAAAATATAAAACCAAACACAATTAGAAACAATGAAATACTAAATCAGATCACGTTGTGTCAAAAGTCAAGGAAATAACAAAAAACATAAACTCAGTCAGAAACAATGAAATACTAAATCAGATCTGATGACCTTGTGTTAAATAGGAATAATAACAAAAGCATAAACAGAATCAGCATCAATGAAAAACTAGATCTAAATCCAATCACCCTGTGTTAAATGTCAATGATGTGTTTTTAGGAGATGTGTTTTTTTCATACTCTCAATCACCTTAACTACCTCACTAATATCCATAATGTGCAATATAATTTTGAATTACTTGTATTTTTTACTTTCATAGTGGTATTATATCTATATTGCATTACATTTTTCTATATTTTTAGTGTGTTTTTTTTAAGCATGTTTTTGCACTGAAAAAAGGAGTGGCTCTAAATTTCATTGTACTTGCGTATGACAATAAAGGCATTCTGATTACCTTTGAGGATACAAATGCTAATGTCTTCTTCTTGGGTCATACCTAACTCTAAGCAACTTCGTTTTTGACTTTGTTGTTTTCAACCAGTTTGACACGACTGTCACCAAGGAAGAGGGCCGGCAATGGAGGAGGGGACATACAAAAAAGACCACCTTATCACAAACAAAACTGGTTTGTTCCACTTTGGAGTAAGCTGTTGGGGGAAGAATGAGTTTTGTTGTGTGTTTCCTTGACTGATTCAAAAAAACGTTCAATACAAAAACAACTGGACTTTATTTGTAACAGAAGACGTTTCGCTCCTCATCCGAGGAGCTTTCTCAATTCAATGAGCAGAGAGTGAGAGATTCAGGTTATAAGGCTGTAGCAGTAAGGGTTATTTAATAGTTAAAATTCGTTATGAATTTTATTTTGAAGGGGCACCACTCTCAGCTCTGACTCTGAAGGACTGAAAATCAATTCAGATTATTATTTAATTACCTCGAATTACCCTTTTACACTGAGTTCTTTTATATGAAGGATTCAGATGTCATAAGTAAAACACACACGCTTTCATACAATTTTGTGATGTTTATTTGAATATATCTGATAAAACAACTGTTGGAAATTATTTCTGACACTTAAATGAAGGCTTTGTTCACAGCTGGGGTCAGATGGAAATTAAATGACCATCAAAATTACTGGTTAGCATGGATTAACAGATCAATGAAATTATTCTATATGCTTAATCAAACCAGAAACAAGATGCAATGTAGGACAATTTTGTTATTTATCAGGGCAGATTAATTATGAAATTTTACTAAAAGAAGTACGTTTTATCATTCACTATTTAAAATTTGGTCTGAAATTTAAAGAAAAATAATTACTGAACTGAGTTAAACTAATTTAGTTAAAATCTAAATTCTTGAACACCAGAGTCAACTTGTCAGAGTACAGGTCAGCTGTTTCCTACCAGGATTCGTCTTCAAAGGCTGCCAGAAGATACCACAGATTTGACTCTCTATGATCCGATGGTCTGCTGATGTAAAGTTGTAATACTTCACATCTCTGACCTCAGCACAATGAGTTGGTTCACTCGAACGGTCAGCCTGGAGCTGGAATCCTGGACAGCTGATGTTAACTCTGTGATGAAAACTGCAGGTGTTTGGATTGCTGAAAAGGATTCTATCAATCTTTGCCCAAAGTTGAAGCTAATTTTCTCCTTGGAAGTCTTCTGAAGGTTGTGTCTTAGAGCTTGTATCTCCTCCTCGGGAGGGGTTCATCACTTCATCATCATTTCTCTTCTGACTCTTCTGAGAGGTCTTCCTCTCTTGTAAAACAAATGACCACACCTCTGATTTGAAAGAGGTGGTCGATTTGAACCAATCAAAAGGAAAGGGCTGAACTTTTATCTACTCAATAAAGTATTATTTTAATCTGCTCTGTTGATAAAGTCATCAAATAAAATCATTTAAGGCACTTATCAACTTTAAATGAGGTTAAACAACACAAACACTTTGCCAACCTTATAAACAAAAAACAAGTTTGTAAACTTTTGGCCTACACAGGTTATTGTCAGCTGTAAAGGAAAAACAAGTTAGTTATTCAGCTACACCCAATTAAACACTTAGTTCATTACAAAAACAGTATTACTTCTTCTAAAACGTGAATAAAAAGTCTGTCCGTTTTCTTGCAGGCCAGAAATGGGACCTAAGTTGAAATTCCTTTGAACAAAGAAGCTTTCTGTTATTTATGATTGTTGAGGGGATAGTCTGAGGGAGGCTGGTACAAGTGGGTACCAGGACATCCTGGAGTGATCTGTGTTAACTCAAACTTCCATTTTGTGGGGTTCACAAAAAGGGTGTTCCAATATTATTCAGATTTATGGATCCTTGGGTTGTCTTACCAACCATAAAAGTCTTCTTTTGACACTTTCCAGAGTTAGAAATGTTGAAAACAAACTTTAAACTGTCCCAGGTTAAAAAGTGGGGGTGGGGTGGGATGTCTCAGTTGTTCAAAGGATGAAGAGTTTTTTTCTATTTCAGAAACATCTTTAAAGAATGAACTGCTCAGTCACAGAAATAAAAGGTCTGTTACAAAATGACATTCAGGGATGCAGGTATATCTGTACAAGGCTGAGTGAGATAAGACACACACACGTATGTAGATTTGACAAGTCACACCTCAACACCTTAACAGTAGGGGTTTCTTAAGGTCTTTGTTCCTCTAATTCACAGACGAGGCCCCTCTGTACCCATCAAGTGTGAAAACCAGTTGGGGATCTGTTTTAAAGTTGTATTATAGGTTTTTGAAAGTGGAAATCTGAGGACTCCTCCTCTGTTTAGGAGACGGCTTTTCCCTTTTTACATAAATTGCTTCCTTCACCCCCCTCTCAAACCATCTGTGTTCTTGGTGCAAAATGTGCACATTTTGGTCCTCAAAAGAGTGTCCCTTATCTGTGAGGTGGAGGTGAACAGCTGAGTCTTGTCCAGAGGAGGTGGCTCTCCTGTGTTGAGTCATGCGTCTGTGAAGAGGCTGTTTAGTTTCTCCAATGTAGAGGTCTGGACAGTCCTCACTGCACTGGACCGCATACACTACACCACTCTGTTTGTGTATGGGCGTTTTGTCTTTAGGGTGGACCAGCCTCTGTCTGAGAGTCCTACTGGGTTTGAAATGTACTGGGATGTTGTGTTTGTTGAAGATCCTTCTGAATTTCTCTGATACTCCAGCAACATAAGGGATGACAATGTTTTTACGTCTGTTGTTCTCCTTTTTCTGTTTATTGATGTGTTTTGTAGATTTCCTCGCTCACTTGACAAAAGCCCAGTTAGGATATCCACATGTTTGGAGAACTTCTTGAATGTGTTTCAGTTCCTTTTCCTTCCCTTCTGTCTCCGTGGGGATGCGTTCGGCCCGATGCTGTAAAGTTCTGATGACAGAGAGTTTGTGTTCCAGTGGATGGTGGGAGTCAAACAGAAGATACTGGTCTGTGTGGGTTGGTTTTCTGTAAACTTCAATGTTGAGGCTGTCCTCTCTTTCCATCTGAACCAAACAGTCCAAAAAGGGCAGCTTGTTGTCGTTTGCATCCTCTCTGGTGAACTTTATGTTGTTATCGACCGAATTAATTGTCTGGTGAACGCTTCTATTTCCTTAGCTTGGATTTTGACCCAGGTGTCATCCACATATCGGAACCAATGGCTTGGCGTTGTTCCCTCATAGGAGTTTAGGGCTCTCTGTTCCACTTCCTCCATGTTGAGATTGGCAACAATGGGTGACACTGGAGATCCCATGGCACAGCTGTGCTGCTGTCTGTAAAAACTGTCATTGAACTTGAAATAAGTGGTGGAGAGGTAGAGATCCAACAGGGTGCAGATCTGGTCTGGGGTGAAGTTGGTCCTGTTGATTAAGTCCTTGTCTTGTAGAAGTTGTTTTCTGGCGGTTTCTACTGCTTCTGTAACGAACCCCTTCCAGTTTGGACCAAAATCACCACACAAATGAAGAAAATTAAATAGTATTTATTTTCTAGGAGAGATATTGCAGATATGACCGGTTCTGGTGCTGGTTCTGGTTTGGGTTCGGGTTTGGGTTCTTGTTCTGGATCAGAGACAAGTCTATGAGATAGAGATCGGTTAGTGGTCGTGCAGGAGACTATGGGGAGCAGAAAAGTCAAATAAGAAGGACCACTAACCATCTCAGATGATCCTGGGGGTTCTGGAGAGTGACGAAGTCCAAACTGATCCGGACCGCTGCAGGAGAGGCTGAGTCCGGTGAGGGGCTGCAGCTGGCCGCAGCAACAGATGGGTGGTGAGTCCGTTGAGCGCAGAGACATGGTCACACAAGCCTGGGTCCAAAACCGGAGAGCAGATGACAGGAGGTACCGGAGGAGAATACGAGGAGGAGTAGTCGTGCAGGCAAAGGTCAGAACCGAAGACAGAAGACGTGGTAATCCAAAGGGTCGAGCAATAGGTGATGTCCAGGTAAGTCGTGGGTCCAGGAGCCGGGAGGTCAAGCCAAGAGGGAAGGACAGGAACGAGGAGACAAGTAAACTATGACAAGGGGACATGAAAGGCAGGATCAGTAAAGCAAGGTATCTACTTACAGTGAACTGTTTTCAGCTACCGGGCACAGAAGAGGAGAAAGAGTGCAGCTTTTAAAGGGTGAGAGAGACAGGTGCAGCCAGTTGAGTACAATCAGCTACTGTTGGCTGCAGTGAAGACAAAACTAAACAACCGTAACATCACCCTCAACCAGCATGAAAAAGAAGACAAACTAAAACTCACGTACATAAACATTACCAGAGCGGACAGAATAAATTAAACTCACAGAAAAGCTCTATAGCAAACTTTAAAGAGTGATCAGGGTGACAGAAAATATAATCTATGGGATGTGATTCGTAACAGATCCCCCCTCGAGGAACGCCTCCCAGTGTTCCACCAGGTTGATCGGGGTGCAGGCGATGAAAGTCCCAGATGAGGCTGTGGTCCAGGATGTGACGAGAGGGAACCCAGAACCGCTCCTCCTGTCCGTATCCCTCCCAATCGATGAGATACTGGAGCCCCCGACCCCTTCGTCTAGAACGTAGGAGTCGGCGAACAGTGTAGGCGGGACAGCCATCAGACGGGCGGGTGGGGGGGAGCAAACAGGGGAGTGGTACTGGGAGGAAATAACCGGTTTAACACATGAGACATGGAATGTGGGGTGAACACGAAAAGACTTGGGTAATGACAGACAAACAGAAACAGGATTGATAATTTTGGATATGGGGAAGGGTCCGATGACACTTTGAGTGGGAAGTCCTTAGTGGACAACCACACTCTCTGTCCCACAGTATAGTCAGGTTGGGGGGTTCTGTGGCGGTTAGTCTTTCTAGTGTAGGCTGCCCTGGATTTTAAAAGAGCCTGTTTAGCCCTCCTCCAGACTCTCTGGCATCGGAGGGCAGCCATGTGGGCTGAGGGAACAGATGCTTCACGTTCTTGGACAGAGACAATGGGTGGTTGAAAACCAAAAACAATATAAAAAGGAGACAAACCAGTGGCTGAGGAGGGAACAGAATTAAGGGCATGCTTGATCCAGGGCAGTGATGAGCTCCATTTCTCTGGATCCTTTTGACATAGGAGCCTCAGTTTGCCCTCCACCTCCTGATTAGCCCCCTCCGTCTGGCCATCTGACTCAGGGTGGAAGCCAGAAGAGAGACTAATGGAAATACCCAGAAGGTCACAGAACTCCTTCCAGAAGTGGGAGACAAACTGAGGCCCCCAATCAGAGACAATGTCTAGTGGCAGTCCATGGAGCCTAAACACCTCCCGAGCCATAATGTGGGTCAGGTCCTTGGAGGAGGGTAGCTTCAGTAGAGGGACTAGAACCATTTTTGAGAATCTGTCAACAATGGTTAAAATGACAGTGAAATTTTTGGATGGTGGTAGACCAGTTATGAAGTCCATACCTATGTGCGACCAAGGACGCGAAGGACAAGGGAGAGGGTGAAATAATCCCGAACGGGGCTTCTGGAGGTCTTGGATTGGGAACACGCTGGACATGATCGCACATAGGCACGGACATCCCCAGTCATGGTCTCCCACCAAAACTGAGCCCTGACAAGAGACAATGTTTTTGTTAGACCTGGGTGATAATATAACAAGGAGTTGTGACAGAAATCCAACACCTTTTTGATCATGTCAGAGGGCACGTACAGACAGTTCTGAGGACAGTTGACCGGAGGGGGGCGTGACCGGCTGGAGCTTCTCAGGTCCATCTCTAACTGAGTAATGGCCAGGCGAGCACTTTCAGGAAGGATAAAGTTCTCCTCCTGAGCTGAGGGGGAATTATCCTCCTCCAAATCACGTGATAGGGCATCAGGTTTAGTGTTTTTTTCACCGGGTCGGTACGAAAGGGTGAAATTAAACCGAGAAAAGAATAGTGCCCACCTGGCCTGGCGAGGATTGAGGCGACGAGCAGGCCTGAGGTACTCCAGGTTCTTGTGGTCTGTCCACACCTGGAACGGGAACCTGGAGCCCTCCAACCAGTGGCACCACTCCTCCAGAGCGAGTTTAACAGCAAGTAGCTCCTGATCTCCAACATCATAGTTGCGCTCAGCCGAGGAGAGGCTCCGGGAGAAAAAAGCACAAGGGTGAAGACGCTCCTCCTAGCCGCGCTGACTCAGTATGGCCCCCACCCCAATACTGGAGGCATCAACCTCAACCATAAAAGGTTCATCGGGGTTGGGTGCCTGGAGAACGGGAGCAGAAATAAACAAATTCTTTAGTTCATTAAAGGTGGTCTCTGCTGCAGCGGACCAGTGAAAGCAAGACTTGGTAGAGGTGAGCTCATGAAGAGGCTTGGCCTTCTGGCTGTAGCCTTTAATGAAGCTTCTGTAAAAATTGGCAAACCGCAAGAACTGCTGAAGCTGTTTGCGGTCCTTAGGGGTGGGCCAATCTACCACAGCAGAGACCTTGCTGGAGTCCATCTCCATTTTGTTTGGAGACACAATAAATCTCAGAAAAGAAGTGGTAGACACATGCAATTCACATTTCTCAGCCTTTACAAAGAGGCCGTTCTGAAGGAGTCTGGTGAGTACTGATCTGACGTGTTTACGGTGAGCATCTAGGTCTTTAGAAAAAAATGAGTATATCATTGAGATAGACAAATACAAACTTATTTACCATGTCTCTCAAAATGTCATTTACTAAGGTTTGGAAGACAGCCGGTGTGTTGGTTAACCCAAAAGGCATAACCAAGGATTCATAGTAACCTGTAGGGGTGTTAAAGGCTGTCTTTCACTCATCACCTTCATGGATTCGGACCAGATGATAAGCATTGCGGAGGTCAAGTTTGGTGAAAATGTTGGCTCCTTGAAGAGAGTCAAAGGCGGAAGACAGGAGGGGTAGTGGATACTTGTTCTTTATTGTGATTTTATTGAGTCCTCTAAAGTCTATGCATGGACGAAGCGAGCCATCTTTCTTTTTAATGAAGAAGAAACCTGCCCCAGCAGGTGAGGCAGATGGTCGGATGATAACAGACCGTAATGAGTCTTGGATATATTCCTTCATAGAGAGTTGTTCAGGGCCAGTAAGAGAGTATAACGCACCTCTAGGAGGAGTGAAGCCTGGGAGTAGATCAATAACACAATCATAAGGGCAGTGTGGAGGCAGTGAAGTAGCTCTTGTCTTATTGAACACCTCCTTTAGGTCATGATACTCTTTAGGAACTTTGGAAATGTCTGGATAATACTTCTCATTAAGAGTAATGGTTTCGACAGGAACTACAGCGTCAAATAAACAAGTGGTCAAGCACTCTTCTGACCACCCTAAAATCTCCCTCCTCCTCCAGTCAAGATGAGAGTTGTGTTTGGCTAACCACGTGGCTCCCAACACAATCGGAGCTTGGGGAGACTTAATAACCACAAAGGTAATGCTCTCTTTGTGGTTGCCACCGAGACACAAAACCACCGGTTCTGTAATTAAAGAGGAGGAGTTCAGAGGATGGCCATCGAGAGCCATCACAGAAAGTTCATGAGAAGCTTTACAAAGTTTTATACCAACGGACTTAGTGAAATCGTAATCTATGAATTCAGTGTCAGCACCGGAGTCTATAAACACATTAACCGAGGACCGGGATTTATCTGGTGTAAGGAGATGAGCAGAGACGATAAACTGTGAGGAGAGTTCTCTGGGACTGGTTTGGCTCAGTAGACATCTCCTCTCGTCTACTGAGCGACCCCCTTTTACCGGACAGTTGGTGACGATGTGCCCTGGCTCTCCACAGTAAAAGCACAGATGTCCTTTGAGTCTTCTCTTGCGTTCAGACTGCGTGAGTCGGCTCGTGTCCAACTACATAGGTTCCTCTGCAGGTAGAGGAGGAGAAACAGGTGAATGGTCAGTGGGTCGTGGTTGGAACCGCAACTTACCAAAACGTCTGAGGTCCCCTTTCTCTTGCTCGTTCGGCCAGTCTAAGATCCACCCGATAAGTCTTCAAGGTCCTGCAGAGAGTCAGGGTAACGTTTTGTTGCCAAAGCATCTTTAATGTCATTGTTCAAACCCCAGTAGAACGCATCAGTGAGGGCCTCCTCATTCCAGTGACTGCCAGATGCTATGGAGAAACTCATTGATATAGTCTGTGACTCTCCTGTTACCTTGCGTAATGGAGAACAACCGTCTGGCAGCCTCTCGCTCTGGGAGAACCGGGTCAAACACCCTGCAGAGTTCCTTAGTGAAAGCCTGGAGAGAGTAAATGTTAGTAGATTCCCTCTGCCATTCAGTAGTTCCCCACTTCTTAGCTTTGCCTGAAAGTAACAAATTAATGTAAGCCACTTTAGCCTTATCTGAAGGAAATGAGGATGGTTGGAGCTCAAAGTGGATCTCGCATTGAGTAATAAATGGAAAACACTGCTCTGGTTCCCCTGTGAAGAGTTCAGGTGGAGTCAATCTTGGCTCTCTGACAGGTTCAGAGTGGGGTCTAACCACTACAGAGTCCTGAATGGAAGTCTGAGGGGTTAAGTTCTTGAGCATGCGGACCATGTCCTCCATGCCAGACTCCAACTTCATAAGTTATAAATCTCCAGCAGTAGGAAGTGTTCCCTCTGAGGCTGTAGATGATGCTTGTTGCACACACAGATACCTGGTTGTCAAGTTTGATAGCACTGACATATTGTCCCTCACATCCCACCAGCAGGTCACTGGATTCACTAAGGTTAGAGTTGATGCAGACTCCTGTACCTCTGTATCTCTGTCTGAATCTTCTCTATGGTTCTCTGGGGTTTAGGGCTCTGATCATCTCCCTAATTGACATGAGAACAAAACATCAACAATAACATGGTTGTGTTATTATTGCTCAAAAAACATCATCTAGGCTGAGAGATAAAAGTTTAACTGGTCAAGAAAATCTTCTACAGCTTAACTTATCTCCACCATGCAGCTCCACTGTAGAAAAGACAGCAAACTTTTAACAACAAAGTCTGTGATTGTCTTGTGGCCCCCACCTCACTTTTCTGTCTGTCCTCACATCAGGGTCAAAGGCTCCTGTGAGGAGAACATTAACATAAACAAACGGTGAACATTAGCTGAACTGTTTAAGCAGCTGACTGGATGGATGAGCAGTTTTACAAGCTAAGATTTATCTGTTACTGTCAATCTTAAGTTAGCTTCTGAGTTTAAAAACCACGTGACACATTCCAGCCAATATCGAAACTTGACACCGAAAAAAGAGTGACGTTTCAATACATACACTGACAGGTGCAGTTCGGTCGGTGCCATAAAAGAACCTCGGTTCGGTACTCAGCCCTAATAAAGACAGGGAGTGGCTTCCCATGAGTACAATCTATAATACAACAATCAATTGATTGTTTTCTCCTTTTCAAGTTTTTGCAGGTAATCTGTGACTGTCTTTTTATAGGTGCTGGTTGGGTCCTTTTTCAGAGTCTCGTAGGTGTTGCTGTCGCTCAGTAGTGTAGATATTTTTTTCCTGGTAATCAGAAGTGTTGAGGACTGCTGTGCATCTTCCTTTATCAGCTGATAAAACAGTGATGGTTTGGTCCTGGCTGAGTGATGTTACAGCTTTCCTTTCCTGTGGTGTGAGGTTTGAAGGAGGAGGTTTGGCACTGGAGAGACAGATTCCCAGCCGGTTTTCACACTTGATGGGAACAGAAGGGTCTCATCTGTGAATTAGAGTAACAAAGACCTTTAGAAACCCCTACTGTTAAGGTGTTGAGGTGTGACTTGTCAAATCTACATATGTGTGTCTTATCTCACTCAGCCTTATAACCTGAATCGCTCACTTACTGCTTATTGATATGAAAAAGCTCCTCGGATGAGGAGCGAAATGTCTTCTGTTACAAATAAAGTCCAGTTGTTTTGTATTGAACATTTTTTGAATTTATCATGTCCTGGATGACTGAGAATCTTCACCAGCATATTCCTTGACTGATGAAGCCTTCCGGATAGAAAGCAAACCGTTTCAGCACAAAAAAAGAAACTGTCTAGATGACCTGACTGAAAAATGTTGGATTGTATACCTGTATTGTTGAGCATGGACTTTGTTGTTTTCAACCAGTTTGACATGACTGTCAACAAGGAAGAGGGCCGGCAATTGAGGAGGGGTCGTACGAAAGAGACCATCTTATCACAAGCAGAACTGGTTGGTTCCACTTTGGTGTAAGCTGTTGGGGGAAGAATCAGTTTTGTTGTGTGCTTCCTTGACTGATGAAGCCTTCTGGATCGAAGGCAAAACGTTTCAGCACAAAAAAAAGTAACTATCCAGATGACCTGACTGACAAATGTTGGATTGTATACCTGGATTATTGACCATGGACTTTGTTGTTTTCAACCAGTTTGACACGACTGTCAACAAGGAAGAGGGCTGGCAATAGAGGAGGGGGTGTACCAAAGAGACCATCTTATCACAAGCAGAACTGGTTTGTTCCTCTTTGGTGTAAGCTGTTGGGGGAAGAATCAGTTTTGTTGTGTGTTTCCTTGACTTATGAAGCCTTCCGGACTGAAGACGAAACATTTCAGCACAAAAAAAAAAAACTGTCCAGATGGCCTGACTGAAAAATGTTGGCTTTTATCAATACTTTCCCATTTTAAGAAAACACTTGAGAAAAAAATTATTCTCAGGTCAACTTGACAGAGAACAGCTGTAAACACTCTAGTTGTTGAAACAGTTCTGATGAGAAGTGAGGTCTTACTGGAACAGCTACATGCATGACATTTTTTGGACAAACAAGTCTACCACTTCCATCTTCCCTGTTTCAGGAAATTCTTCGAATTAAACTAATACTATCAAATTTTTAATATGCTTAGTGATACATAAACACATGTGTGAGATTAAATGAACCTTATAAATGATGTTATATTGTGCATAGCACTGTTAAGATATTTTTGGACTGGTGCTATGGTTTGGATCTGCCCAGAGACGGGATTATATTATGTAGTAAAAACTATAATGTAAAATAGTAACGTTATATATAGGGATGGGGCAGATCCGAAACAGTATCGGTATCGGCCTCCGATACCAGCATAATTCACGTATCGGATTTTCCGATCCACCTGCTGATATTTCCGATCCATGATGTATGTTGGCTTCAAACTATGGAGTGGATTTCCTGAACGGCGGCGTGTCTCAAGAACCCAGAGTAAGACCCGCCTCACATTCAGGAAATCCAGTTCATAGTTTGCAGCCAGCTACAACGTGAGGACTGAGTTAGCAGCACTGTGGCTAACAGCTAACAAACTTTTCATCTAAACATGTCCGCTGTGTGGAAGTATTTTACACTAAACACGACAAAACAAGACAGCATCGTGCAATATCTACAGAGCCATAGAACCACATTAAACCACGTTAAAGTTAGTTTTACGATGGACATTCGAGCTCCGTGGCTTCAGCGGGGCAGTACTCTTTGGTCAAACCGAAAGAGGCGACTCGACCCCGGCCAGCCGCGTCCAATCTGCCCCGCTCAGTCTGCCCGTCTCTGAGGAGGGACAGACTGAGAGCGCGGCTGCCCCAAATCAGACTGCTTGCTCCGGATTGAACAAGAAGTAGACGTCGCTGAAACCACGGAGCTCAAATGTTTACAGAGAAGTTGCTAAACTTCATCATAATTAATGACCAACCACTATCAGCTGTAGAAAAGGAAGGATTTCACAGTTTGATACTTGCAGTCAAGATATAGTTTACCCTCCAGGAGATATTTATCAGTACAACAGTAAACAATAATAAAAAACATGATTTGAAAATTATATATATTAAAAATATAAACGGCTACATTATAAAGTGATATAAAATACTAAAAACAGGAACATGTATGTTGGTTTATGCCATGAACTTAGCAGGTGTTTGAATACATTTAACATTTAATTTAATTCATTTATTCATTCATTTAAATTAAACAAAATTTAAAAAACAATAATCAAAATGAAAACATTGAATGAAAAGAGTGTAGAAAGAAGAAAAAATTATTATATCTGCCCCTTATAAAATATAAAACAACTTTAAACAATCACTTAAATTAATCACTTTAATATCCACTTTAAAGCTAGGAATAAAAAGAAACATGATTTGTGTTAACAGAATTTAATTCTAACTTTAAAACTTATCCAATATTAATGAAATTTACCTCAAGTTGCCTTTTTGGACATGCATGCATGCATATATTTGTACAAATTGTACTTGAGATGAGATTATTACAGCCTCATATAAAATCAATGATGATGATGATGATATCGGAATTGGATCGGTATCGGACGATACTCAGTTCTAGGTATCGGGATCGGATCAGAATTTTAAAAAGTGGATTGGTGCATCCCTAGTTATATATGTTAAAATCTCATTATCTTAAAACAAAATGTGAGTACTCATTCATCAGTCATTTCATTGGATAGCTGCCATTGCTTCCTGAGGAGCCGAAAAAACCTGCTGCTGTCATTTACAGGAAAAATGTCTCTTCAGAACTAGACCCCTCAAACTAGCTTCTGCCATTTTATTTAAAGAGGCAGGAAGCAAGGGCATTGGCCAACTAAACGTCTGGTAAAACTCTTTGTGATTATACATTACATTGAACATTGCATTAAATCAAATAGTGAAATGAAAAATGTCATAATAAATGAAAAATGTAATAATACTGCTTACCTGAAGATTAATGAGTAAAAAGAAAACTAATAAATTCCTATATGGATGTTACAGGTCCTTCTCAAAAAATTAGCATATTGTGATAAAGGTAATTATTTTCCATAATTTAATGATAAAAATGAAACTTTCATATATTTCAGATTCATTGCACACCAACTGAAA
>NC_056506.1:5019565-5039462 GCF_014905685.2 Nematolebias whitei | reverse complement strand
TAATGGGTCAACTCTAGTTAAATACTGGCTATTCAACCTTGTAATGGGTCAATATTGAACAATATTTTAACTTCCTGACACCATTTTTAAAACTTGGACCTGAGTGTCGAGACATTTGGAGACACTCTGTCCTGTTGTTCTGAGCAGTCTTTCAATAAGGCCATGGATGGAGCATATCTTCTGGGTGACTCTCGTGGTGGAATACATTTTGGGTGTGTTAGTGGTGCTGTGGGTGCACCCAGCTCAGTGACATATATACATTTGTACTAGAATATATGTCACTGGCCCAGCTCTTCTTGAAGGCGGGCCTAACGTTACCTGTCCACTTTGCAGTGATTCACTGGACCAGCTCCCCTCTCACCATTGGTTACTTTCAAAGTAACAAACAAATCAAAAAGCCGCAACATGAATGTAACTTGTAATGCAACGCATTATAGAAATGTAGTGTAGTAGAAAGTACAGATACTTGATGTAAAATGTAGTGGAGTAAAAGTATAAAGTACCCACATTTAACTCTACTTAAGTAAAGTACAGATACATGAAAAATGTACTTTAGTACAGTAACAAATTATTTGTACTTATTTACATCCCACCACTGCAACTGGGTAAGGTTACAGTAGATCTAGACGATTACTGGAGTTTTAATTAGGTATTTAAAGCTACTAATAAACATGATGGATGATGATCATATTGATTTATGATAGGCCATTGGTAAGAAGGAGAGATTATTATTATTCCAACATTTTCAGTCAGGTCATCTGGACAGTTTCTTTTTTTGTGATGAAATGTTTCGTCTTCATCCAGAAGGCTTCATCAGTCAAGGAAACACACAACAAAACTGATTCTTCCCCCAACAGCTTACTCCAAAGTGAAACAAATTAATTTTGTTTGTGATAAGATGGTCTCTTTGGTACGACCCCTCCTCCATTGCCGGCCCTCTTCTTTGTTGACAGTCGTGTCAAACTGGTTGAAAACAACAAAGTCCATGCTCAATAATCCAGGTCCAGTTTGACACGACTGTTAGGATATCCACATTGCTCTAGAGCCTGCCTTGTGTGGGATTTCTCTTTCTGCCTGGCTCCTGAGTTAGTGGGGAACACCACGGACTTTGTGGATAAGGTGAGGGATGTCGTCATGGAGACTGATGAAACAATGGTCTCTTTTGATGTCACATCACTTTTTACGTTGTTGGGATTAAAATAACCTTAAATGATAAATGGTAGAAAATAACATAATATGGATTGGTGAATATAAGGTTTAATTATGAATTATGGAAAATAGCTCATATAAAGATGGATAGAATTTATGTTAATGTGGCCATAAGCCAATAAATAATGTATTTTCAAGGACTGTTAACTTTAAAATCAAACCATGACACTTTCTGCTGTCAGTAGGACAATAGTGACTCATTTCTAATGAAGCCTTTAATGACAAACAAAATATCAAAAATGTTCTTCCTCAGGTAACTGGAGTTAAATTATAGTTCACATCATTTGAGTATGTGTGGGGAATATACAATAAGTAATGATGAGTAGCTTAATAGGTCAGAATGACTTTTGTAAGACTTGATAATGTAACAGGTTGTCGAGGGGATAATCAGAGTCTCACAGTCTTTGTAAGATTATGTGTGGCTTGGTGCTGATTATGGGTCATATACTCAGTGGAAAGAGAGGACAGCTAGTTTGTGTCTGGTAGATTAGACAGGGACTTCAGAGAGTCTGTAAGGTGTTTATTGGACAGGAATTAAAAACAGGAAATGTCACCGGGTGGAGAAAACTGGCCATAAATGTTGGAAGAAAATTGAGACACGTCAGAATTGTACAGAAGGCCTCTGAATTCAGGTAATATAAAACAATTCTCTCTTGTTCACATATTTTAAAGTCTGGAAGAATAAAGATGTTTATTTCTGACATAAATGTGTGTTCCTTCCGAGGAAACAATCTGGGCAGGGGAGAGGAGCCGAGATCTTTGTTTCCCTCTTACAAATGGGGGCTCGTCAGATGGAGGAACCACGTCCCGCAGTTTTGAGCGGAACCCAATACGGTCCTGAATAATCCAGTGTGATGTGCTTCAATCGTAGGCCGGCCTGAGAAAGGTAAGCAGAGATCTTTTTGTAAAAAAAATCTGCACTTTTAATGAAGCTGAAGCTTGAGGTGAGTCCTAGGTGTGGCAGCCGCAGTCAGTTTTGACGAGAACGCCGGTCGCTGGGTTTGAGAAAAATCCCAAGGAAGGTCAGGACCCTTAAAAATTCTGTGTAGTGTTCAAAGTTAAATATTTGGTAACTTGATGTGA
Source organism: Nematolebias whitei (assembly GCF_014905685.2). Classification (NCBI taxonomy): domain Eukaryota; kingdom Metazoa; phylum Chordata; class Actinopteri; order Cyprinodontiformes; family Rivulidae; genus Nematolebias; species Nematolebias whitei. The sequence continues at coordinate 5,037,170 of NC_056506.1, read as the reverse complement.
TAAATACAAGTGCAGGTTCAAGTCCTGAAATAGATGAACATGTTGTGGTAATGCTGGGAAATGCTGATGTGGTTTAAATGTTATTTCTTTGGTCTAAGGTCAGAAGGTTAGAGTCCTGCTGAACCGTGAGACTGGACCTCTAAAGGGTCAGTGAAGTTTGAGTCTACACTGTTCCCATTGGGGTTGGAGTCCCCTGAAAATAAAGTTTTGGAACAAGACTGTGTATGAGCTGGGTCACTCTTCTTTGGAGTCATTAAAAATAATACTTTAGAGTATTATTCTCTGAGGAGTTGTGTGGGAACATGTGGGAGGTTGTGTATTATTGTTGGTGTATATTTTACTCAGTGAATTGGGGCTGTACTGGAAAGAAATAAAAAAAAAAGTTAGAAAAAGAAAGTTAGAACTACACATTCTTAAACTCTTTAAAGATGAGGGAAGTGCTTATTGAACATCATTAAGAGATGCAATCATTAAAATAAACAATACTCAAACAAAAACAAAGACCTTGAAATTGACATGGAAATGAGCAAAACAGATTCAGAAGTAAAATGACTTTATCCTTTGGTAGGAACAGTAAACATCAAATGGGATTTTGATCTTCATAACGACAAAACACCAACCATCAACTTAGCCAACCTTCCTAAAGAATTTGAAATAGCAATGACATCTGAAGAAAATAAACAAACGACACAAAAGGAGAAATCAAAATAGAGTCACCAATTCCACAAACAATACAAAATCCAAACTTCTGCAACACAATTAAACGAGTGAGTGAATGCCCACAAACTGGAATAATTGAATGCTTTGCAGAAAGAAGAAGCATGCTACGTCACACACCTGGAGGAAAATCATATTGGTTTAAGCTATTCATTCATGACAAAATGGTACAACATTCCAGAATCTGCACCCTAATGGTAAATGAAGGCTTTGAGTCAAAAGACCTAGGACCAATGATGCTAGCAGCATCCCAAGTTGAGTGGAAAACAACAGACAGCCCTTTAATATTTACTGCAGATGAGGCAGGCATGATCAAAATCCTTTGTGGTACTTTTATGATAGCAAAACCACAGGTAATAACTGCTCTAAGGAAAAAACAAATCCAACACTCTCCAGAGCCTGAGTTAGGTCTGGATGAATTAAAAATGGAAATGCTAAAACACGTCCCAGACCAGTTGTGGTCAAAACACGACACAGATGTGGCATCAGCAAGGATGGCGGACCGGTCCATGAGGCGGTGTAGACATGTCCGGAATGAGCTCCACCTGATTCTTGATTCTACCTCACCTAATTGTTTTTTGAGCTGATATACTATCGTTCCACAGCGTTTGGTAACAAAATGAAATAAAGCTACAAGTAGCATTGGAGGCCCTCGCAGCAAAGTGCCGCTCTGGCCTTATGGCGACCGCGGGAGCTCCAGCCAGTCCATCCAGTAGCCATCGTGAACGCTCTCGTGTCAATCCTGCACGCGTTCACCACGTGGCACATTTCCCGAATCTTCGACATTGCCTTCCTTCCATGTCAGTACTTGTCCAGCTGCAAGTCTTACAAGTATAGGCGAAATCTGACCTTCCAGACAGGAGTTATGGTGACTACCTGTTTTGTTGCAAATGTTTGACAAGCACTTCCTTTATGCATTTCAACATGTCATGTGTGGTAATCAACAGTTAGCGAACAAAGTTTCAGTCTAATATTTTACACAGTGCTGTAGTACGTCAAGGACAGCTTAACTGTCGCTTCACTACTAAAAATTTATTCTTAAAGCTAGTTTAAGCCCAAAGAATACTAATTACTTAAATACAACAGATTCTTTCTTTTTCGAGTTAAATTGATGCCATGTGATGAGATAACTGTGTTCATTGTTTAATCAGTGACATGAGACGTTATTTTGTTTGACCCATCAGAATAAATGCGGTCATTTATTTAACAGAATCAAAATTTAACATCAAAACATGTACACAACGATTTGTTGATCTGGTTCTGATTAATAAAACTTGGCACGCTTTACTAATAAGACAACAGAACATTTCTGAAGGCATCTAGATTGATTTACTGGCGGAAAGATTTACAAGAGGAAAGATTTAGAGGAAGACGGAGATGGATGGAGGAAAGATGTATGTTTGTTTACCAGAATTAGCATGCTTCTTTCAACACCAGTGTAGTGAAAGGGGGGTACAGCTTAACTGTATCTTCACTACTAATTATTTAAATATAATGGGTTCTTTCTTTTTCGAGTTAAATTAATGCCATGTGACCAAGGTAACTGTGAGGATTGTTTAATCAGTGACAGGAGACGTTATTTTCCTTTGACCCATCAGAATAAATGTGGTCATTTATTTAACAGAATCAAAAATTAACATCAAAACATTGTACACTTGATTAGCTGATCTGGTTCTGATTAATAAAAACTTGGCACTCTTTACTAACAAGACAACAGAACATTTCTGAAGGCATCTAGATTACTTTACTGGCGGAAAGATTTACAAGAGGAGAGATTTAGAGGTTTAAAGAAGAGATGGATGGAGGAAGGTGTATGTTGTTGACCAGAATTAGCACGCTTCTTTCAAACCCAGCTCAAACCTCCGGTACACTTCAGGACGTGCAGAGACTTCGTTACCTTAGACGGGGATACCTCCGCTCCGGAACAGAAGTCCATTAGTACGATCCTTTTACAGTGTCTCCTGTCAGGGTGGCTGGGCATCGTCAGAAGTTGTGTGGTTTACTCCGATAAACAGACACGCTTCCTTCGAAGTTGTAGGCGTTACGCCCGAGTGGATTCACAGCAAGTATCTGTGACTCCGTCAGAGTTTCCACTCAGAAGTGGAAGACTCCAGAACGCTTGAGAAGACTCCATCAAAGTGTAGTGAACCAGATGACCTGATGATCTGACCCTCATCTGACCCTGATGACCTCAAATCTACCAGATGGACAGAGACTGTTATTTTCATTGATCTGAATAAGTCTGAGCCATCTGATGACTTTCTTTCTTGAATTAATCAAGCAGAAAAGACAATCCTTTATAATCATTACTGTTTTACAAATGTTTGATAATCAAATTGTGTTAGTTTCACTCAATGCTTACAGGTTGAAAAGAACTACTCATTTTTATTTTACATAAACAGTAAGTAATGATTTTTATTCCTCATTCAAAGGAGAAATCAGGTTAATATGCATTTCTTGATTTTCTGTCTGAAATGAGCCAAGTCGTAAGTATGTGAAAGTTGAAGCTTCGGTCAACTAAATGTTTACTGAAGAAGAAATGTCATGTTTAACTATTTGAGAAGATATCAGAGTGGAGACTCCACGAAGTCTGCTTTTCTGCAATAATCTCTCTGTCAGTTGTTAAACAAATTTCATTCTCTGACCTCGACTTTTGATAAACACCTTACGTCAAAACCACTCCTCTTTCTGGTCCATCCACGAATCAGAAAGCTCTGAAGTAAACTCGGAAGTAAACTCATTTAAAATGGGACAACTTCCCGGTTCTGGGTTCTAGTAGAGTGCAGTTAGTTCTAAAACAGTTCTGAAGAGTTCTGAGAGTTGGAATGGTGCTGGAGCGGTTCTCATGTAGTTCGGAAGCAGTTCTGAAGCAGTGCTCAAGGAGTTCTGAAGAGAATTGGTTAGAATTCATGGAGAATGGTGAAGTGAATGGAAGAGAATTCGAGAATTCAGGAGAGTCAGAGACGTTGGAATTATAACTTCTGTTTGAACAACCCACGCACGACTATCTAAGGATTTCAGCAGCTCTCAACGGAGACGCTGAAAGGTCTGGAGGACTCTCTATCGAGCTGATCTATCATCAACAAGGTAACGGTCTCTTCTTCGACTAAAGTGTACCGGAAGCGAGCTGAAATCTGATGAAGCGTGCACGTTCTGGTCAACAGATATAATTCCCTCACATAGTTCTCTGTAAGATAATCTCCATTTCATCTTAACTTTTTCTCTCTCTCACAAAACCAGTACAGATATTTTAGAAATATCTGAAGCAAAGTCCTCAAATCACCGCCGAGTGATTTGAAGTTCATTATTTGTGAAACTGTCTGTTATTATTTTCATATTTTGCCAAATTAATGTAAATGTTTGATGTTAAACTTTGATTCTGAAAATAAATGACTCCATTCATTTGATGGGTCAAAGATAATAACGTCTCTCGTTCGCATTTCTGTTAAATTCAATGCACGGCATTACACAGTCAGAAAGATGAAGAACTCGTGAATATAGTATGCATATAAACGGGGATATATTGTCATACTACAACTAGTGACACGTACCCACGTGACTCACTACAAAAGACTAAAGAGTCAAGAAGACTCAGAAGAACTCCAAGACTGAATAGTTCCAGGAAGTGTCTACTTTTAAAGAGTCTTCACTTCTGGTCACTTAATACTTCCTGATTGGTTGAAACAACCAATAGGGGGTGGTTCTAGTGATGTCAGAGGGTTATTAAAAGCCAAGAGAGAGTGCAAGAATGTTTAGAAATGTTTAGTACAGACAGATAAATGTTATGGCGAAGTGAGACAAACGCAGATGCCAGTGTTTCTCTTTTTACCGTCTGCTAGGTTTAAAAACAATTCAGTCCGTTCTAATAACTTGTTTTCTGACTGTCTCTGACTTTTGACCGACATCACTACTTCTCATTCAGACAGAAGATCAAAATGCATAATTACTTTGTAAATAGACATTTAACTTGATTTCTAAGTCTAATGAGGTTTAAACTCATTAATACTGTTTCACAGTTGATTTAAAATGAGTGGTTCACTTCAACATTAGAAATGATATGAACTAAAAACACTTTTGATTATCAAGATATTATAAAATAGTAATGATAATATAAAAAGAAGAGTGTTCTTTCAATTGATTAATTCAGGATACAATTAGTCTTTGGATGAGCTAATTTGTATTTCTGGATTCAAATCAATGAAATAACAGTTCCTGTCCCATGAAGGTCTTCAGAGACAGGTTTTGGTCAGAGGCCTAGTTCACTACACCAGCTCAAACCCCCGGTACACTCGGTGCGTGACACTCGTGACGTCTCTTTACCTTGGCAGATGAGGATCAGCTCTGGTATAGATGTCCCGATGCACGCTACCTTTCTAGCATCTCCGGTTCAAGCAGCTGGTCATTGTCAGAAGTCGTGTCGATTTACTCCGTTCAACAAACAGGCTTCCTTCGAAGTTGTAGGCGTTACGCCCAAGTGAGTTCACAGCAAGGCGCTATGACTCCGTCAGAGATCCCACTCAGAAGTGGAAGACTCCAGAAGGCTTGAGAAGACTCCGTCAAAGACTGAGTCCGACTCAGATCAAAGACTGAAGAGTCGAGCAGACTGAGTCCGACTGGTCCAAGGCTCTAGTCCAAGACTTGAGAAGACTGAATAGTTCCAGGAAGTGCTGACTTTTAAAGAGTCTTCACTTCTGGTCACTTAGTACTTCCTGATTGGTTGAAACAACCAACAGGGGGTGGTTCTAGCGATGTCAGAGGGTTATTAAAAGTCAAGAGAGGGTTCAGGAATGTTTAGGAACGTTTAGTACAGACAGAGAAATGTTTTGAAGAAGTGAGAGGAACGCAAATGCCAGTGGCAGTTATTTACCGTCTGCTAGGTTTAAAAACAATACAGTTCATTCTAATAACTTGTTTTCTGACTGTCTCTGACTTTCGACAGACATCACTGACTTCTCATTCAGACAGAAGATCAAAATGCATAATTACTTTTTAAATAGACATTTAACTAGATTTCTAATTTAAATGAGGTTTAAAAAATCATTAATACTGTTTCACAGTTGATTTAAAATGAGTGGTTCACTTCAACATTAGAAATGGTATGAACTAAACACACTTTTGATTATCAAGATATTGTAAAATAGTAATGATAATATAAAAAGAAGAGTGTTCTTTCAATTGATTAATTCAGGATACAATTAACAGTCTCTGGATGAGCTAATTTGTATTTCTGGATTCAAATCAATGAAATAACAGTTCCTGTCCCATGAAGGTCTTCAGAGACAGATTGATGTCGGAGGCCTAGTTCACTACAGTGCAAAGTTGCGTCATCCAATAATCGACAACTTTTTCTCTGAGTATGTGGGGCTTAAGTAATGTCATGAATCAACAATACCAATGTGTCTACAAGTGCTCAGTGATGAAGCAGAAAAACTCAGGTTCAGGTTGGATGATGTAACACTGAGATATAACTGTTGGAATATTGTAGGGGCACACTTGAGTCCAATGTTAAAGAACAATATCAATGTGTGTAGAAGTGCGCACTAATAATGTACCCAAAATCTGGCATAGATCGGATGATATATCACTGAGATATAACTGATTAAATAATATAGGGGGTGCACTTGAGTCAAATGTTAAACCACAATCTCAATGTGTGTAGACATGCTCACTGATTATGCTTAAACAATCTGGTTCAGATCGAATGACGTATCACTGAAGTATAACTGTTGGAATACTGTAGGGGCGCACTTGAGTCAAATGTTAAAGAACAATACTAATGTGTCTATAAGTGCTCACTGATCATGCACAATAAATCTGGTACATATTGGATGATATTTCACTGAGATATAACTGTTGGAATAATCTAAGGAGCACACTGTAGTCAAAAGTTAAAAAACAATACCAATGTAGTGTTCAATAATGACGCACCCCAAATCTGGTTCAGATCAGATGATGTATCACTGAGATATAAATTTTGAAATAATCTAGGGGGGCGCACTCAAGTCAAATGTTAAATAACAACACAAATGTATACAGAAGTGCTCACTGATCACACACCAAAAATCAGTTGCTGATCGGATAATATATTATTGAGATATAACAGTTGGAATAATCTAGGGGGTGCACTTGAGTCAAATGTTCAACAACAATACCAATGTGTCTAGAAATGCTCACAGATGATGCACCAAAAATCTGGTGCGGATAGGATGATTTATCATTGAGATGTAATTGTTAGAATAATCTAGGGGGTGCACTAGAGTCATATGTTAAACAACGATATCAATGTTTCTAGACGTGCTCACTGATCATGCACAAAAATCTGGTACAGATAGGATGATGTATCATTTGAGCTGTAACTGTAGGAAAAATCTAGGTGGCGCTATGGAGGCTATTGGCCACTTATCGTGGATACCTGTTCAAGGAGCGGATAATGATCAATCATAGTGATTTTGGTGCACCTCGGCTGAAATCTGTGTATTTTAGAGGCAAACGTATTGTAACGGTGTCACTTCTTGATTCGCCATGCTGCCACACCCACATCCTCCATCAAAAACGGTTTGTGCTTTAAATCAAGTCAGACCATCTTCTCTGTCTTCTAACACAAGATCATCCTGATTAGGTCAATGGTGTCAAAGAGGGAGCATTCCAAGTAAAAAAAAAGACTTCATCTTCTGAGGGGGCGGGGCTTTGATGACATCAAAATATGACGACAGTGGATTGTCGGACATCCAACAGGGATGAGTCATGCCAAGTTTGGTGCATTTCGGTCTTTCAGTGTTAAAGTTATAGCTGTAGGGGAACACCACCTCCACTTAAACAAATATCATTCATGTGTTTGTGTTTTAAACTGTTAAAATAAGATGCATTTATTCCCTTGGGAACTAACAGACTATTTTACAGGTGTTAAACTCAGCTTACAAACTCCTTAGTTGACACTAATCTAATGTAATGAAAAACTGTCATTGTGTTAACTTCACTTTCAATGTGAACTCCTTTTCCACGAAACGGACGGATCGTCTTAATGGGACTTTGTGGTTCATTTTTGACCTCGAAGTGAAACACCTGCCGAGAAGTTTACTCCCAGGATTTTCCCATGGAGATAACAGTTTTAAAAGAATCCTTTGTTTTAAAAAGGACATTCTCTTTTCAGGAGATGAACAGCGACACCTATTTGACGAACATTGCATGTGATTTCTACAGTTTCAGAACTGAATGCTTGTTATTTTAAATGTCTGTAAAGTAACCTCTCTAAGATAATCATGTTTATTTTTCTCCTTTTAAAACAAGTCTGGCTTTTTAAAAGGCAGACAACTAAAATGGACTGTTATTTTATATTAAAACATGACAGAGTTTATGAACCATATCTCGTCCGATGGGAGGTCCTAAGTCAATCTGTAACACCCAGACAGACATTTCACTTCTCAGTTCTTCTCCACCACTTACTACACACTTCACCGCTCTTCCTACTAGGGCATTAATAGAGTACTCGAGTAATCTACACATCGATTGCTAGGACCTCTATCAAGGTTAAAAATGTAATGTCGAGTCATATTATGTGACCACCGTATGACCGTAGGGGGCGGTGTTGCACTGTTGCAGGTCACAGAGTATGGTGTAACACCGGGTCCAATCCACCGCCCATCCACTGTTTTAATTTTCGTTTCTGACGTGCTGCATGTTTCTTCACGTTTGCAGTTTAATAATAATAAATAGTTTAGTTTTTCCTGTGACTTATTTGCAGTATGATAAATGGTAGGAGCATAATATACGCTCCCAATGTTTTGTTGATCTTTTTTTTTTTGTAAATAATTACATTTTATTGCGGTTTTATTTATTTATTTATTTTTGTATCTTGAGATCTATGACATCATCAAATACTCGAGTTCTACTCGGGTTTTATTATGTTAATGTCGAGTTTAAAAATTATATACTCGTTCAACCACTACTTCCTACATGAAGTCACTTCAACTTCTTCCCTAGTGAGATGTCCGGGGAAGAAGCTTTTCGGCAAACGTCTCAGGACGAGAGAAACCTGGCATTAGAGTGAGATCCTAACCAGAGACATCACCGCAGAGTGATAAAATCCCAGCTGACTTTAGAGCCAGGGGCCGGACCTTTGTCCCTCCAACGGTGATCGGTGACTTTTGAGGACACAATCCGCCTTCCAGTCACCGGAGCCTCTCAGGCCTTGCTAGTATCATCATAAGCAGTTGTGGACATTCTGACAGTTTATTCTGGTGAGAGAGACCCTTCAATGCACTTTCTGGTAATCAGAGATTCACAATAACATTAATTTAGATACACCACAGTTAATTTAGTCCAGGGTTCTGCCTTTTATAAAAAATTACACTGGATTTTAATAATCAAATAACCCTTGACACAAGGTAATTTTGTTATTAATTTGTGTCTTAATTTTTATGCATAACCTTCATCTGTTAGGGTCTGTGGGTGTTGTCAAAAGCGAACGGTTTGAAGCAGTGACAAAAACAATCTGAGGTATAAAAGACAATTATATTTATTGGTACTGGTGAAGCTGGTAAGACTCAAATCAGGAGGGATCCACTGTGGGAACAGAGGGGAGAATGGTGGTGAACGACAATTCGTCTTGAGAGGAGATTTTGGAAATGAAGACTTAGTAATCCAAAAATTGGCTTACGTGTCGTTGTCATTCCAGGAGCGTGAGAACCAGGAGACAGGACCAGGATCCAGTAATCCACGGTGCGACCAGGTGAGTAATTACACGAGGAAATATATATTTACAGAGCAACCAAGGGAGCCGGGGCGTAGGTGTGGAGAACCAGGAGAAGAGGTGAAGACGATGACTCGGGGATAGGAGATCCAGGAACCAGGTGAGGCACACAGGAGTAACGGTGGTGTAGGAACTGCTGCTGTCATGCAGGGAACCGATGGGGAGCTTGAAGTCAGCCAGCCAGTAGGTCACATGAACATGAAGCCAAGTAGTTCTTTGTTCTGGCACAGGTCTGAAGTGAAGCTCCAACTTAAATAGCTCTCCAACTTGGTCCAGGTAATGGGCAGCAGCTGTGGAAAGATAATTAGGGAGAGCAAACAACAGAGAAGGGAGGGGTAGAGGAGCCAACCTCTACATCATCAGAGTATTATTTTTGTAATAAAATACATAAAAATCAACTAAATTTGTGATTATTTTGACATATCTGTGTGTACTAACTGATTTAATGCTCTTTAAACACGAGCAAGAATTCACGTTTCAGTTACATTTGAGGGTAGAGACTGATTTATTTTCCTCTCCAAGAGGTGGTGCCCGCTGAACGAGGTTATTTGCATAATAAATGCAGATCTTATGAGCTTGACTCATAACTAATAAATTATATAGATATCCGATGGACAAATCCCTCTACAGAGCGTTTGGAAATTTGTGGCATGAAGCGCAACTTTGAGGCCTGGCCACGCCCCTTTAACTGAAATGAAAACGCAAGCTTTTGATAATTTTTACTCCCCAATGTGTTAAGGGCATATTAAACATATTTGAAGACAATCACTCAAAATCAATAATGATCTATCATACTGATTTTGATGCACCTCGGTTCAAATCTGTGCAATTTATAACCAAACATATGGAGATGCCGTTACGTCTTACTTCACCACGTCGCAACGCCCACATGCTCCACCCCAAACTGTCATTGTTGGAAAGCAAGTTACACCAACATGTCTTCGGTCACTGGACACACTATCATGCTGATCAGGTGACAGAGGTCAGATAGGGATCGTTCAAGGTAAATCTTTAAACTTCCTGTTGTCAGTGGGCGTGTCTTAAGTGAGGTCAAGATTTGACCATTCAGTCTTGCAGGCGACCGGATGTGGATCAATCATTGAAGGTTTGATGTCTTCGACAGTTTTCGTGCAGGAGCTGCGTTTTGTTTTTCATGACGAGATGTCAAACTTTGAGGTCTGGCTCCACCTCTTCAGCATGCACAAAAATGCACCTTTTTGATAACTTTTTGTCCCCCATTCCTTTTGACAAAAATGGCCAAGTTTGAAACTGAATGAGCGAAATCCCTTCAAATGCGGAGGCTGTAAACCGCCAAAAAGGTGTGAAAATTGAGACGACATTCCAAAATGGCTGCCTTCCTGTTTATCGTACAATGTTGGTGCCAGATGGTTCCAAATTTCATGTTTCTACGACAAACTAATGTTAATGCGGAGGGTATTTCCAAATATTCTAGGTGGTGCTCTGGAGCCGTTTCTGATGCTTTTTTTGCCACACCCCTAAAATACGTGAATTTTCACCAGTCCTGATAAGTCCGTCAAATTTGGTGACTTTTGGGATATGTTAAGGCCCCCAAAAGGCCAATTCATTTGACGGAAAAAATTGTAGCTCGGGCCTGAACAGAGCTACTACAATAGGCCTTCTCAGCGCTTTGCTGCTCGGGCCTAACTAAACCAGAAGCAGAGGAAGGTGTAAGCTCAACAATAAATGGATTTCTAAAAGCAGGAGTGCTAAAAGAAACCTGTAGTCCATGCAATACTCCTATATTACCAGTGTTAAAAGCAGACAAGTCTAAGTACCGGCTGTTACATGTTTTAAGAGCTATAAATGACATTATCTCTGATTGAGCAGCAGAAGTTCGAAACCCACACACACTTCTGACAAACAACCCTTCAGATGCCAAGTATTTTACAGTTATTGATCTGTGTTCAGCATTTTTCAGCATCACATTGTCTGAAGAATCACACGATCTGTTTGTATTCACATATCGAAGTAAACAGTACTCTAACACACGACTTACACAAGGGTTCAAACACAGTCCACATGTGTTTGATCAAATATTAAAGCAAGACCTTGACATTCAAATCAATAGTACTTTGTGTCAATATGTTGATGATATTTTGATCTGTTTACCAACAATCCATGATTGTTATCAAGACACCATTAAAGTCCTCCACAAGTTAGCTCAGGGAGGACACAAAGCATCTCAAACAAAATTACAGTTTTGTAAATCACAATTCGAACATCTTGGAAGGCTAATCTCTCATGGAACTGTCTCTATCTCTCCAGAACATCTGGAGGGATTGAGCAAAGCCCCTCAACTGCAGACCGTCAAATGTTGACATTCTTAGGAATGACTGGATTCAGCTCTGAGTGGATAGTGAAATATATTTCTATCAGTATTATATTTTGTCATGTTACTGAAAGTTGTGTACACCTACGGTCTGCAGTATAAATGCATATTAAACCGATGCAGAACCTTTATTTCCGGGTTTTTGTTTTTGGTAGGAAGGAGTTTTAGTTACACGCCTGCACTCTGCAACAAGCCTGACACTTGATTGTTCACATCAATGATGGAAGTATTACTGGCTGAGAGGCTGGTCACGTGGTAAGAGTAGACTGTCCTATGAGCGGAGATGACGACACCAAGGGGTGTGACCAGTTTCTGAAGAAAAATGTGGTGCGCGCTGTTAACGGGGCGGTTGTTCAGGTGAAAGGGGCGGACATCATGCGAGTTTGTGATTTCCACTTATCTATACAATAAACTTGCAATAATACTGTGCACATTTGTTTCAGAGCCTGCTTCAGACCTTTGAACAACACTTACAATTGGTGACCCCGACGTGATGGGTCTTAAAGCAGGAACGGGGTGGGAGTGGTTGTGAGCTTCCTCCATCGGCTTGTCGACTCCATTTGCAGTCTCAACCAGGCGCCTTCTCATTCAGGTAAGCAGAACTCCTCTTTATCCGAAAATTTCTGCCATAGGTTATGCTAAATTTTTAGCTTGACTGTGAATGGTGTTTACTTTCGATGGGCTAATATTTACCGTGGATTTTCTGCGGTTTTAAGCAGCTAAGGTTAAAACTGTTGTTGTTTTTGTGTTCATTTCTTTGCAGTGTTAATATTGTACATGTAAGTTTAAAGCACATAGTCACACATAGACAGTTAATAAGTGCCTTAAAATTCGTTTGCCCCTGTTTTACTAGGTCGCTTCATGCGTCCTTGTACCGTCCACGGATGGTAGGATGCGTTATGAGCACCCGCCTTCGGTGAGGAGACGAGTACTAAATGGTCTCTGTTGAGAAAGTGGTCTTCAGATATTGTGTAGAGTCTTGATTTTTGTTACATGGTCTCTGTTGAGAAAGTGGTCTCCAGATATTGTGTAGAGTTTTAATTTTTGTTGAATGGTCTCTGTTGAGAAATTAGGTCTCCGTGGTTTAGCTGTCACTTGATTAGTTTCTGGTTTATTCTTTATTTTATGAACCGACACCCTGCTCATGTTTGGCTGGGTCTGGACGTCGTTTGTGCACTTTAACATTGTCGTACTAAAAGCTGCATACTTCTGCAAACTTTGTCTGGGAGAATAATTTTCCCCACATATAAAAATATAAAACATAAAATGAAATGTGAAACATAACTCCCAGTAGCTGCTTGAGTTTCCTTTTGTGTGCAGACGTAAAACAGGAAGAATTACATACATAAATTAATTAATACATATAATAAAGAGCCATCACCTTTTCCAATATAATAATCAGAAAAGGCACAGGGACAGATTTTTTATTTTTCATATATGTGTGGGTGGATTTACAGCAAAAGGTGTTTTTACAGTCCAGTGACTGACCATTGCTGTTTTTCTGTCTTGAGGTGCTATACATTGATAAGGGTTAATGTTTATTATTTTTGTGGTGTTTCAGAGCAAGTGAATTAAAACAGTCGGTGGATTGATTTGAATCCCAGTGGACAAGCGGATCGTGTTAGACGGTCTAAAAGCTTCTTGCCCAGATCTGCTGACTGGACGTCGTCATTTACGAGCTCTGAATACACGTGTATACACACCATACCATACCATACCATTTTATTTATAGAGCACTTAAAACAACAACAAGGCCAACCAAAGTGCTGTACAGACAGAACAACAGACAACCCACAAAGCTATATACAAAATGAAGTAAATCAGAATATAGAGATAAAAACGATGTAGATAATAAATATGACAACAAACAGTTCAAAACAGGTTAAAAACACAGATCCTCTGGTGTTGAAAGCTACTGAATAGTAGTGGGTTTTTAAACGGGATTTGAAAACCGAGAGGGAGGGGGCCAGTCTGAAAAGCAGAGGTAACTCATTCCAAAGTCTTGGTCCTGCGACAGTGAAGGCCCTGTCACCTCTGCGCTTAAGACGAGTTCCTGGAACAGTGAGGAGCAATTGGTCCGCTGACCTCAGGGAGCGTGGTGGGACATATGGTTGTAGCAAGTCAGAGAGGGGGGGGGGGGTGAAACTGTTCAGCGATTTGTAGACATACAGGAGTATTTTGAACTGGATTCGAAGGTGAACCGGTAGCCAGTGCAGTGAGGCCAAAACTGGTGTGATGTGCTCTCTTTTGCCTGTACTGGTTAAAAATCGGGCTGCTGCATTCTGGACCAGTTGTAGCCGTGCAATGGAGGTCTGACTGATACCAAACAGGAGCAAATTGCAGTAATCAAGCCTAGATGTAATGAATGCATGTATTACTGTCTCCAGGTTATTTTTGGACAATATGGGCTTCAGTTTAGACAGCCGCCTCAGTTGGAAGAAACGTGATTTAACAATCATGTTTACATGATTGTTAAGTTTCAGGGAAAGGTCCATTATCACTCCCAGATTTGTAACTCTTTGTTTTTTTTGACAGGGATCGAGTGGAAAGGTCGATGCAGTGGTTTGTGATCGTGTCATTGGGAGGGAACAGCATGACTTCAGACTTCTTTTCATTGAAACTTAAGAAGTTTAAAGCCATCCAGTCCCTGATGTCAGCCAGGCAGTTGAGCAGAGGATGAATAGAGCATGTACCATTGTGTCTTAGGGGGAAGTAGATTTGACAGTCATCAGCGTAAAAGTGAAAGGGTATGTTGTGTTTCTGGAAAATAGCACCAAGTGGCAGCAGGTATAAAGAGAATAGGAGGGGACCCAGGATGGACCCCTGCGGAACCCCCCATTTAAGCTCTGTCGCTGCAGAACTAAAATCCTTGATGGAAACACAAAAGGATCTGTCAGTGAGGTAGGATCTGAACCAATTAAGGGCTGACCCTGTGATGCCCACCCACTGCTCCAACCTAACAATGAGGATCTCATGGTCGATGGTGTCAAAGGCGGCTGTGAGGTCCAATAGGACAAGCAGCACAGAATCACCTGTATCTGTGGATATGAAGATGTTATTACAAACCTTCAATAGGGCAGTTTCAGTGCTGTGGAGAGGTTTGAAGCCAGATTGGAATAACTCAAAGATGGCGTGACCCTCCAAGAAGCACTTCAACAGGGACTCAACTATTTTCTCCAGGAGTTTAGAAACAAATGGGAGTCTGGAGACAGGCCAGAAGTTGGATATGACTGAGGGGTCAAGGTTTGTTTTTTTCAGGAGAGGCTGGACAGCTGCATGTTTAAAGGTTTTTGGTACCACGCCAGTGGATAAACTACTGTTTACTATAGCAAGAATGAACGGACCTAGAGTAGGAAAAACCTCCTTTAGTAGTTGAGGGGGGGTCACATCAAACGGGGAACCAGAAGGTTTCAAGCTGCACATGACCTTCTCTAGAGAAGGTAGAGTGATGGTTCAAAATGGTCAAATAAAACTACAGATTGAGGTGGGATGGATGGGTCATGAGTTGGAGGGGAAATGAGAGCCCGGGTGGTCGTAATTTTTTTCCAAAAAGTAATGTAAGAAGTTCTCGCACAGCTCAGTTGAGGCTTGCAGAGGTGATGGTTCAGTAAGGTGGAGAACAGAGTTTAGGGTAGAAAAGAGGACATGTGGGTTGTGAGAGTTAGAGATAATGATATCAGAAAAGTATTTGGATTTAGCAGCTTTTACTGCTTTCTGATAATGACGCCAACTCTCTTTAAGTATTTGAAAAGAGACCTGCAGCCTGTCTTTCCTCCATTTGCGCTCAGCCCTCCTACATTGCTGCCTAACGGCCTTGGTGACGTCACTAAGCCAAGGTTCTGCTCTGAGTTTTGATTTTCTAGTTTTAACAAGAGCAACATGATCCAGAGTCTTTAAGCAGACAGAGTTGAACTGGGATGTCAGCTCCTCAGTGGTGGTGAGAAACACCGGGGGCTGACTTATCATTTCCGAGTTATAAACATCTGTGAAACGTGCGGCAGTGAAGTGGTTAATGGTCCGGCTGAAAATTAATTTATGAAATCCTTAGACCGAGGTGGGTGGTAGATGAGCACACATAAAGTTGAAGGCGAATGGCCGAGTTCAAAGATGCTCAGCTCAAAGCTGGCGTGGGAAACTGGGATGGGCAGTTGTTTACAGTCAAATGTTGGTTTGAATATTGTTAATAATCCACCACCGTACCGGCCTGATGGCTGCGGTGCATTAAAATACAGACAGTTCAGTGGCAATAATTCCGTCAAGGCGCTGGACTCACCCGGAGACATCTAATGCCCCTTTTCCATTAGTACCGGTACAGGCCGACTCCACCCTACTTGGCCCGGTTCTGAGGCTTTTCCATTAGTACCGGTACTTAGCACCTGTTACTATTTTCAGTACCCTTGGCTCTGTGGTTCTAACCGGTACGAAGAGGTACAAAAACGTGACGTCAGTACACTGTCGGTCACTGGTTGGTCAGGGGCGGAGTCAGGGGCGGAGTCACTGGATCCTTCAAAAACGTTTCAAAACAATAATCCGCCATTTGCAATTTCTCGGACTGGAGCAGCGGCTGGACTTATTTTAAAGATTTTAAAAACAATACTGACAACATCTTGGTCTAATGTTGATGTGCTGGCATTTTTTGTGCTTGGTGGCCGACAACATAATTCAGAGCAAGCTGGATGGAGCTCTGCTGGTCTACCCCATCCTCCCTCCGGAGCCTCGGAGCGCCCGACCGGGCAGGGCGTCATCTCCCCGGCTCCAAGTTCAGCTGGTCACCGCGGAAGATCCTTCGATGTGCCGACTCGGAGGCTCGGGTTCCAGATACCAGCCTTGTGTGCTCAGAGCTCCGCAGGTCACTGCGAATCTGGAGATGGGGACTCGCAGATGGACGTTGCCAGACCCCGGCCGCGCGTAATCATGAAGGCTGAATCCTGATCCCGCCCGGCAGTCAGGCGGACTGGACAGTCTGGGACGGACGCTGGAAGCGATTTTTAAATAAAATAACATTTTGTTTTTATACAAAAAATGTTTTAAAAAAATGCTGAAGCGATTTAAAAATGATTATTATTTTTTTACACGTAAAAGGTTTTTTAAAATCGCTTCCACCGTTCGTCGCAGACCCGTCTCTGCCCGCCTGTCTGCGCGGGTCGGACCTTCATGATTATGCGCGGCTGGAGCCTTGGAACGGACTCTGTGAGTGACCAGCTGAACTGGAGCTGGGAGGATGAGTCTCCCAGCTTCCTACTCTCCGGAGGAGAGGATCGTGTGACTGCGGGCAGTGTCGTGCGAGAAGACTGTGCCAGCTTCATCATGAAATCCTGTTTTCACTTTAATGACTGTTAACTCAGCTGAAAATCATAAAAAGACACAAAACTATTGGATATCAGGAATATTTCCCTCAAACATGTTTAAAGAAAAGAGACGACCTTCAGTTCAACTTTATTTTAACTCACGAATGTACAAATCACAAAACAAGAACTTTAAAGCAAAACTAAAAATAAAATGTATATATGTGAACAAGAAAGAAAACCACACATTTAAAATGAACATTAAAAGTAGACAATGAGTGCAAATACATCAAATGATGATGAAAACCTATAAAAATTTAAATGTAATGTTTTTGTAGAATCTGGTTCATCAGAGTTTTAATTTATATACACATATATATATATATATATATATATATTTATATCTATAAATAAATATAGATAAATATATATGTATATATATAAATACATATATATGTATATATGTATATAAATATATACGAATATATATAAATACATATATAT
>NC_056506.1:5003262-5019555 GCF_014905685.2 Nematolebias whitei | reverse complement strand
TATATATGTATATAAATATATACGAATATATATAAATACATATATATGTATATAAATATATACGAATATATATAAATACATATATATATATATGTATATAAATATATATAAATACATATGTGTATATATATACATATATACATAATTGTGTGTATATACATATGTGTGTGTGTGTATAAATATATATATATGTGTGTGTGTGTATAAATATATATATATCTATATATATATATATATATATATATATTTATACACATGTATACATGCATACACACATACATGCATACATACATACACACAACTTCAAAATAACAAATTCTCAACCTGTACTGAAAACAGTTTCTGCGTCTCAGCGCCACCAGCTGGTGAGAGGCCGTGACGTCAATTTGAACCCCGCCCACTGGAACCAGTACTGAAAGCATAATGGAAACACAACCTGTACCGTACCGAGTAGAGTAGAGCTGGGCTGTACCGGCCCGTACCGGTAGTAATGGAAAAGGGGCATAAGTCTCTGTGATACAGAGAAAGTCCAGCTCGTGCTCTTGAAAGTAGTCCCTGAGGATAAAAGTTTTGTTGCTAATAGATCTTGCATTGACCAAACACATCTGGATACTGTCCAAAGTGGAACCAGCAGTGGTGGAGTTTGCACTCGCAAATGGCCGCAGGTTTTAAACAACAGCCCCTCCGGATCGGCCCGTGCGGCGCACCAGCCGCCAACTCCTGTTGTTTACCTGGTCCAGGCATGCGGGAAGCTGGCGATGGAAACCATGACCACCAGCTGAAGAGGAAGATGCAGCGCACAGGGCTTTAAGCTTTACCAGCCACCCAGTATGTTTTCCCCGGCGTCTGTAGCGATATCTCAGGGCAGGCAGGTGGAGAGTGCGGTAGAGGTAAACAGGCACGCCCGCCAGCAGCGGGGGAGGGGGGGGGGGATCCAGAGGTACGCTCATAATGATCCAAATAAGAGACATTGGCAGCAGAAAATCGAAGATCCAGAAGCTGTTGTCGGTCATACACCAACAGCGAGTTTATGTCCCAGATAAAAAATGAACAAAACACAAATAATCCGAACACCATCAGCAGAGGTGGATTGCAAGCCATGTACATGGGCGCCATCTTACCGGAAGTCTTGTTGACAGTCAGTACATATCATTATGACTGAAAAATATTTGAATGACTAGTCTCACTGCAAACCAGGGTCTTTGGGCTCTGTATTAGCTGAGGTTTGGCATAAATGGAGTCAGAAGATTTCAGAAAAAAGATATTTCTTATGAGAAACGTTGGATGGTCAGATGGGTAAAACTTATGAGAGAAATATGTTTGGGCCTTTTCAGCATCCACCTCCATCTGTTCCATGGATTAATAAATTCTTGATCCAAGCTGATAAGGCCCATTGCCTGGCCATGGAAGACAAGCTTGGTGCCAGCCTTCTTAGCAGACAAAAGTATAGGAAGTGGCAGAAGGCAGATGAATTTAACAGGAACTGTAGATTGTTTTTAGGTGAAATGAATCCCATGATTGTTACTCTGAAAAGCGCAAAACAGATGCCTGCAGTGTGCCTCCAGTCTGATTTATTGCGTGCTGATAAGCTATCTACCTTGGTGCTTGGTATGGCTAACACAACTCTTTCCATTACTCCTTCCACTACTTCTTTAGAGACTTTGGAAGGGGGTGTTGGCCCCCCATCCTATGAGTCCAAAAGTCCATATGCAGCTGTTAAGCAACTGCTCTCAGACATACAAAAACAAATGCCTCTTAGTGAAGTGATGGTTCGTTCTATGGGAGGAAGACGCACGTCTGAGGAACCAGCTCAGCATGGTACCGGTTCTGACTTACTTCTGATAACAGGGGGTGTTTTACAATCTAAATCTCACAGGATAGTGACATGTTACAGAGTCATGTACAAAAAATAATGAGAGATTTTTCTAACCCAGGTGCATCTGTTTTTCCTGCTGATAACCAGAGCAGGGGGGAGGATGTTTCACAGTACTCATCCCCTAATCATTCCTTCAGCCAGCAGACACTGTGTCCTTCATATAATCCTGTTGTTCATGGGGCTTGTGCTTCTAAACATCCTCTTGAGACATATCTGATTGAATTCAGGCCCTGTGGTTCTGAACATGAATTGGTGGATACCCAGTCTTCACATGATCATGTTGCTAAATGGCAGAGACAGAGTACATGTCGTTTAGTTAGGAGTTCGGCAAATGAATTCATGTAATGATTCAGCCTCACCTCCACATCTTATGATGCCTCTGTGCACTTCCACAACAGAAGATGGAGTCCGCAAACATACTTATACACCTTTCAGCTTACAAGACACGCAGCTGATTAAAGAAAAGTTGTCAGATATTCAGAAAGGTGGAAATACATGGATTAAGGTCTTTTTAGAAGCCTGTACTGGAATTGTCCCATGCCTGGGAGATTGGAGGAGGGTTTTTACAGCATGCACATCATTTGGGTGCCTGAACGAAATTTAACAGGTTGCTGGTACACAACACGATCCAGATAACAGTACCTTGCAGGAGCATGTACAGGCATTGTGGCCGGTTATCAGGGAGAAATATCCTACTTCTATGAAATCAGCAGACTTGTGCGAAATACCTCCTGCAGTTACAGAGAGGGGCACTGCATATTTGTCTAGAGTGCGACTGTTGTGAGAAAACAGGACTTGCCATGACCCAACTGTTGACCCACTACACAGTTGTTATTTGGGGGGCTGTGGAGAGCTCTCTGTCAGATTAGGTCAAGAACTGTTTGGCCTCTGTTGTGGGCCTGAGCAGGATGGATTATGACTTGTGGGCAGCTCACCTAGTACATTGTGTGACCAACATTTGGATAAGACAGAGTCGGATGATAGGGAATTGAGGTCTTTAGATAGTCAGCTTGCTAAGGCTCAGTTGAAAGATTTACGTGAAAAGATAAATCTCACTAAAGTACATGCTAAACAGATGCCTTAACTACAGCCAGCTCCAATTATTACGGGTTCTGCTGCTTCCTCTGATTATTTGTATCAGCAGAGTCCTCAGGGCCCAGTTGTGTCATGGAACAGAGGCTGGAGACCCAACCAACCGAGGCGCACAGACATGTGTTTGTGGTGTTCTTGGACAGTGGGCTAACTGGTGTCCAACTGCAAACCAAGAGTTCTTGAGACAGGAAGTGACACCACTTCAATACCCATATGATGTGTATCCACCACCACAGACTGTTCCTTCTTTTACTCTGCCTGGCCCTTTACAGGGGGCTCGTCATTAGGCCCCAGGTCAGTTTCCAGTTCAATGGAGATTCCCAGAATCGGCAGTAGGTGGCGTCTTGTATCCTGAACCTTTGGTTTCACTCACCATTAATGGCCAAAATCACGTGTATGGTTGATACAGGAGCCAGGTATTCAACAGTTAACACCTCATTCCCTCAATCTACAAATACCGTACCTGTTGTTGGATTTTCGGGCAATACTGAGGAGTGGCCCCTGTCCACATAAATTCCTTGTGTGTGGAATAATCTGCGTTTTGAACATTCTTTTTTGATTTCGAACTTGTACAGTGAACTTGCTGCAAAGGGACATCCTGTGTGATCAGAATGTGACTTTGATGATGACACCTGACAGTGTAAATGGTAAATGGACTGCACTTATGTAGTGCCTTTCTAACTTATTTCAAGATACTCAAAGCGCTTTACACTACAATCTGTGTCCTCATTTACCCATTCATACAGCACTCTACTAGATCTCTACAAAGCTAATCAAACAAATCATTCTAAAGAGACTAATCACTGCTTTAGATCACATGCATAAACTGATGGGACACACATCAGAGGCTATGAGGGGTTCAGTGTCTTGCCCTGGGACACTTCGACATGTGGCTGCTGGTGGATTCAAACCCCAACTCTCGCATTGGAGGACGACTGCTCTAACCACTCAGCCATAGCGGCCCAGCTAACCTTCCCTGATGGTATGGTTCAGTGCTGTGCGACGGTGAAACGCTCACTGCATCAGATGATCCAGACCCTTGGCACTTTGGATAAGTCCTGTTCAGCTGAACTTCAAGCTGAAGTTTGGTGGGGGGCTGTGCCTGATTTCCCCACTACATCCTTGTGTGACACGCTAAACAGCTGGGATGCCTGGATCAATGTCATAAGACTGTATGACTCGCCTCCTGATAAGGCCCACTGTACGCTGAATTATGAACTGTGTGGTGACGAGGCCTATGATGAATTCTGGGCGGGTCTTCTGGAACATTGTCAAGAGACTGGCGATTACCCAGTGGTGGAACTGATGGACATTTATGTTGGTCCTGAGGGAGTGGCAGCAGCTGTAAAGTTGCCTAAACCACAGACAGAACTGTATTCTTGGTGATGTATCAGCTCCCCATGCGTCACTGAAGGTCACGAGTGGTGGTGAAGCAAAGAATTTAGGTCCTATGATAAGGCGCTGTCTTGCTGTCTGGGAATGGGTGCCCACACAAAATCATCTCTTACATTATTCTCCAGAGACTGACACTTACAGAATCACACACAGATCGTTTACATTACTGGTGCCTGAGAAACATTTTCTGCCAAGAACACATTGCAGAGAAAACACAGATCATGTTGATACGGACAAACTGTTAGCCAGTTTGCCTGATACACTTTGGGCCAAGAACTCTACGGATGTAGGTTTGCTGAGTGTCCCACCTGTCTCAATTACTCTGAAACTAGGAACAGTTCCTATTTTCCAAAATCAATATTGACTCAGAAATGAGCAGATTGTAGGTATTGAGCAAATAATTAAAGGATTGTTAGCTGCTGAGGTGTTACTACCTATCGTTTCACACTGGAACACACCTCTTAATCCTGTTCCTAAACATGGTAAATCTGATTATCGTATGTTCCATGATTTGAGGCCGATTAATAGTCATTGTACCTAATAATTATGGTACTCCTAATCCATATGTTATGATGAATGCAATTCAACCGGAGCATAAGTTCTTTAGTTGTATTGATCTGGCTAACACTTTTTTCTGTACCCCTGGAGGAGGGGTCGAGGGATCTGTTTGCATTTACCTATAAGGAGAAAAAAATTACTTATTCTCAGCTGCCACAAGGTTTTGTAGACTCTCCATCCATCTTTAATCATGTTTTGAAACAGGTGCTGGCTGATTTGCCATTACTGCAGGGGGTGGTGTTACAATACGTGGATGACATTCTTTTAGCGGCTACATCTTCAGAGGATGTTATGCAGGCCTCTGAGATTGTGCTTCGACGTTTAGCTCAGTATGGATTCAAGGTGTCGAAAAGTAAAATGCAGGTTGGCCGTTCTAAAGTCACATTTCTGGATAGGGTTATTTCTTGCTCAGGCCTACAATTGACACTATCTCAGAAGAGCTCCATTTTACATCATTCTAAACTGGTTGATGTTAGGCCGATGATAAAATTTTTGGGTTTGATCAGTTACAGTAAGAACTTTGTCCCAGATTTTAGTTGAATATTTGCTCCTCTGAGAAGCCTAATTTCAGCTGTGGGATATAAAAATTATATGTCTCCGCTGGAATGGACAGAGGATGCAGACAGGGCTTTTGTAGAAATAAAACAGGCTTTGTTTGTCACGTGTTCTCTGTAGTGTCCTGATTACTCTTTGCCATTTCACTTAGATGTGGATGAAAAAGACAGATTTGTGAATGTCGTCTTGTTTCAAAGGGGATGGACTAAATCAGAGAGACACGTTTTGATGTATTACAGTGCTAAATTAGATCAAATTGAGATTGGTCACCCTGTCTGTGTAAGACATGTAGCGGGTATTGGCAAAGCTGTTCTAAAGACAACTCGTATAACGATGGGAAATGAAACGTGTGTTCACACTATTCATGATGTGAAGTATTTCCTCATGTAGTGAGATAGGGCTAGGTTAGCTTCAGTTAGCTTAAGAGCTCCACTACAATCAATATTTAATAATGGGTTCTCACTTTTTCGAGCTACTTGACAGATATGTGACAGAGGTACTATATGGGAGATGGTCTAATCAGTGACATGAGACGTTAATTTTCTTTGACCCATCAAAATGAATGTGGTCATTTATTAACAGAATCAAAATTTAACATCACAACACTTGATTATGCTATCGGCTCTGATTAATAAAACTTGGCACATTTTACTTAATAAAAACAACAGACATTTCTGAAGATATCTGGATTAATTACTGGCAAGATAGAAGTTTAAAGATGGTGTTGTGGCTTTCCTCCACAATCGTGTTCAAGACAGCTGAGACGGTCACCTTAGTTCAAAAGATTTAATTGACAAACAGGAGTTACAGATATTCAGAGACAAACATTAACATTTGTAAAATATATGCATATATTTGGAGCATTAAAGAACGAACTGTCTCGGTGTGTGCTCTCCCGGAAATGCTCGCTGGGCGTGTGTTATTTTTGGCTTTTATCAAAGTTTGAGAAGGCTAGCTTTTCTGATTGGTTTAGACCCGAGGTTGCTATGGTTACGGGTCTAGCCCGCCCCCTCAAGGCCCCCTCAAGGCCCCCTCTTACTGCATTCCAGAGATAAGTTTTATGGAAGCTTGTTTTTTTTGTCTGCGTTTAGACTGTTAACACTCTGTTTCAGTTTAACTTGATTATACCTTATTGATACCAAATTATTTGAGTTAAAGTTGTTTCTTTCTAGGAATAATTAATAACTATTAATTATTATCTAACTCATGTTTATGTGTTCTTAATTGATCACTCTTATTATACTTGTGTTTCAGTTCAGTTGAAGCCACCCTGCCCCCCATCCTGCTTAGTCTAACATCTAGTAAAATTCTCTTGTAATTTACTGTGAAGATTAAACCTGTGTCCTCTCATCTAAACTGAACCTGTGTCAAACAATGATTAAAACGATTAAATGTTAATTGTTATTATCATAAGGACCTGAGGGTTTTAGGTCTTCTACCTGTACCCTATTTACTCAGTTAACAGAAAGAAGACTTCTCTCTCCTGTATCAGTATCTTACCTGCTCCCTGGCCCGCTGTGATTGCTTGTAATATATCAAATGTGAACTTGTAAAATTATCATTAGCTAATATGAGATTATATGTAAAGGTAAAATAGTTAGAATTAGTAAACATTTTCTATAAATATAGTTCAACCCTTGAAGAAAGACACACACACACTTTGTATAACATGACATTTGAATGCTTGATAGGAAATATAAAAAGGTATAAAAATGTGAAATCCAACAATGGGAAATGGAGGAGTTTATATGGAGAGAAAATGGATGGATGAGGACGTATGTCTGAAGACCAGAACAACACGCTCCTTTCAAGAGCAGTTCACCCACGGTACACTGGTAGTGAAGCTCGTGACGACTCTTTACCTTGGCAGAGGATGAATCAGCTGCAGTCAAGAGGTCCCTGGCACGTTACCTTTCAGCGTCTCCTCAGGGCGGCTGCGACTCGGCAGAAGTCGTGAGATAATCCGTTCCACAGAACAAACTTCCTCAGCAGTTATAGGGCATTCGCCGGGTGGAGCCACAGCGAGGCGTCGTGGCTCCGACAGGAACTCCAGCCGAACTCCATCAGAACCAGCTTCAGAACTTTCTGAACTTCTATTCCCGTTCGGAACTTCTGTTCTGAACTTTTGGAACTTCTGTTCTCAACTTTTGGAACTTCTGATCTGAACTTTTAAAGAGTTCTGTTTCTGGTCACTTTTGGGAAGTCTTGATTGGTTGAAAGAACCAACAGGGGTGTGGTTTTAGTGATGTCAGAGGGTCATTACAAGTCAGAAAAACAGCAGAGATGTTTAGGAACAGACAGAGAAATGTTTTGGAGAAGTGACAGACTTACAAGTGCCAGTTTTCTTGTTTCTGTCTGAGAGGTTTAAAAACATGACAGTTCGTTCCAATAAACTTGTTTGCGACTGTCTCCGACTTTTGACCGACATCACACCTTTCTCATTTCAGACAGAAGATCAAAAATGCATAATTACTTTGTAACATAGACATTTAACTTGATTTCTACTTTGAATGAGGATTAAAAATCATTAATACCGTTTCACAGTTGATTTAAAATGAGTGGTTCACTTCAACATTTAAAAATGGTTTGAACTAAACACACTTTTGATTATCAAGATATTGTAAAATAGTAATGATAATATGAAAAAGAGAGTGTTCTTTCAATTGATTAGTTCAGGATACAATTAGAAAGTCTCTGGATGAGCTAATTTGTATTTCTGGATTCAAATCAATGAAATAACAGTTCCTGTCCCATGAAGGTCTTCAGAGGCAGGTTTGACCGGAGGCTTAGTTCACTACACTCGACTCACAGGCTTTTAGATTTTCAGCACAAAGAACAGAAAATCTTGGACGATTACAACATAAATCAAATATACATTTTATGAGACAGGGTGTTAACATGGCTGCACAGACTGAAACAAAACAGGATCATGACTGTGTTAGTGACACCACAGAGGAAATGAGATTGCATGAGAACCTTTTTAAAGACCCCATAATGGATCCAGATATGATATTGTTTTGTGATGGACACAGTCACCGGAATGAAACAGCAATATTAGTTACTGCCTTTGCTGTTGTGGAAGGAAAAGATGGAGGTTTTGCTGAAATCAAGGCAGAAGTTATCCCACAGCCAGCTTCAGCACAGTTAGCTGAGGTCAGAGTTTGGACAGAAGCTTGTCATGTAGCAGCAAGAAAAAAGGTGAATATCTACACAGATTCTGCTTATGTTTTTCAAGCAGTATATGTAGATTTTTGCCACTGGAGAAGGAAAAGATTTGTCACTTCTTCTGGAGAGCCAGTCAGACATTTTAAACAACTACTTGAATTGTATTACGCGTTACAGGAACCCAAAGAGGTCTCAGTCATTAAATGCAAGGGACATCAAAAGATTAATAATTTTATTTCTCATGGTAACAACAAGGCGGATCAGGCAACTAAAACAGTTGCAGGTTACACTTTGAAATCACAGATGATCCAGAGACATGAGAAAAAGGATTCTGAAGAGTATTTTAATAAGGAATTCACTCTGGAAACTATTAACACTAGAAGTCCCAGGAATTTCGACCTCCCCCCAGAAGTCCTGAAAAAGGGTCAAAAGACCCTTAGCACTAGAGTGACTAGATTTTCAAGATCCTGAGGACAAACCCCCTCCTTCTCCTCAACAATTTGCGGGCCATTAACTGCCATTTGTTTTAAATATGCACACAAGTAACTCAGACACACCCACCTTACCAGACTGCATTCCAATGTCCAATCCAGGGAGCGGGGGATTTAGAAGCCAGGTTCACTTGCGCAAAAAAGCGCAGCCTTAGTCAAAGTAGTGCTCCAAACCGGACAACTCTGATGGCTCCAATTAGCATCCTTTCATTTGTAAATGTGGCCATTGCCTTAGGAATCAGCAGGGGAGAGATAAGCTGAACTCACACAAACGTCCGTCTAATACTCCAAACAGATGCGAAATCAACTGGTTATATTTTGAACTTATATCTCTTGGTGGCACGTTGGTGCACATTTTGAACAAATTGAAGTCGATTTACCGTTTATTTTTCAATTGGTTTGGCTCATTTCTTGAAACCGAGATGACATTCTCAAAACACCATGTGAAACACAACTCAAGAGACTTTGCATTTTGAGGTTACTGACAATTTGTATGAAACACATATTTTGTTTTGAAGCATACATGAAGTGTTTTGGGAGAGATGCATTATCCAGGTCATTTTGCCAAATGAACAAAACAAAACAAAAGTTTGCAAAACATACAATCTGTTTCAAGATATATGCAAAAGTTTTTCTAAAAGATTTTAGTAATGTTTTTCTTTCAGAAAAAAGAGAAGTGGGTTCAAAATGACAGTTTAGAAAAAAATAACCAAATTAATTGTGAGAAGAAGGCACGCAAGGAGAAACTGCTTCAGCAACAACCTTCCACACCCAGCCCTGGCAAAAGGGCAAAGTGTCAGATCAAACATCGATGCACGAACAATTGTGCAACTGTGAGATGTGTCAACTGCTACAAATACACATGTGGCAAATGTACCAGGGACATACCCTGGCAGTGCCAGGTATGTTTCGACAGTGCAGATGGACTGCTGAGTGAGTGCTGAAATGCCAGTCACACAAGGAGGACATGCCACTCACACACACACAGCCCCCCCACTAGAGCATAGTGTAAATATGTGTAGAATTGTTTTATCCCTTGTATTTTTATGACAAAAATAAAAAGCATGGAAACAAATAACGGTTGTTGTTTTTTATATTTCTCATGCTGAAGTTTTAGTCCTCTTGACTTACACACAATTGCTTATGGTCTGTGCTTTTTTGTTCAAAACTAAGCTAAATACTATATATATCAAAACAAAATATGTGTTTCATACAAATTGTCAGTAACCTCAAAATGCAAAGTCTCTTGAGTTGTGTTTCACATGGTGTTTTGAGAATGTCATCTCGGTTTCAAGAAATGAGCCAAACCAATTGAAAAATAAACGTAAATCGACTTCAATTTGTTCAAAATGTGCAACAACGTGCCACCAATATATATATATATAAATCTTCATATTATAAAATACAATAAACTGAATATAACTAACTAGAAACTAAATGGCTAAACTCAATGGAAAACAGTTAGTTGGGAGTTAAGCGTGCCCCCTCCTATGGTGCACCAGTAATGGCCTTATTTACAAAACAAAAGCGCCTGTTAACAGCTGTTAACTTCCTGGGAATGTTGAACTTACTGTGCCGGGGGACTGGATCTTTGGGATGAACCAGTCTTTGCCGTAATGTATCTGAACTGTGTCAACTCTTGAAACTGTGCCTGCAGTCAACCTACTTCACATATGGGAGCAATATTATAGGCAGAAACATGGGTGTGCTATGGGGTCTCCAGTTTCTCCTATTGTTGCCAACCTGTACATGGAGGAGGTAGAAAAGAGAGCCTTGACGTCCTTTTCAGGGACACCACCAAGTCATTGGTTCAGGTATGTTGACAACACCTGGGTTAAAATTAAATCTCAGGAAGTCCAACATTTTACTGACCACATCAACTCTGTGGATAAATACATCAAGTTCACACGAGAAGATGTAAAAAATGGCAGGTTGGCTTTCTTGGACTGTGAGGTCTCAGTCTCTGATAGAGGACATTTGCAAACTGAGGTGTACCGCAAACCCACCCACACAGACCAGTATTTGCAGTTTGACTCCCATCACCCTTTGGAGCACAAGTTAGGAGTCATCAGGACTCTGTACCACAGAGCAGACAGCGTCCCCACTAGCTCAGGAGCCAGGCAGAAGGAGAAATCCCACACAAGACAGGCTCTAGAGCAATGTGGATATCCTAACTGGGCCTTCCTGAAAGCAGAGAAGAAACCCAAACAGGACTCCAGTCAGCCAACAGGTGAAAAGGAGGAACCCAGACACAGACCAGTGGTCATTCCATATGTTGAGGGAGTATCAGAGAAACTGAGACGTTTATTTTCTAAACATAACGTCCCAGTGGCTTTTAAACCCCAAAATACATTACGGCAAAAACTGGTTCATCCTAAAGATCCAGTCCCCCGGCACAAACAGAGTAATGTTGTATATGCTGTTCAGTGTCAGGAGGGCTGTGGTCAGTCTTACATCGGGGAAACAAAACAGCCACTGGCCAAAAGGATGGCCCAGCACAGAAGATCAACATCATCAGGCCAGGACTCTGCGGTCTACACTCATCTCCAGGCCAGAGGTCACTCTTTCAGGGATGAAGATGTTCACATCCTGGACAGAGAGGAACAATGGTTTGAGAGAGGAGTAAAGGAGGCCATCTTTGTGAAAAGAAATCGTCCATCATTAAACAGGGGTGGAGGCCTCCAGGTTCAACTGTCCCCCTCTTACAATGCTGTGATTGCTAGTATCACTCAGCCCTCTGTGAACAGTAAACAGCCATCAGGTGCTAATGATCCATTGTTAGGCTGATGGTCCTTCTTGAGCATGTGATCAGCTGGTTTTGGTTGTCAGCAGCAAACTGGTTGATCCACTCTGAGACGGTGCTATTTAAGAGACTGAGCTGAATACAGCACCTCAGACTGAGGAAGTCTCTCGGATGAGAGACGAAACGTTTCTACATTTTTTTGTTGTTTTTTTTTAATGTCCAGAGGACCAGATTTAACTTTTTTAGATTTTTCTACCTGGATTATTGAGCATGCATCAGGATATTCCTTTAAAACTCTTCTATTTTGCCAGTAATCTAAATGCCTTCAGAAATGTCTTGTTGTCTTATTAAGTAAAACGTTCCAAGTTTTATTAATCAGAACCAGATCAGCTTCTCACGTGTACATGTTTTGATGTAAAATTTTGATTCTGTTAAAAAAATTACCACATTTATTCTGATGGGTCAAAGGAAATTAACGTCTCATGTCACTGATTTAAACACTGATTTTTTTTTTTTCTTGTTACTCTACGGTGAAACCAGACGTGTTTTCCCTCTCTGCCCCCCCACCCACTTCCCTTCTGCGCTCTTTTGTCCTGTGAACCCTTAAAAAGCCTATTTTTTTTTCCTGCATACCTCTTAATTGGAAGGATCAGCTGGTCTCTCAACAAAATTGAACAACTTCTCCCGACAGGAGTCATGGTAAGGAGGACACTCTGAACTCTAGAGGAAAAATTGGATTGGATTGAATTGGATGACGTCTAGAATCTACTGTTTGGGTTGGTGGAATCTGGTTGTCTACAAATTCGTGTGGAGGTGTTGAAGCTTGACAGTGCTCGGACTGAATGTGGAGCTGTGACAGGGATTTGGAGCAGCTGTATCAGGACTGTGATCTCCCTGGCAGCACTCATGAATGGTGGGAATAATCCTGGAGAAGCTGTGAGCTCAACTTTGGAGTAAAGGATCAATTCTACTGTTTTGGAGTTTCCATCAGAGAATATGTACCAGCGAGACTTTAAAGGCAGAAACAACAGTTCACGAGTTCTGCCTGACCCAAACTGTGGCCTTGATGCCGGACTTATCTCAACTCCTCCTGGAATGTTTGGAAAACAACAAAGATGCTTTGACTGTTTCCTCACCCCTCCCTTCACCAAGGCCGTGGACATGTGACAGAACCTCAACTGAGCTGAAGATGAATAACACCTCTTATCTGGACAATGGCTGAGGGGGGGCTCTGGACTATGCTACGACTTTCCCTTAAAAATTCAATGTTTTCACCGCCTATATGTAAATGTATAATGTCTGTTTATGTTGCTTTGCTGTGGTAGGATTTTTTGATGCCTCAAATTGTGCCCTGTCTAGGACACGGTGTGAGAGATCTTTTTTTTATACCGTCTCTCCTCATGTTTTCTTTCCTTTTCTTATCTAAGCAAAATATTATTCTGAATAAGAATAAGAAGGCCGCACTGATTATTTTAGCCGCAGCTTCGTGCACTCCACCCATCTTCGGACGACTGTACGTGCATATTCGCGTTGTATCTCAGTGAAATGCCAATAAAGTTTATTCTGATTCTGAATCCTCACAGTACCTCGTCACATGGCCTTAATTTAACTCGAAAAAGAGAGAACCTGTTATATTTAAATAATTAGTAGTGAAAGGGTCAGAAAGCTGGCCCTGACATCACTACATATTGGTGGCCCGTGTACGGGTCTATAAAGAGATAAATTCCCCCACCTACTACAATTGGTGGCCGCGTAAGGTTTCTAAAGAGATATAAATTCTGTGTGACACGAGTTTCTGTGCTGTTGAGATTGACGCTGCGTGTTGGCACATGGGAGTCCGTGTTTTGAACTTGAAAGGACATGTTAAGTCATGCTTGTGGTGTTCAGAAAGTTGCAATGTGTTCTTGTTAAAGCTGAAAATTGTCAATCTTTGTGTAACTAAGATGTAAGCAGTGAGGATAACGCTTTATTCTGTTTGAAACTGTAGCATGACCAGGAGGTTCTGCTGTCCAACTCGCTTTTGTTTATTGGACTGAACGAGTCGTGTTTTGAATGGATGAAAGCTGTTTGAAGCTGGGCGCCGACTCAGAACGCTGTTTTTATGCTATTCGTTACATTTTTGACAGTAAATAGTGCATTTTTGAAGATTTAATGGGCGATAATTTGACCGGACTGTTAATGCTAACTGCTAACTGAGAGCAGGTAAACAAGGGCTGTGATTGGTTGAGAACCGCTGTTTGGGTCGTTCTGATTCGCAGAGAAGCTGGTGACGTATCTCTGTGCGTCCACTCCCTCTGATGTCAGATTGTAAAACCCACCTCCGATGTGCACGTGTCTGAAAAAGTCACGTGACCCCAGAAATGAAGCTTGTTTTAACTGAGTCCTCCTTTGTGTTTAAAAACGCAAAATAAAGCCCGCCACTGTTCCTAAAACTCGTGTTTTCATGCAGATAAAGCGTGCTTGTGGACAAAAGCCACGTTTAATAGCTTTAAATCTGTCCATAAAATGTTACAGAACTGTGCTCGACCATTGCTACATTGAGGCTAATGGCTAGCAACCGGATGTCAACAGGAT
The DNA here is from genome assembly GCF_014905685.2 of Nematolebias whitei. Taxonomy (NCBI): domain Eukaryota; kingdom Metazoa; phylum Chordata; class Actinopteri; order Cyprinodontiformes; family Rivulidae; genus Nematolebias; species Nematolebias whitei. The sequence goes on along the minus strand of NC_056506.1, from coordinate 5,005,106 downwards.
GGTTCACAGGAAGATGTCAAAAGCCTCCTACCAGTAAAAGTAAGCTTACACCGCCGCCTGCTGTTGAAAAAGGAGTATAACAGTTTTCATGAAAGAAAGCTGAATACTCACTTTCATTTAAATTTTTTTTTTGTTAATCCAGCCTGGTTTCTGTGTACTTTAAATAGCGAATTCTGGTGAATTAAAACTTGCTTGAAAAGCGTTTGAAAACTAAAGTTGATGTCAGACTTAGAAAGATTGCAGGTTTATTAATTTTAAGTGCACTTGAGTAAAATTAACACTGAAAATGCCTGGTTCATGGTATCTGTTAAAAATAAGCTCATAATTAAGTAACACTGCCAGAAGGAGGCATTTACTTACAATATTTATGGGATAAGACCTTAACAGGGGCCCATTTATTGAAAAGTTGGCTTTTAACAGTACTGTTGAATGAACCCAGAGCTAAAATAGTGTGTGAATCTCACTGCTCACTTTAAAAAAATATATTTACCTGTTAAAAAACTCTAAGTTTGCAACTGTTTAACCAGATAGGTTTGCTGAACAGTGGATAACCATGGCAGATGTGACAGAAACAAATATTGTTCCATGTGAGAGGAAGGACTGGTTAGAAAGAGCATTAACACTGCTAACAGAATCCTTACATCCATATGGTGAACAGGTGGACAGCATGAACTCAAAAGAGTTATTGGACAAGCTGAAGGATGTTGCAGAAAGTGTGACCTCTGCAAGCATAACAAAGTCAAGCTATGACTGAAAGAGTGTGTTCTGATCTGGAGCAGGGAAAGGAGGAGCAATTGTCTTCCATTTCAGAAGGTTTATTTTACATGTAAAGTACAAGATCACCAGCCCTGGGCCATTGAGATACAATGGCCCCGGACGTAAGCAGACAACCCATCTTCTTCAGAGCTCGGCCACACCTCCTGGAGTCATCATCACCATCAACGAATGTGAAGTCCTACTCTTATCATGTGACCCAGCTCTAAACCAATAATATCTCGCCATCTTGTGTTTTATAATGGGTGGGTGCGTGAATGTTGGGAGTTGTAGGCATATAACTAAAACTACATTTTCTACCGGAAACTGAATTAGATCATGTTTTAACACAATATAATTCTAAATATCAAAACAGAATACATATATCTAGACATTTCATTAAGTTAATATATTATCTGATAAAATTATATTTCAATTCCCCCTTTTGACATGATAAAAATCATGTCAACAAAAATCCTATATGTAAAATATCTGTAAAAAGCTATGTGTCATGTAATTACAATTAATGTACAGTGGAAAACACTAACAATTCCCATCCCTTATAATTCCTAGGCCTAAATTAACACCCCTAAATAATATAAACCCTAATAATAAGCTAACATCATTATTGATACCTAACACAGATAAGGAAATATGCCAAAATACAATTAACTCATCGGAGCTCACACTTTAAGATAAACTCCTAATCTTCCCTTCTATAAATCTCATGCCTCTAGTGTATGCAAATTATATGTTGCATGTTTTATCCTTAGCAATTTATGTATAACTTGGGACGTTACAGAGTTTTGCAGAGGCGGGCTGCTCCGTGTTCATCATCATCATCAGCATCGCCACCACAGGTAAACTGTAAGGAGCAAAATCTACACTACTCTGTTGACTAGGTTGATAACTGAGGAAATCTCATCAACTGCTCTTATTCAGAGATGTTTGATATAAGGGATATGTCAACACTCAGAATACTAACAATCATAATCTACAATTAACCTGATCAGGTCAGAAATCACAAGAGTCCTTCCATAAACTGTCAAACCTATTACCTCCATTATTATTTATTCTATTACACACACACA
>NC_056506.1:4984884-5002862 GCF_014905685.2 Nematolebias whitei | reverse complement strand
TGCTCTGATACTCATTAACAAAGCTGCAGATAAATTATGGTTTCTGAAGCATCTCTGATTGTATGATTCAACTGCTAAGAATTTAAATGGGTAAAATTAATTATTTCTGGGGAAAATTAGGGAAAACCTCGTACACCTTTTCAAAAATCGATCATTGCACAACTAATGCACATCCACAAACAAATGGATTCACATTAACTCAGTCTAAAACGTTCACATTCTGCTTTCTTCTCAACAACCTCCTGAATCAAACCCGATTTTCTTCACAGGCATAAAAATAATTCATATGTAACTGTAACATACGGTGAAAACAAACATTTGAGAGAGGTTTCGAAGGATACTGAAGAATCTTTGGCATATATTAGTGACATTAGTTAGTTAGTGATTAGTTCTGCTCTGCTGCATGTTCCACCTCCTTTAACCTGTTGGGTAAAACTGTAATCGCATGCGTGTGGAAAGAGATCCTTCCCTTGGTTAACACATCATTGTCAACACTGTACTGTAACATTAAACATTCAATCAGCTGTAACAAAAGGGGAAAAAGTTTAAACCACTACATTACTTCTGGTTATCCATCACAGCTCCGGAGTCCTGTGCCTGTAAAGTGTAGGTTCCCCCTTTTCAAATATAATATTCATAACAAATTTATTCTGCAATTCCTTAATGTAGATGTCATATTCTATCACAGATGTGACAGATCATCAGAAGTCCATTAGAAACAGATTTAACCTGTAAATGAATAATAATAAAAAGTCAGCACTACCTTTACCTGTATGAATCAAAACGAGTCTCACAGGTTTTACTAAATTTGTACAGAAAATGATGTTGGAACTAACCCCAACGTTCAGACCAAGAGGTGGATCCAACAGGAACATTTTGATCAACTATTATCTAGTAACCTGTTACAAGACACCTCTGTTGTAGTCTTATTAAATATGTAGGTGTTTGTAATTACTGTTTCAGCTCTCATCATTGTATGAACAGTTAAAACTTGAATCTAATATGTAAGTTTTATTTTGTAATGTTTTAGCTTAAATGCACCAAAATTATGTTCTGTTGTATTTTCCTTATTTCACTCCCCTTTTTGAAACAGGAGGCAATCAAAAATCCTCCTGTTTCAAAAAATATGTTCATAACATGGATGCTATAAATCCTTGCTGAAGCTCACAAACACTCTTCCAACTCCGTCTGTCCATCACACGGTACACAACCTACAGGCAAGCTCAGGTGCAACATGAAGTTATCAACAAATGGAAGAACACCAAATGTCATCTAGGCACAGACCAGTGCAGGTGCAAAAATCACATGACCCAACAACAAAAAACATCGTCTAACAACCGACCTACACCTCTGAGTCCAGGTCAACCATAATGATTTACAGTACACATATCACAGAACAGTGAAGCCACAATCGCCTGTTGATACTGTCAGTATAGTTGTGTAAAGAAAATGTTTTCCCAACATGGATGCCTGGTCAGATAAGGTGAAATAAGAGAAAACAAGATGTACACCCCCAAAAGCAAATGCAAACAGGTGTCCACGCTGGTAAACCAAAACTGCACCGCTCTAACTCCATTACATGGTGGAAAAAACAAATGTACTTAATTTAAGAGTAATTGGAAAAGGTGGGTAATCCAGCAACCCATCAGAAGTACAGCTCTGTAGGTGTAAAGATCATGTGTCAAGTCAGATCTGTCCTCTGTGTTAAACTGTCATAGATATTTGAAGGTATGAATGCATGTGTGTATGTTCGTGTCACAGCAAAGACAGGATTGATCATAAAACTGAAGTTATTGCATCACCATCCTGAAGATCACATATGGAGCTGACACGTCACCTCGGCTGCAGTGTTCGTTAGTGACTTTAACAGCTTGACCACCGCTGTCACGTCATTCTCCAGCCCCCCTTCTTCTGGAGATTCATTTCAAAAGTCCAACTTTTTGCAGCTCCACAGTTGTATAGACAGCGAGACTTGACAGGAAGTGGTCGAGAAGAAGTCCAGGTCCCCATCTGGACAACGTCGCACATAGCCCAGGTATGACATGTCAGCTTGTAGCTTAGCTGAACATGATGTCTGTCAGTCCACATGGCTGAGGCAGCACAGTTCATTTAAGGCAGACGCCGTCAGTTTTCATCAAAGTCACAGATGTATCGGACCCAGATGCAGTGTCAACCCTACATGTGAGAACTTCAGAAATGATGATTCAAAACCAGAGATTCAAGATGCAAAGTGGTCAATGCTAGTATTGAGTGTAGGCATGGCATTATGTGTGATGTGACATGATTTGATCAAGGATAAGACCCCAGATGGCAGAACCGAAGAACAGACCGATAATCGGGTTGCAAAAATAAACCTCTTTATTGTCTTTCCAGGGGAAAGGGGAGTGGAGCTAGGTTCTGCCTTGATGCAGGAGCAGGGTTCTGGATTCCGGAGGACGTCTTGAAGAGAAGAAGGTGAGTACCTTTGCTGGTTTGTTGATGCTTCACTGAAGGAACAGAGAGTGCAGGAGCGGGTTGGAGGTAGATGAATGGTTGAAGGGACATCCCATAGAAGGATCCTGCCTTGGTGTTGAAGCCTTGGAGGGCCCGAGATGAATCTTGACGTGGAAGTCAAAAAACTGAAGAAACAACAAAGCGTGGAAGCTTGTTAGACCAACATTGTCAGGAGACAATAACAGGCTGACCATTACTTTACCATGTAAAGGGTAATGTCCCAGCACTGGAGAAGAGCCTGGCTGCAGCTTTTATGGAAGGAGCAGAACCCGTTCTCCAGAGCAGGCGGCAGGTGAAGATGATGATCAATTAGCTCAGTGCAGCAACTGTGGAAGATGGTTAGTGGCAGGAAGGAAACCAGAACTCCCACATGATGGACATAGTGTAGACTGTATAATATGTAGGGGTTGCCAGAGTTCCCTCCAGATCCAAGAACCGTCTGTGACAGGCCTGTAGAAAGAGAAATGAAAATCAGTAAAATACTCCCCTCACACCAAGTCATGGACATCGTAAATCTACCCTCAGAATTCCATACTTAGAACAACACACTCCGCAGTAAGAAGGCAGGAGATACTCTGCACACTCCCCACACCAGTCAGCAGTGAAAAGACTCCCCTCCTGGAACACATCAGGAAGGTCACAGGGCCAAGGCAGTTGATAAACGTAAGGACACCCTGCTGAAAATGGAATCAGAAAACCACTCCAAGATGGTTCAAGTCATATGAAAAGCATATATGTAAAAGTCACTAAAGGCCCCCACAACTGTGAAACACCACTGCACGTAAGTTATAATGAATATGTGAAATATGTCATCAAACACTGTCCCCACCCCACCAGGCCGAGGGTAGATGAGAGCTGGAATGTAACCACAAATACAAACATCTAGATGATTGTCAAGCATCCTACAACAGGGAAGACATCATTATGTCAACATGTCCATAGAACCCCACCTCAAAAGATCTGAACTGTCCCTTTAACCCTGAGACTGTAAAGAGCATGTTATCTTTGTAGAAATACACCAATGTGAGGAACATAATATATTGGTTAACAAAATACCATACTATAATTGTAACAACCGATCAGTGTATGTAGCAACCAAAAAAACAGTGTTGCTGATCAGCCAGGCATCAGAAAAGATGAAGTCTGCCCATCCGTCTCTAGTGACCTACAAAAAGCACAACACATACTTCCAGCATTGTATGAACAAACACATGAAAACCTGTATAAAAAAAAACATCATATAAACAGGTAAGTATAATCAAATAACATGTGAACCATGTAAAGCGGGACAGGTCAGGAGTTTCCGACCAGCACAGCTGTGGAACGGATGTCGTGTCCTACAATCTGTCCAATGAGAGATATGCAGATAAAGATTAGTTTTCACACAGAGAAACATGAAACTCAGGAAAATTTATTACAATTTCTGGGACCTAGGTATCGCTGAAAGTTTCAAAGCTGAACTGGTTATCTGTTTGTCAGGAAAATGTACAGGCCTAAACTTGTCCAGGCCTAAACTTGTCCTCCTTGCAGACAGTGTTGAGGTCTTAATCAAACATTGAGAACCAACTTTCATACACTTAGCTCAAAAACTGCCTCAACTCGAGATCATTCAGTGGAAGGAAGACAGACTCAAAAACACAGCCTGAGAAGTGGTTCTGAATTCAGACACAGATTTATTTTACCTTCACAGCGCTGGAAAGGGAGACGTCTCACATGCACCTTACATCCATCTAACACGTCTGAGTTACAAATGTATTTGCTTCGTTTAAGTACAGCGTTATCAGTTACATAGGGATTTCCTTATCATGATGTTGTTCTCTGGGTCAGCTGATGTTCCTGGGTGTGGTCTGGCATGGTCTCGTTTTTTCGCCCACTGCCCCAGCTGAATGTGGTCTGTTCTGGCAAGATAGCAACAGTCTCTGGTTCTCTTGTACAAGGAGTTACGCACATCATGAACTTCTATGACGTACATCATGATTTTGCAGTTTTTTACCATACACAGAGAAATATTTCATGTCAGAGCATAGCAAAAAAGATGACATTATACAACAACAGCCATAAATCCCAAAAGTTCACAAGCAAGCATGGTTGAACAAAGACCATGTATACTGACTTAAAAGGCCTGAGAGAAAAGAAAATAATAATAATAAAATAAATAAATAAATATAAAATATGGTTCTCAGCAACCAACAGGAATCACAGAAGACCCAGAGTCCTGCAGCTGTCAGTCAAAAGTCAACCCACACAGAAACAAAACATGAGAAACTGTCCCTTGTGCCTTTTTGTGCATTATTCCCTCAGCAAAAACAAAAAGTAAAGAGCTATTAGGAGCAATCAAAGAGAAGTTCAGGGGAAGTTGCCCCCTACAATCAAGTCCTGAGACTAATCTGACAAGTCATAGCAACAAAAATAAAGAAACTCACAAACCAACGTAAATGTAACAACAGACCTAAACTAACAGTAACTCTGGAGTCCATTACTCAAAAGCAGTACTTTAAAAATCAAATATGAAAATACATCTGGAGACCAAAATCTCAACAGGACATGTATCAAAAATAAATATGAAAATAAATCTGGAGACCAAAATCTCAACAGGACATGTATAAAAAATAAAACATGAAAATAAATTTGGAGACCAAAATCTCAACAGGACATGTATAAAAAATAAAATATGAAAATAAATTTGGAGACAAAAATCTCAACAGGACATGTATCAAAATCAAATATTAAAATAAATCTGGAGACCAAAATCTCAACAGGACCATGTATAAAAAATAAAACATGAAAATAAATCTGGAGCCCATGTACTCGTCTCCTCACAGAAGGCGGGAGCTCATAACTCGTCCTACCGTCCGTGGATGGTACAAAGACGCATGAAGCGGCTACTAAAACATGCAAACGAACCAAAAAGGCACTTACACACTCACCCGGAACTAAACATAAGAAATACAAGTAATGATTGTAAATGTTACAACACCATCTTAATCCCAACACATAAATCAGTAAGAAGCACACCTAAAACAGTGGGCAGAGAGCCAGAACTGCACAGAAAAGGTCGAAACTCAGCTGCCGGTCTCAAAATAATATGTAAAACAAGGCCTTCATATATAAGAAGATGTGATCTTGTACTCTGCATGCAGTCATGTATCTGGATAGCACCTGACACATGAATGTTAGGTAAAATTCTGAAACATCGTTGGAAACAAATGGTCGACCGTCATGAACCATGGGGGAAATCACTCCACAGTCCACAACTACAATATTAGCATGCCCAATGTGCAGAAAGGGTAAATGAAAATATTTTCTGCCTACCTTTTTCATATTATGGCGCCGTTTGACTGCAGAGCGAAGTTCGCCCAACCGAAGCAAAAAAGAAAACAACTCCCTCCCCTCTTCTGTTCCCGCTACCAGAACTAACATCCAGGGTCACCATTTGAAAGAATGTGTTCTGATCTGGAGCAGGGAGAGGAGGAGCAATTGTCTTCCATTCCAGAAGGTTTATTTTACATGTAAAATACAAGATCACCAGCCCTGGGCCATTGTGTCTCCACCATGAGGTCACAAACAATGGCCCCGAACGTAAACAGTCAACCCATCTTCTTCAGAGCTCGGCCACACCTCCTGGAGTCATCATCACCATCAACGAATGGGAAGTCCTACTCTTATCATGTGACCTAGCTCTCAACCAATAATATCTAGCCATCTTGTGTTCTATAATGGGTGGGTGCGTGAATGTTGGGAGTTGTAGGCTTGTAACTAAAACTACATTTTCTACCGGAAACTGAATCAGATCATGTTTTAATGCAATATAGTTCTAAATATCAAAACAGAATACATATATCTAGACATTTCATTAAGTTAATATATTATCTGATAAAATTATATTTCATGACCAACTGGCTAAATTGGCACTCTTACTAAAGGCTAAATTTTATATTGAGGCCAACAAGGCTGAAGCCCTTGATAAGAGGTTAATGCGCGAGACAGAGGTCCACGTGGCAGCACGTGTGGAGTACATAAAACTCGTGGCACAGTCTAAATTTGATCAGGAGACCTGGGAAAATGAATTAAAACGTGAGAGAGAGCTCTCACAAGCTCAGCTGTCGTTACAAGCAGACTCATATGAGGTGAAGCTCCGTGAAACAGGGATTACGTACCAAGCACTGTGTTCAGACAATGATGCGCTACAACAAGAGGTGCAGCTCACATCAAAAGCTCTGAACGAGTGCAGATTGAAAAAGGCGGCGTTAGTCCAACAAGGCGTGCGTTTACAAAGTGAATGTCATACATCACAGGAACACTTAAAAGCCTGTGAGGCAAAAATTGCCGCAGCAACAAATGAGATTTCTGACGTAGGGCAAGGTTGTCTGGAACTCAAAGACGAACAAAGTCAGAGTCCAGGACACCTACCACCACCTCAGAAGGATTTTGCTATACCTCCTGCACTTAATCCTCTTCTGTCACCTCCACATGAGTCTAGTGACTCACCTCCACGTGCTATTTTGGTTCCTACAACACCAATCATACAGCCGTTGCTCTCAATTTCGGATTTGTACAAAATTGGAAAATATGTCCAACGCTTTGAGCCAGGGCCGTTGGGTTCAACCGACACTAAGGCCTATCTGAACGACCTTGACTTCCAATTGAGAAGCTATCCCAACACTACAGTTCAGGATAAAGTAGGTTTGATCAGGCTCACTTCAACCAGGATGGTGTTTTCCTTCATAGAGTGTCAACCTGATGCCACAAGAAAGGATTACCGCCTGTTATGTGCTGCTCTTATGAAAGAGTATTCCCCTTGCGCGGGACCTGGCGGTATCCAGCCGCCGACAAGGTCATGCAAGGTAAGAATGAGCACCCCAGGGCATATTATTCCAGGATTTTGCAGGCTTATTTTGGTTACAGGAACGACACCGGCATGGAGGAGGAGGAAACGTTTAAGTTCATTTTCAGCAAAAATCTCCACCCTGACATAAGGATGTCAGTGCAAATGATGGCTAATTTCAAAGAGAAATCCATCAGTGAGATAAAAAGTTGTGCTGTGAATGTCTTTGAAGCCCGCTCACAGGCCAAAACACCCACTGAGGTGTTCCCAGGTGAGAGGATTCCTGCCCAGTCATTAGAATTGGAAGGGACGAGAGCTTCGACTCCCCCTCCCAAAAAAGGCAAGAGGAAACAAGGTTTCCCAGCAGCCAAACCACAACAGGTGAGTGCCCCCTGGTCCAGACAAGATCCTAAATGGTTTCCCAAGAAATCAGAGGATGAACGACTGTACCAGAAGGGGGGCAAATGCCCTAAGGGTAAAAAGTATGGCACCAAAAGTGGCCCATACAACCAGGGATCCCACTGGGAACCCCAGAGGAGGGGACCTGCTTCCCCACCACGTCGGCCTGAACAGCCTGAGACGAAAAAGAAACAGCAGCAGGTCCAGAAAGAGAGCCGCAGACCTCTGAGCTCGGACGAGACAGAGAGTGTGCGTCGGTTCTTGGAATTTTTGGAAGGTGTTGCCACAAACAAACAACCTAATGCGTTGTTTGGCAATATCATTACTGATAAGTCAGAGCACACAGACAACATCGTTACTGCTGTCACAGACAGTCACCATGACGCTGTTGTTGTAAACTCTGACAGGCCCTCACCTGAAAAAGGAGGTGTACAATCACACATCACCGACGGTGACCCGTCACAAACTGAAACCTCAGAAACAGCAACAGCTGTGCTAACGGTTATGTCAAAACAGGGTGACACAAACAACAAGGTTGCCACTGTCACGGACAGCCACCAGAACCTTGTTGTTACAAACAATAAGAGCCCCTCAACACACAGTGGGCGGGTGATCTCATACATCAATGACGGAGGCCCGTCAAAAGCCGAACTCCCAGGAGCAGCAGCAACTGCACCAACGGTTCAGAAAAACCGGGATTACACAGGTAAAGGTAAACATAAGAAGAAACGTCGGCCAAAACCTACAAGGTTCCTGTGCAACCTGATCAGAAAGGGGGTCACTAAAAAAGCTTACCTGTCGATCACACTTGAAGGGGTCGTCACACATTAAGCCCTAGTGGATGGTGGAGCCGACATAACTATTATGTCAGCCAAACTGTTCAAGGAGCTCAGGACTGTGGCTAATGGTGTTCACAGGGACATACCTTTCATAGAATGAGCTATAGGGCTGCAGGGCCTCGCAGAGACGAGGACAACCCTAACAGCTATAGCTATGGTTCACATGCAGGTTGGCGAGATGTCACTATACCACCTGGTACATGTGTCTATGGTTGACTCATTCCCATTTTTGATCGGCCAGGATTTTATAAATCACTTTGACGCGATTATAGATTATGGTAAACAGACAATGTGGGCTAGAGTGAGCAAACCCCTGCCAATACCCATGCCTCCTGAGACAGTCACAAACTGTCCAACAGCAGACACCACCGAAGGCACTGAGGACCTCTCGGCAGACAATACAATCCCGGTAAGTACGCCTTCAAAAGCATGTGAGACCAAAGAGACCCAGCCGGTGGACCCAACTCTGACTGAACAGGAAAGCCTCCTCTGCGAGCTGAGACAGCCAGAGCCCACCGGATACTACCTACCGTTGGTAGTTAAAGGTGTAGAGATCCAAGGATCCCACACCGAAGATGCTGTATTGTCGCTGTGGACAGATAAATCAGCTATTAACCAAGCTTTCTACGAAACATTGGTTAAAAAACATTTGGGTCCAGTTCTGATCAAGAAAGCTTTCCGCTTTCCACTGTATCCCAACAGTTCACGTATGATGACTGCGAAAGGAGTCATTAACCTGAAACTGATCTGGAACCAACGGGAACTGGTACACCCATTCCTCGTGGTCCAAGACTTACCACATGCAACTAACATAGGCCCTTTGGCGGGGGACCCCCTTGCCGCCGGTGCATTGGTGGCTCTCGGTGTCTGGGCTGGGTGGTGGGGTGCACGTCGGTCTGCCCTGGTTGCTGCCTGGCGGGGCCTGGGTGCCCTGGCTCTGTCGGGGCTCTGCCGGGGGGTGGTATGGCCTAGGGGCTTGGGGCTCGGTGTCCATGGCCGGATCTACTTGGGGGGGACATGGGTCGCCGGCCAGACCTGTGGGCTCGTCGCTGCAGCTTCCTGGAGGCTCTGCATTGTGGTGGCTGGGGTCACCCGGTTCTTTCCTCTGCTCCTCTCTGGGGGGGGTGCGGTTCTCCCTGTTGGGAGACTCCTGGGGCTCCGGGCCTGTGGGCCGCTGTGTGTCTGTGGCTCCGGTCCTCCCTATGTTGCCATTGTGTCCTGGGGGACGGGTCTGTGGGCCCCCGCGTCCACTATTGGGCATTCTTTTGGAGAAATCTGGTGGTGGCAGGCGTGCTTGCGCGGGTGTTTGGATTCAGGTGCTGTGACAGATGCACGCTAGGTTGGGTAGTGGTGGAAGCTAGATGATTCCTTGTGCAATGTCGAATGTTTCATGGTGATATTGTGGGTGGCATTGTGCTGTGCATGTTGTTTTGTCATGGTGGTCTCTCGTTTTATCTATTTCTCTTTTATTATTTAATTATTCTTCTTTCTTCTCTCTTTAAAAAAAAAAAAAAAAAAAAAAAAATGGAGCGATGACGATAAGTTCATTGAAACACTTCACAATGTTTCTACACTTAAACTGAGCTAAAAAAATAAATAAATAAATAAATAAATAACATAGGCTCTGACATCTTGGTAAGATTAGGTGTCCAATTGAACACAAGCCACAATGTACTGTGGTCACTAAAACCAGCCAAAAAGGATCCTCCTGTGCTAGACACAGCAAACCTTACGGCTGGACAGACCATTCCAGAGGTCTGCCAGGTTGCTAGCAACCGAAACACCTCAGTACCACCTCAGGTAACAAACCTGATGGTACGAGTCCACATTGTGGCGGGACAAGCTATTAGCCTTAAACAGGTGTACTTTCAACCATCTCCTACGTTTTTCAAACTAGGACTGTCCATTGAGGCCGCAAGCCAAGTGAGCTTCGACTCCAGAACCACAGCTGTCGCTGTGTGCAACACAGGCACGGAGGAGGTACTGATCCTGAGAAACGCAAGGCTAAGATGGTTGATATCCACAGATTTTCATGATTTTGAACTTGGCATCCCATTTCTGGGAGGACTCCCAGACATCCTGGTATCGAGTCAAGAGACTGGTCCAGTTTGGTTCACGAAACCAACACAGGCCATAGCTCTCTTCTCAACCAATGATGTCGATTTAGAACCTCAAACCTATAGTGTCTTACCTATAGACAGGTCTGACGACACAAAAGGGGACTCACTGGAGCTCCCCAAACATCAAGAACCCTTAGCAATCGCTTCACAGATTGAACAGGTGGTCGCCCAAGCCGACGCCCTGACGACTGATGAAGAAAGGGATAAACTCAGCCAAGTTCTCATGAAATATAAGAAGTCATTCTCGACTGACTCAATGGATTGTGGGTTGACCTCGCTTACAGTGAGCGTCCCAACTCCGCCAGACTCACCGCCTACATTTGTCAGACAATACAAGAGTCCCCTGGCAGCACATCAACCTGTCAAGGTATTCATTGATGGCCTTTTAGATAAAGGCATAATCAGACAGTGTAATAGCACCTACTCTGCACCTTTATGGTCAGTTTTGAAACCAAATGGTAAGTGGAGACTTACCATAGACTACAGAATGCTAAACAAACAAGTTCCTTTATCTAAGTGGCCAATGACCCAGATCCAACAGGAACTGCCCAAGGTCACCAATGGTAAGTACTTTTCCACCCTCGACGTCGCCTCTGGTTTTTGGACCATTCCTGTGAGTGCCGAGGACTAACACAAACTAGCTTTCACTTTTGGTAGCCGACAATACACCGTCACCAGGTGTCCCTTTGGCTACGCTAATTCACCAGCTGAGTTCAACATCTTTTTGAACAAAGCATGTCCAGATGCTCACGAACGTGGGACACTGATCTACGTTGACAATGTCCTTTTGAGGAACCCAACACTGGACTTACACTTGGCTGACATCGACCACGTTCTGAATCAACTGACTACTTCTGGTGCTAAAATCTCACTGTCAAAATGCCAGTGGTGCAGGACCAAGGTGGACTACGTTGGCCTACTAGTAGGTCCAGACGGAGTACAACCACAATTGACTCGCACCCAAGGCCTAGACAATCTCAAAGTCCCCACCAATCTCAGAGAACTACAAAGTTTTCTGGGCGTGTGTAACTACTCACGCCAATTCATAGAGAACTATGCAGACCTTGCAAAACCACTGACTGAACTCTTGAAGAAAGACATCCCATTTGTCTGTACTGATAACTAACAACAGGCAATGAATGCTCTCAGGGACAGACTCAAGTCAGCCCCATGTCTAGTCTATCCAGACTACAACAAATAGTTTCACCTGGAAGTGGGCGTCTCAGCTCACTGCATGAGTGCAGGTCTGTACCAGATGCACGACAAAGACAAGCGTGTGGTGGCCTACGCCAGTAAGACAATGGCAGGCCCCGAATTTAAGTTCTCAGACTGTGAGAAAGCTCTACTGACCACTGTGTGGTCAGTTAGACACTTCTCCAGTTACATCGGTGGACAAAAAATCATTGTTGAAACACAATACCAGCCAGTAACTTTCCTGAATAGCCAACGCATCAGAGATGGTGTAGTGACAAACTCACGGGTAGCCACGTGGCTCATGGCGCTTCAAAGTTTTGACCTAGACATCCGCTACGGACAAAACAAGAAGTCACATTTGGGCACCGACCTGGCACTCTGCCAGGAATGTACACAAGATGTACCTGCCACCCATCCGCCAGCTGCGGAAAAACCCTCAGTAATTGATGACCCAAATCACCACTACTTTGATAGCAATATCTGCAAAGGTATGACAACACTGTACGTGGATGGATGCTCATTCCACCACAACAAACCTGCAAATCAGGTGTTGGAGGGGTCCTCCTCCAAGACCAACAAGAGGTCACTTTTAGCTATAAATTAGGCTCTCAGACTTCTCAGTACGTTGAGATAGCAGGAATCCTAATAGCTCTCCAGATGGCAGTAGAACGTTCCATCCAAACGCTAGTCATCTGCACGGACTCTAATTATGCTCGACTTAGTTTCTTGTGTCATCTCGCTCTGTGGAAATAGAACAGCTTTCTCACAAGCCACAAGAAAGTGGTCAAACACAAAGAGCTTTTCATGGCATGTGATCACTTGGTGACATCAAATGGCCTACAGGTCTACTGGAAAAAGGTTCCAGGACATTCAAGAGTCCTAGGCGATGACAAGCGGTATAATGACCTTGCAGACTTCCTAGCCAAGGACGGAGCCGTGATCGGACCTCTGTGGTCCTTTGACCCCTCCTGACTGCTCGCAACTCTGTCAGTACAACCTACAGCCAAGGTAATGGCAGTCACACGTGCACAGGCTGCAGCCAAACCGGCTGACAACACAGTCTCTGTACAACCCGTGCTGACTGACCCGGACATCATCCAACTTCGGAAGTTGGATCCTGTGAAAAACTCGATGATGCTGTACTTGACTGACCCAGAGAAAAACACTCTGTCCGAAGCAGACCTGGATTCCAATCCAGACCTTAAAGTCCTATCTTTTAGCTGCGCAAACAGCTAAAACTAATCAAGGGCATCCTAACTTTTGCTCATGGACCGACGTCCTCACCCGTGTTCGTGGTCCCCCATGACCACAGGGGGGTGATGTTAGTTCATGCGCATGACCTCCCGTCCGCAGGACACAAAGGAGATAACGCCACGCTGAAAGCATTAAAACAAGTTGCTTATTGGCCTGGAATGTAAAAGGATGCCAAGAACTATATAAAAGGGTGTCTGGTCTGTGGCCAGTTTCAGCCATCCAGACCACTCCACAGAGCACCACTGCAAAGTAGAGGCATTGCATTCCCATGGTCCGACCTCCAGATCGACTGGGTTGGACCTTTTACTAAGAGCACTAGAGGAAATAAATATTTTCTCACGGTAACTTGCGCATGTACCAAATGGGTAGAATGCCTACCAGCTCCTAACGACACAGCACAAACAACTGCTATGTTACTAATGAATCATGTATTTTCAAGGTTTGGACTTCTCCTCAGGGTGAACTCAGACCAAGGTACACACTTCACAGCTGAAGTGATGAAAGAACTGTGGAAGATGCTAGGCATCAAAGTCAACTTCCATGTTGGCTACCACCCACAGGCCTCAGGCCAAGTGGAGAGAGCAAACAGAACTGTGGTAAGTATTTTGAAGAAATACGTAGCCGCAAACCACAAGGACTGGGACGTGAAACTCTCTCTGGTCCTCATGGCCTTAAGGGCCACTCCACACACATCGACTGGCACCTCTCCCTTCGAGATGATGACGGGTCGACAAATGATTCTCCCTCTACACCTGTTGTACCAACCAGGCGATGCCGCCATGGCAACAGCCTACACCACACAACAATACATGAATGATTTGGAGGAACACCTTGAAAACACCTTTGCGTTTGCCCAGAAAAACCTGGAAAAATCCGCTGAAGGACGAAAGGCATACTATGACCAAAAGGCCTCTCACGAGGAACTCCAAGTGGGAGATAGGGTCTGGTACTATACGTTCGCCCCCACAACCGGGAAAAGAGAGTCCGGGACCGGAACTCTCGCCCACAAACTGATGCCCAGGTGGACTGGACCCCACCTGATAACAGACAAACTGTCTCCAGTTGTCTATCAGATCAAAATCCGCAAAGGCCAAAAGGAGCCAATGGTTAAATGGGTACATCGAAACCAGGTTAAACTACACAAGGCGTTCAGTAACTCCACAAGAGACAAAGATCTCACAAACTCAGACCTAGTGGGAAAAAAGGTTGTCCAAGCAGAAACTAAATAAGTTTAAACTTAATTAAGTGTTAAGATAACAACTCAGACGCGATAACGTGATCGAATCTGACAATCAGAGTGAGTGTTGCAGTGAAACATTGTTTCTAGTTGCTTAATCACTACTTTTGTTAATGTTGAAACTTTGTTTTTCTGGTTGCTTAATCACTATTTTTGTCGATGTTGAGACATTGTTTATTTTGTTTTGGTAATGTTTCTGAACACCCCGAGCAAGAATTAATTTTGTGTGTACTTTAGTTAGAGACTATGAGGACTTGAACTATGCCAACATGCAGTTAATTTGTTAAACTTCAACCTTTGAGGAGTCAATGTAGATTAATGCTACCTTAAGTACCATAACCTACATTGGTCTCACGACGCTCAAGCCGAACCTACTCGAACAATCCTATTCGGGGGGGGGGGGGGGGGGGGCTAGCTAATCCTTCAATTGAGTCTCACCATAGACTCCAAAAACATTTAGGGGGAAACCAAAAACCAAACCTCAAGTCGTTCGTCTAAAGGGACAACAGACAATTGAACCAAACTATATTTTGCCATGTAAATCTAACTTAAACCAAGCTAGGAATGGAAAAATAGTTTGGAATGCCCTTCTATAGGTATAAATCCCTATATATCATTTTTCAGCATGACCCACCCTTTAACTCAGGGGTGGGCAATTATTTTTTTCCATAGGGCCACATGAGAAACAACAAATATTGTGGAGGGCTGGCACAAATGACCTTTTCATTCAACCTTTATTTAGACTGGTAAATCCCATTGAGCCTCGAGGACTCATTTACAAGAGAGACCTGATTTCAACTTAACTCAGTACTGCATAATATTGGTATTTCATTATTAAAAGCAGTACATAGCACTGTTTTAACAAGCTGGTAAGAGTATTTGTTATGATTAAGCAACGAAAAAGCGAGGTTTCCTTACAAATGTCATTTATTCAGTTAAATTTCCCAGTACAATGGTAAACTGTTAACATTTTTACCATTTGTGACGTTATATTAGTGATCATTTTCAGTCACATTCACCCCAAAACTAATTTTGAGTTTTATATACTGTTGGAAAAAGTTCTTAGCTTTGTAAATATATCACAATATTGTCTTTGTACTCCAAATATTTTGAAACCTCATATAATAGTGATCGTCACTGAACTGTGATTTCGAGTCCCGGTTCTTTACGTGCCTACATTTGTAGTCTAAACATCTCATTTGGTGTTTTTCAGTTCTTTTTTCTTGTTTAGTGAGAGAAGTCTAGTCTCTGTTGGGCTTTAACAGAAATGTTAAAGTCAGGTTGTTTACATATGTATTTTGTAATTCCCCTTACGGGGGCCGGTGAGAGTCAACCAAAGGGCCGCATGTGGCCCTGGGGCCGTACAATGCCCAGGTCTGCTTTAACTGGTATCTGTAGCTGATCTAAACCATGATAGCTTACACAGCAGGTACATATAGTTTAAGGTCTTATGTAAAATCCCACTCATAAGCCCAACTAAAACCACATAAATGCATAACACATAGAACCAGAATGGCACCCACTGGGAACCACCAGCAGCAACCTTCGCTGAAGGGACCTACAACTCCAACGTGGGTCTCCAAACTCCATCCAGTGATCGCCTCTGCAGTTCAATCGAGGGAACCCCTCTACATGCTGATCAATCAACACCTCCAATCGCTGTGGATTTATCGTTGTGGATTATATGACTTTTTCCAATGGATTACAGACTTTGTTTCCAAGGGGTTAAAGCATTGCTACAATGGAATTACCAACAACATAATGGAATTACCAACAACATTATGGAATTACCAACAACATTGTGGAATTACCTAAACTGTTGCGGGATTACCTTCTTTGACTTTTATTTTCCTCTTGCTGGATTACATCAAGATCAAGGACATTCGGAGGCGTAAGTTCATGTTGGAATTCATCTCCATGGACAGGCGATGATTTCCAAAGCGGGGACTGGAGTGAACTAGGCCTCCAACAACAATCTGTCTCTGAAGACCTTCATGGGACAGGAACTGTTATTTCATTGATTTGAATCCAGAAATACAAATTAGCTCATCAAGAGACTGTTTAATTGTATCCTGAATTAATCAATTGAAAGAACACTCTTCTTTTTACATCCATCCATCCATCCATCCATTTCCTTTACCCGCTTATTCCATTTTTGGGTCACGGGGGTCGCTGGTGCCCATGTCCAGCAATCACTGTGCGAGGGGCGGGGTACACCCTGGACAGGTCGCAAGTCCATCACAGGGCCACATAGAGACAAACGAGACAAACAACCATTCACTCTCTCACTCACACCTAGGGACAATTTAGAGTTACCAATCAGCCTAACATGCATGTTTTTGGACTGTGGGAGGAAACCGGAGTACCCGGAGAAAACCCACGCATGCACGGAGAGAACATGCAAACTCCACCCAGAAAGGCCCCTGGACCGGGGTTTGAACCAGGGACCTGCTCGCTGAGAGGCAGCAGCTCTACCAGTTGCGCCACCGTGCTGCTTCTTTTTACATTATCATTACTATTTTAGAATATCTTGATAATCAAAGTGTGTTTAGTTCATACCATTTCTAAATGTTGAAGTGAACCACTCATTTTAAATCAACTGTGAAACAGTATTAATGATTTTTAAACCTCATTAGACTTAGAAATCATTTTAAATGTCTATTTACAAAGTAATTATGCATTTTGATCTTCTGTCTGAATGAGGAGTAGTGATGTCGGTCGAAAGTCAGAGACAGACAGAGACGAGTTATTAGAACGAAGTGTCTTGTTTTTAAACCTAGCAGATGGTAAATAAGAAGCAACTAGCACCTACAAAGTTTCTCACTTCTTCCAAACATTTCCCTGTCTGTATTAAACTTTCCTAAACATTCCTGCCCTCTCTTGACTTTTAATAACCCTCTGACATCACTGAAACACCCCCCTGTTGGTTGTTTCAACCAATCAGGAAGTACCAAGTGACCAGAAGGGCTGCAACAACGAATCGATAAAATCGATAAAAATCGATGATTAAAAGCGTTGGCAACAAATTTCGTTATCGATTCGTTGTGTCGCGCGATTATGCGTCTTTCACGGCGCTGCTGAGCCATTTCGTTTTGTTCATGGGCAGTTCATTGTCAATGCTGACTGACTGAATAAAGTTTGAAAAAAAAAACTGCAGCGCGAGTTGAACAGAGCGAGGGGGGAGCAGAGCAGTGGCTGTTTTTAAAGGAAATTTAAGTAAATTTTACAAATGACCGACGCAGCGAAAACTGTTTGACCCAAGTCCTCCAAAGAGTGGGAGAACTTAAAGATAAAAAATGAGAAGCATGCCACTTTGAAAATCACAGACACGACACGAGAGAACCACGGAGATGAAACGTAAACATGTCGGAGTCACGAGCTGCAGCTGATGCATGTCTCACTCCAAACTCGTGTTGCACGTGAGTCTCTACAATTTAACACATTGTTCTGTTTCAAGAGAGAAAACGTAACGTCAGTCTGTCTGGTAGATGAAGCTGCTGCTTGTTTGCTTGTTTATCTGATTAATGACGGTGATAGAGAACGTGTGTTACTTTTTATTTAATTTAATTGATACAAGCAGTGTTTAAATGTGATTTATAAATAAATCTAACACAAAG
>NC_056506.1:4973405-4984484 GCF_014905685.2 Nematolebias whitei | reverse complement strand
TGTGTGTGTGTGTGTGTGTGTGTGTGTTTAATTGCTCTTTTAGCTACTTTTGCCTGAACCTAACACTGTAAGTGAAACAAGACATTTCTTGAGTTGCTGTAAATTATGCTATAGTACATATTTACTCTCTCATTCCAGAAAACAACAACAAACAACAACATCCTGCATGATGGACAGACATCATGGAAACCACAGCAGCAGCTGTCTTCACTGAAACATCCTGAACATGATCGTCACTGACACAAGGCCTCTGTCGATGGTTGAAGACGAAGGCTTCACTACAATGATCCACACTTTTAATCCAGGTTACAATAATCCACACTTTTAATCCAGGTTACACTCTTCCCTCAATGACACATTTTACAAAGTAGCTACATATTGTGCAGGTATAAAGACACATTTGTATATATTTTTGTGTACATTTATTTTTTAAGCTATTTGACTAACTTTTATTTTTTATTATTCAATATTTTACTAACAGAATAGTAAAATAGCAACCTGTTTTTTGTGTGAATTGCTATGTCAGTCAAATGTTCAATTTTGGAATAAAGGGGTGGAAATTAAAACGTTGTGGGTTTTTTTGCCGATTCATCGATTAATCGAAAAAAAATTGGCCGATGAATCGATTATTGAAATAATCGTTAGTTGCAGCCCTAACCAGAAGTGAGGACTCTTTAAAGAGTCAACACTTCCTGGAACTATTCAGTCTTCAGTCTTTTTCTGTCTTTGGAGTCTTTTCAGTCTTTGGAGTCTTCCTAGAGTCTTCCTAGGGTCTTCTTGGAGTCTGACTCAGTCTTTCATTGAGTCTTCCACTTCTGAGTGGAATCTCTGACTGAATTTTTCCTGAGTCTTTCTTGGGACTATGGAGTCTTCCTGAGAGTTCCTAAGGAACTTTCAGATTTAATCAATAGCTGATGGATTTGACCGTGAGACGAGGGTCCGTCCATCCCAGCTGGAGTCACAGCGCCTCGCTGTGAACTCACCCGGGCGTAACGCCCTACAACTTCTAAGGAAGCTTATTCTGTTGAACGGAGTACCGTCACTACTTCGGACGATTCTCAGCCACGCTGACCAGAGACGCAGAAAGGTAGCGTTGAAATGGACCTCTGTACCGGAGCTGATTTATCTTCTGCAAAGGTAACGAGTCGTCACGCACCGAGTGTACCGGCGCAGAGCTGGGGTCGGATGAAGGGTGCCATTCCTGGTCAACACACTTTCCTTCATCCATCTAAATCCTCCTCTTTAAACCTCTAAATCTCTCCTCTTGTAAACCTCTTCGCCAGTAAATCAATCTAGATGCCTTCAGAAATGTTCTGTTGTCTTGTTAGTAAAGCGTGCCAAGTTTTTATTAATCGGAACCAGATCAGCAAATCAATGTGTACATGTTTTGATGTTAAATTTTGATTCTGTTAAATAAATTACCGTATTTTTTCTGATGGGTCAAAGAAAAATGGCGTCTCATGTCACTGATTAAACAATCCTCACAGTTATCTCGGTCACATGGCATTAATTTAACTCGAAAAAGAAAGAATCCGTTGTATTTAAATAATTAATATTCTTTGTTCTGGAACTAGCTTTAAGAATAATTAATTACTAGTGAAGCTACAGCTAAGCTGTCACCCTGCCTCACTATAGTGTTATTTTTGATCAGGACATGTGTTTTATCCCCCACATTAAAAATGTTACTAGAACTGCCTTCTTCCACATGCGTAATATCGCTAAAATTAGAAACATCTTATCTAAAAAAGATGCAGAAAAACTGGTCCATGCATTCGTCACATCTAGACTGGACTATTGCAATGGTTTATTATCTGGATGTCCAAATACTTCTTTAAAACGTCTTCAGTTGATCCAAAATGCTGCTGCCAGAGTCTTAACCGGAGTTAGTAGGAGAGATCATATTTCTCCAGTTTTAGCTTCTCTCCATTGGCTCCCTGTCAAATCCAGAATATAATTCAAAATCTTACTTCTAACCTACAAAGCTCTCAACAACCTGACTCCATCTTATATTACAGATCTTGTTGTTCCATATTTTCCTAACAGAGCACTTCGCTCTCAGACTGCAGGTTTACTTGTGGTTCCTAGAATTTACAAAAACAGAATGGGAGGCAGATCCTTCAGATATCAGGCTCCTCTCTTGTGGAACCAACTTCCAATCTCTGTCTGTGAGGCTGACACATTATCCAGTTTTAAAACTAGGCTTAAGACTTTCATTTTTGCTAAATCCTATAGTTAGGGTCGGCTTGGGTTTCCTGAGCTGTCCCATAGTTATGATGCAATAGGCTTAGACTGCTGGAGGACAAACTGACCACAATTTTCACTCTACTACTGTCTTTACTTACTCTGCTCAACATGTTTTGTATTTGTAATTATTTTTTCTATCCTAAACATGTTTTTTTTTGTCTTTCAGATACACCTGGACCTATACCTGGACCTACCATTCTATGTTCATCTGTCTCTCCTTCCTGTCCTCTCAACCAGCCGGTCAAAGCAGATGGCCGCTTGTCCTGAGCCTAGTTCTGCTGGAGGTTTCTTCCTTTTAAAAGGGAGTTTTTCCTTTCCACTGTTGCAACTGTGCTTGCTCAGGATGGGAGACTGTAACAAAGCCAAGATTCATCTTGTCTGCTGGATTCCTTAGATAGAGAACTTTACTAATTGGCTTTTATGTGAATGTCCCTGTAAAGTGCCCTGAGACAACTTTGTTGTAATTTGGTGCTATATAAATAAACTGAATTGAAATTGAATTGTGTAAACAACACCATCCCCACCAGAACAGTGAGATGCTTCCCCAATAACAAACCTTGGATCACCACTGACCTGAAGGAACTGCTAAACCTGAAAAAAGAGCCTTCAGGAAACGAGAAAGGGAATTATTGAGGAGAACACAGAAGCAACTAAAAGTCAAGATAAGAAACAGCAAGGAGGTGTACAAGAAGAAGCTGGAGAGCAAGCTCCAACATAACAATATCAGAGAGGTGTGGTCAGGGATGAAAAAGATCACAGGCTTCAAGCAGAAGGAGGATCAGAAGGATGGAAGCCTGGACAGAGCCAACGAACTGAACACATTATTCAGTAGGTTCAGTTCAGGAACAAGCTCAGCATCCTCCTCTCTTGCTCACAGCCAAACATACATACCACCCTCCATTGACCCAAGGCTGTCCTTTCACACCTCAAATACTGTATCTACCACCTTAGTCATGGACCCTTCTTCTACATGTTGGTCTTCAACCAAATCAGAAGATGCTGATACCTCCTTTGCCTCCCCCTCTGCGTCTCCAGAAGTCAGGTGAGGAAGCAGCTGGAGAGACTGAACCAGAATAAGGCTGCAGGTCAAGATGGGGTCAGTCCCAGAGTCCTGAAGGTCTGTGCACAGCAGATCTTTGGGGTTCTGCAGCACCTCTTCAACCTTAACCTGACCCAGGAGAAGTTTCTAGTGTTGTGGAAAACCTCCTGCTTTGTTCCAGTGCCAAAGAAAACTCAACCATCAGTCCTCAATGACTATAGACCTGTTGCCCTTACATCCCACATCATGAAGGTCCTAGAGAGACTTCTGCTGACCCTCCTGATTAGACAAACAAGCACATATCAGGACCCACTGCAGTTTGCTTATCAGCGTGGACTTGGAGTTGAAGATGCCATCATACACCTGCTTCAGCAAACTCACTGTCATCTAGAAAAGCCAGACAGCACTGTGAGAGTCATGTTCTTTGATTTCTCCAGTGCATTTAACACAATCCAGCCTGATTTGCTTTGTCAGAAACTTCAGAAGACTCAGATGGAGGCCTCAACAATCGCCTGGATCAAAGACTACCTGACAAACAGACCACAGTTTGTGAGACTGAAGGGTTGTGTGTCTAACCAGGTGGTCAGTAGCTCAGGAGCACCACAGGGGACTGTACTCTCACCATTACTTTTCACTCTGTACGCCTCAGATTTCCAGTACAAAACAGACTCCTGTCATCTGCAGATATATTCTGATGACTCTGCAGTAGTCAGGTGTATCAGAGATGGACAAGAAGCTGAGTACATGGAACTGGTGGACCGCTTTGTGGCATGGTGTGGAAACAATCATCTCATCTTGAATGTGAACAAAACAAAGGAGATGATTGTAGATTTCAGGAGAATCAGGAACAGGTCAAACCCTATTTCCATCATGGGAGAAGAAGTGGAGGTGGTGGAGAAGTATAAATACCTTGGGGTTCACCCGGACAACAGACTGGACTGGAAATGCAACAGTGAAGTTGTCTACAAGAAGGGACAGAGCAGACTGTACTTCTTGAGGAAGCTGAAGTCCTTCAACGTTTGCAGCAAAAGGTTACATATCTTCTATAAGTCTGTTGTAGAGAGTGCTATCTCTTCTGCCATCATCTGCTGGGTGAGCAGCACCAGAGCAAGTGACTTAAAAAGATCAACAAGCTTATAAAGAAGGCTGGCTCAGTTCTAGGGACTCCTCTAGAACCTTTGGAGATGATTGTTCAAAGAAGGATTCTTCATAAAATGAAGAACATTATAGACAATGTTGTCTTCAGTCAGAGGCTTCTTCAAATCCGTTGTAGGACAGACCGCTACAAGAGATCCTTCCTGCCCACAGCCATCAGCATCTACAACATCTCATTAATAAAACCAGGATGATGAGTTACAACAACATTTAATTTCCCTCTGGGATTAATAAAGTATTTTTGAATTTGAATTTGTGCCCCACAGAGTACAGTTGCTCCCAATTTTATCAGTAAGTCTCTTCCCATCAGGTTGACTGGTGTTGCAGGTGAACAGACAAATGAATATTGTAATTTTTGTGTTCCTTTCTGAAATGGCAGTGATACAGTCAAGGGCAGACATTGCTCTGTCCCTGAGAACCCCATTAATTATACAGTTTTTGTGTATAGGTAATTGACAGGAGCACTTGTGATTGCAGAGTAGGTGGCTCCTGTGTCCTCCAAGAAGTTCATTTCTTGTCCTCCCACTCTCACCGGGAGCATAGGGTCTGCTGTGCCCATGCTACACTGTTGGTTCTCAAGGGTGTGTCAGTAAGTACCAGGAGTGGGAAAGTCTTCCCACTGCAGACACTGCCCTCTTGTGGTCAGAGTGGGTATTGCTGCTGGGTTGTGTGGCAGCACACCTGGTTGTCCACTGGGTGGTGCTTGTCCTTGTGGTAGAACTCGGCAATCTCTGGCCCAATGGCCTGGTCTTCCACAGTTGTAGCAGATGTCAGGAGCGGCTCCTCCATATCCACCTCTTCCCCTTTGTCCCCACCCCATGCCCCTCCGTTCTCGGCCACCACCAGCACACTAGCCCTCGCTGCGACAGAAGCCAGCAGACCTGTATTGATTTTGATAAAAAGGAGGAGGAGGAGGAGGGAGAGGGTTGCAGGATAGGGAAAAGAAGAAGAGGAGGGACTACTCCTCTAGGATATTGATTAGTATAGTGTGCCCGAGCAGGAGAAGTCGTCGGCTGTGGAGCCGTTGCAACCATCAAATTCTCTGTCCTCTCCTTCTTCTTTGTTGCTTTTGTCTAGCTTCCTGCAGCTGTAATTTAAGCAATTGATTTTCTAATTCAGCTTTCTCATTATTTTTCTTTTTTTGTTCTTCTTGTATTGTTTGTAGGTAGAGTATTAGATGTCTTTCCCACTTATCATAGTCGCACCCAGAGAGATATGGATTCTGTCTCATCAGTTCTGCCACAGATGTGGGCACTCCCTTCAGGACTGCCTCTCTAAATAATTCAGTTAAATTAGAAGGTGTTCCTTTAGGATTTACTGTTGTGTGTCTCATCCACTTTTCAGCCGCCAGGGTAATATAATCTTTGGGGTAGACTTGAGGTTCCCACTCAAACTTGGGGATAGCTGCGGGAGTGGATAATGGGTACTCGTCTCTGATTGCACGTCCTAAATCTGTTATTACTCAACTCAGTGTGACCTCGTTGCCCAGTTTACTGGTGCGTGCTACTGTACAATCTGCCTCCTACAGAGATGCTTGGGAGTTTGTCAACCAGAGTATTTCTGTCTCCCACTGGGAAGGGCTCTCTCTCTGTTATCAATTGGAAATTCTCCTGCTCTTCCTGTTCGGGTATCAAATGTCTTCTAGCGGTCAATGATACTCTGACAGGTTGTTTTCCTTGTGTATCTTGCAGCTCATGCTCTAATCTCTCCATTCTGCACTCACATTGTTCAATCACTTCTTTGCTGTGAGCCACCGTTTTTTCTAAAGTTTCTTTTATATGTTCTTTTATTTTATTCGCCTCTCCGTTCTTCCCTGAGCTCATGATGTAATTTGGGCTGGACTGACTGCCACCCCCGTTTCTCTTTATTTATGAGTGGAAGAGGTGTAAAAACCTTTGTTTTTAGACAAGGAGGTGCTGAACAGGTCAGGCTTTTTAGTCTGTTCCTCCAACAGTCCACATGATGGTACTGCTGCTTGTCTAAATGGGTTGGTGTTGTTATTTTCTAAAACCAGCATCCCCTGTGTTAGTTCGATGGATGGGTACAGCCCCCTAGGAGGGGGTTCCTTCCTGTTAAAGGAGGTCCCTCCCTTTGAGGCTGTCTGTTCCGGCCCCGGATACGGGGCAGAAACAACTTCACTTGCTGTGTAGTTGCTCTACCCTTCACTTCCGGTGTTGCCTGCTCCAGAGTGTGTTTTAGTCCTTTGCCATGACACAATTAATTTTTCACACTTTCTCAACTGTTTCTCCGCTTCTTGTTCTTTCTGCATATTTTTTGTTACTTCCTGTCTCAGCGTTTGCAGTTGTTTTAATTTAAAAAATATCCTAAAGGTTTGTATGGACTCAGTGGGGCTTCCTGTTTTAATACTGCCTGAGTCATCTTCTCTTTTAGTTTTTTCTGATTTTTTTCTTTGTCAAGTCGTCATGGTCTGTCAGGTATGTTACTTGTTTGTCGATCTGAGTTTCAAGAGGGAGCCAGGGTCCCTGAAACGTCAATGCAATTTATTTCCGCCAAATTAATTGGCGTTTTGGGGGCCTTAACATATCCCAAAACTCATCAAATTTGGCGGACGCATCAGGACTGGTGAAAAATTACGTATTTTAAGGGCGTAGCAAAAATCGCAACAGAAACGACTAAAGAGCGCCACCTAGAAAATTTCTAAATACCGTTCGCACTAACCTTAGTTTGTCGTAGAAACATGAAATTTGGTATGCTTGTCCAATTCCCCAAGATGCACAGAAAACGCTCTGGCACCAACGTTGTACGATAAACAGGAAGGTGGCCATTTTGAAATGTCGGCCCAATTTTAACACCTTTTTGGCAGTTTACAGCCTCCGCATTTGAACAAACTCTTCTTAGGGATTTTGCTCAATCAGTTTCAAACTTGACTATTTTGGTCAAAACGCATGGGGGACGCAAAGCTATCTAAACGGTTCATTTCGGAGCATGCTGAAGGGACGGGGCCAGACCTCAAAGTTTGACATCTCGCTGTGAAAAACGAAACGCTAATAGCTCTTACAAGAAAACTGTCTGAAACATCAAACCTTCATTGACTGATCCACACCTGGTACCCTGCAAGACTGAATGGTCAAATCATGACATCACTTAAGCCACGCTCCCTGACAACAGGAAGTATGAAGTTTTACATTGAACGATCCCTATCTGACCTCTGTTACCTGATCAGGATGATAGTGTGTCCAGTGACTGAAGACATGTTGGTGTAACTTGCTTTCCAACACTGACAGTTCTAGGTGGAGCATGTGGGCGGTGCGGTGTGCCAAAATAAGACGTAATGCCATCGCCATACGTTAGGCTCTAAATTCCAGTTTTGAACTGAGGTGCACCAAAATCAGTATGATCGATCATTATCCAACCCTTGAACAGGAAGCCATGATAAGTGGCCAATAGCCTCCACAGCTCCCCCAGAATATTTTAAAACCTGAGCCCCAAGCCATTTTTTTGACCGATAATTCTGAAACTCGGTGAACATCTGTATCTTCTCAGGACCTATGAAAACGTCTCTTGGAGCCCTGGGTCAAAACCAACAGGAAGTCGGCCATTTTGGATCAAAGGATCATTTTTGGGCGTTTCTAATTGCAAATTTTAACGAAGTCCTCTTAAGTATTTGGAAGGATTGCCTTCAAACATGGTTTATATGCCCTTAAGACATTGGAGAGTAAAAGTTATCTAAAGCTTGCATTTTTGTATATGTTAAAGGGGCATGGCCACGCCTCAAAGTTTTGCTTGACGACATAAATTTCCAAACACTATAGCTTTGACATTGAAAGACCGAAATGCACAAAACTTGGCATGACTCATCCCTGTTGGATGCCCGACGATCCACTGTGATCATATTTTGACGTCATAAAAGCCCCGCCCCCTCAGAACAGGAAGTCTCTTTTTTAACTTGGAATGCACCCTCTTTGACACCATTGACCTAGTCAGGATGATCCTGTGTTAGAAGACAGATAATATGGTCTGACTTGATTTAAAGCGTAAACCATTTTTGCTTGAGGATGTGGGCGTGGCGGCGTTGCAAAATAAGAAGTGATGTCGTTGCAATACGTTTGGCTCTAAATTGCACAGATTTCAGCCGAGGTGCACCAAAATCACTATGATCGATCATTATCCATCTCTTGAACAGGTATCCATGATAAGTGGCCAATAGCCTCCACTGATGTGAGTCATCAGTGAGGACTTTTAGACACATTGATAATGTGGTTTAACATATGACTCTAGTGTGCCCCCTAGATTATTCCAACAGTTGTATCTCAATGATACATAATACTATCCGCACCAGATTTTTGGTGCATCATCTGTGAGCATTTCTAAACACATTGGTATTGATGTTTAACATTTGTTTAACACATTGTTGATTCATGACATCATTTAAGCTCCACCTACTCAGAGAAAAAACTGTTGATTATTGGATGACACTTCCAGCTTCGCACTGTGTAAGATATTAGACTGAAACTTTGTTCGCTAACTGTTGATTAACACACATGACATGTTGAAAAGCATAAAGGAAGTGCTTGTCAAATATTTGCAACAAAACAGGAAGTCACCATAACTCCTATGTGGAAGGTCAGATTTTGCCTATACTTGTAAGACCTGCAGCTGGACAAGTAACAACATGGACGGAAGGCGATGTTGAAGATTAGGGAAATGCACCACGGGGTGAACATGTGTGGGATTGGCATGACAGCATTTGCGATGGCGACTGGGTGGACTAGCTGGAGCTCCTGCGGTCGCCGTAAGGCTGGAGCGGCACTTTGCTGTGAGGGCCTCCAATTCTGCTTGCAGCTTTAATTTCTTTTTGTTGTTGTCGTTGTTTTTTGAACATCCAGAGGACCTAATTTAAGTTTTTTAGATTCTCTATATAAGGAAGCCAGCAGACATGTTGAATCTTGGCTTTGTCGCAGTCTCCCATCCAGAGCAAGCACAATGGCTACAGTGGAAAGGAAAAACTCTCTTTTAAAAGGAAGAAACCTCCAGCAGAACCAGGCTCAGGACAAGCAGCAATCTGCTTCAACCATCTGGAACTCTACTGCTCCAACAGAACCGGACATCTGCTTTCCAACGGCTTGCTTTTCTATGACCCACTTTCCTGTTAGTAATTGGTCAAGACAACGCCGGCTTCAATGTGATTGGATGTAATCCTTGTTGAGGCAGACCCTGTCTTGCTCTCAAGCTGGAAAGCTGGTTCCCGGCCGGAGTGCTGTGTGTGTGTATTCATAGATGCTGAAAAGAGAAATTAAGGAGGAAAACGAAACCTAAAAGTATTAACGCAAGTTAAAATAACTGTTGGCGTTAAGTACTTGCTACGTTAACGCGATAACGAGTTAATGTGAACAGCCTTTATATATATATATAATATATACACAAAGTATATGTACTTTGTATGTATGTATATGTATATACAGTGAGGAAAATAAGTATTTGAACACCCTGCAACTTTGCAAGTTCTCCCACTTAGAAATCATTGAGGGGTCTGAAATTTTCATGTTAGGTGCATGTCCACTGTGAGAGACATAATCTAAAATAAAAATCCGGAACTCTCAATGTATGATTTTTTTTATAATTTAATTGTGTGTTACTGCTGCAAATAAGTATTTGAACACCTGTGAAAAGCAATGTTAATATGTGGTACAGTAGCCATTGTTTGCAATTACAGAGGTCAAATGTTTCCTCTAGTTTTTTCACCAGGTTTGCACACACTGCCACAGGGATTTTGGCCCATTCCTCCACACAGATCTTTTCTAGATCAGCCAGGTTTCTGAACTATCGCTGAGAAACACGGAGTTTGAGCTCCTTCCAAAGATTTTCTATAGGGTTTAGGTCTGGAGAATGGCTAGGCCTCTCCAGAACCTTGATATGCTTCTTATGGAGCTACTCCTTGGTTCTCCTGGCTGTGTGCTTCGGGTCATTGTCATGTTGGAAGACCCAGCCACGACCCATCTTCAATGCTCTAACTGACGGAAGTCAAGTCACATTTATTTATATAGCACATTTAAAACAGTAACTGTTATCAAAGTGCTTACCAAAAAAGAGCACAGCATCAAATATAATAACAAGATATTACAGCATCATAATAAAAGCATAAAAACATGAAATATAATTAGAAACAATGAAATACTAAATAAAATCACCCTACGTTAAATGTCAGGGAGTAAAAGCAAAATGGATGAACACAATCATCAACAATGAAATACCAAATGAGATCACACTGTCTTAAATGCCATTGAGTACAGATGTGTTTTGAGGAGAGATTTAAAAGCAGAGACTGAGGTGGCCTGTCGATTGTTGATGGGCAGATTGTTCCAGCATTTAGGGCCTATGACTGAAAACGCCCGATCTCCTCTGAGCTTCAGCTGGTTTTTGGTACGGCCAAAACAGCTGGTCTGATAATCTCCAGGCCCGAGAAGCAGTATAAGGGTGAAGGGAAGGAGGTTGTTCCCCAAAATCTCACAATACATGGCCCCAGTCATTCTCTCTTTAATACAGTGCAGTCGTCCTGTTCCATGTGTAGAAAAACATCCCCAAAGCATGATGCTTCCACCCCCATGCTTCACAGTAGAGATGGTTGTTAACAGAGTTCACTTTTGGCACAGCGTTAAACGTGACGCATGAAACTTGGTTTG
>NC_056506.1:4922248-4958405 GCF_014905685.2 Nematolebias whitei | reverse complement strand
TACACATATATATACATATATACATATTTCAATGTAAACCAAAATGGCTGACCCATAAATGTCGTTGGTGTTGTAAGCTACAAAACTGGGGGAAACAAATGCTAAAATCTACATTTTAAGTTTTTTCATTCAAACTTTTTTTTATATAGGTTATTCTCATTGAGCCTTGGGGCTCATTTACAAGAGAGACCTGTAATGATATTGTTTAAAAGATTTGATTGAAGGATTGTCGAGCTAAAACTGTTGCTAAGGCTTTCCAGCTTTTGCAATCTGCATTCAACATCATCCAGACTGATTTGTTCTGCCTCAAACTTGTCCTAAATGCCAACAAAACCAAAAGGATTTCAAATAGGAAGTTGGTCCCAGCAGTTCTTCCTCCGATTTTATCCTCAAATGGTGTCCTCATTGAGTTTGTTGATTCCTATAAATATTTGGGTATCTTGGTCGACTCACATCTCTCTTTTCAGCTCCATGTGGAAAACTTGGTAAAGAAACTGAAAGTTAAACTGGGTTTCTTTTTCAGAAACAGATCCTGTCTAACCCTGAATGCTAGAAAACACCTTGTATCTGTGACTTTCCTTCCCTCAATTGATTACAGTGACATTATTTACATGAACGCTCCTACAAGAACCCTGCAGATGTTGGATGCTGTCTATCATGGTGCACTAAGATTCATAACTGCATGTGATTATCGTACCCACCACTGCACCCAGTATTCACTGGTTAACTGGACATCATTAACTTCACGCAGACTCTCTCACTGGTACATTTTCATCTTTAAATCACTTCTTGGTCTGTTGCCTTCATACATCTCCTCCTACATGTCTCTGTGTGAGTGCAGTTACAGCGTGCGCTCTCAGGACATTATTACCTGCAGTGTTCCCTCAATGAGGATTGAACTAGGCAAAAGGGCCTTCTCCTACTCCGCTCCTGTTTCCTGGAATATCTTACAAAAAGATTTGAAGCTCTTGACCTTGACCTCTCTAAGTGGCTTTAAGAATCTGTTGGACTCCTGGCAGGGACCAATGCTGACATGTTCCTGTTCTTAGTTTTCTACATTCACCTTAGAATCTAGCTGTTTTTTTGTTACTTTTTTAAGCCATCTTATTAGTAAAAAAAAAACCAATTGTATGACTTTTTATAACTGTTTATTGTTGTCATCTTTCTTTGTTGAAATCAGGTCTCTCTTTTTATTTTTTTTAAGATATATTCTTACTGCTTTTTATTTCTCAGTGTTACCCTTAGTGTTAAGCACTTTGATAACAGTCTATCTGTTTTAAATTGTGCTCTATAAATAAATATGACTTGACTTGACTTGACTCTTGTAAATGAGTCCTCGAGGCTCAATGGGATTTACCTGTCTAAATAAAGATTGAATGAAAAAATTGTGGATTGGGGTGGCCAAAGATTAAGCCATATTGGTCAAGGTTCATTGGTCACCCCCTGGCTACGCCACTGCACCTGGTGGTGGATAAAACCTCTTCCACTCGCCAGGATCTGTTCCTCTGCGCTGCTTTAGACAAGAAAAAAAGTCAACTTACCTCTGTTTCCTCCACAGTGTAAATCTTATCCACTTGAGTATCTTGCACCAAAAACAATAAGGTGTATTTTCATTCCATGTTTATTTCCAGTCCAGAAAAACACTTACACTGACGACTACAAACATTCACTATTCAAACCCCTCAGGGCCAGGGAACATTGACATGGAGCTTATTGACTTTTGAATATATGTCTTTCTGCAGCAGTGTTTGTCTTTGGATGCTGATGTGTCCTAACACCCCCTACACTATCCATCACATCATCCTTCCTCTCAGACCTGGTTTATGGACTCTGTCTCTGTAGGCAGGTGTCTTCTAATCGTTGCTAGGTAACTGTGTAGGGGGTTGCCTCAGCTTGTGCAGGAAAAACAGCCCTGCTTTCAGAGAAGCAGGCACACAGCAGCTATTGACTCTTTTAGCTCTTTTCCATGTCCCTGTGTTTGGACACTGCTCCTGTCAGCTCAGACACCACAGATTTTAAAGGAGAGGGTTTTAAATTGTTTCATCATTTCAAGCAAAAATTAGTAACTCCCACTAAATCCATCCACCCATCCATCCATCCACCTACCCATCCATCCATTCACTCACTCATCCATGCATTCATCCATAAATACAGTACATTCATGTTTACTTGTAGTTATCCACAGACAACTCTCTACAGGATAATAGGAGGACTGTCCCTGTATATGGAAGGACTGGTCCATTTGTATTCGGTAGGGGGAACTGCCGGTCACTAAAGAAAATATAGTGAAAATTAACGACAACATTCTGAAAAAAAATTTTTTAAATAAATTTTACAAAAGTGTGAACATTTCGAGTCTGTTTTTGTACTGAGATAAACGAACACCAGTCTAAGACCTCTTGTTATGGAGCACGGAGCTGCATTAAGTTACCAGAAATCATCAAACTTACCAGAACTAGTTCTGTTACATCTTTCAAAATAAAACATATTATCCATCCACTTCTTCTTTCAGTTTTTTCTCTTCAAGGGTCACTACAGCGAGTCATCCACCTCGATCTCACTCTGTCCTCTGCATCCTCTGTCCTCACTCCCACTACTTCCATGTCCTCTAACTGCATCCATAGATCTCCTCTTTGTCTTTTTCCTGGCAGCTGCATTTCTAACATTCTTATACCAATATACAGTACCTACTGTCCCTCCTCTGGACATGCCCAAACCATCTCACCATTTCAGCATGGCCTCTGTAATTTTTCCTCCCAGTTGTTCAACCTGTGCTGTACCTCTGATCATCAGATTCCTAATCTTATCTAATATCCTGATGCATGCTCAATAATCTAGGTAGAAAAATCAATAATCTAGGTAGAAATATCTCAAAAAGTTAAATCTGGTCCAGATTTCATCATCCAATAGGAGATATGGGGGCTCGATTCCACCAGCAATCACATGCTGAAGTGTCCATGAGTAAGACACTGAACCACTCATTGCCTATGATACAGTGGTGGCTGGCCAATAAAAGGCGCTAGGGTGCCACCCCACCACTGACTACTCACCACATTACCTTGAATAAGGCATAAAAAAATAAAAATTAAATAATAAAATTTAAATATTTTGAAATATATGTATATATATTTTTTTGTTGTGGAAGATAAATATTTTATTGTTAATGATGAGTAACGTTGTTTCATTCAAAACGTTGTCTGATTGGTGATGATGTATTTCCACCCTGGGGCGCAAAAATCTTTACCCATAGACTCTCATTAAAAGTTGTACATGGGCAGTTAGCTCCTCTTCATTACAAGATATAGGGCTATTCTGGGTGCACTTCTCCTGCGTCCAGAGCTGAATGTAGGGTATGGATCATGCTTTTTTCTGGAATTACTGCCTCCGGATTGTTCTTTTTTCAACGCTCCAAGGACAACTGGTTGTGGTGGAAGATTATTAGCTGTTTTTAAAAACATTTGCACTGCAGACAGCTCCATGGTTCAGCTAATTATTCGAGTTTTGAACTGCTTTGTTGTGAGCTGGGCCCCTCCAACTCAGTTCTGTGTGCTATTTTTTACAGACCCCCCAGATACCATAAACAGTTTTTAAATGAACTATCTGACTTTCTAACTTGTATTCTGCTCCAATATGATCGGGTTTTAATTTGGGGAGATTTTAATATCCACATGTGCTGCCCTAATAAACCATTAGCTCAGGACTTTCTAGACCTCATCCAGTCCTTTAACTTTGTTCAGAGTGTTGTTGGTCCGACTCACCAGCAGGGCCACACACTTGACTTAGTTTTAACGCACGGTTTGTCTGTTTCTGATTTAGAAATTGGTGACTGTTTGTTCCGACCACAAACCGGTTTTATTCAACACCTCTTTGATTTGTGAACCTGCACCCCCAACCCCAACCCAGGCCCTGTGGGATTTTTAACTCTTCCACCACTGCACTCTTAGCTTCCATCTTTGCTGGTAATTCTGTTTCAGACTCTGAACTTTCTGCGGGTCTTACTACAAAGGAGTTGATTTCTCAGCATCAGGAGGCGTGTGTACAGATCCTGGACTCAGTTGCCACGTTAAAGCTCAGGGATCAAAAACGCCCCACCCTTGGGTAAATAAGACCACACGAGAGGCAAGACGCCTGTGTAGGAGAACTGAACATAGATAAAAGAAAGATAAACTCCAAGTTTCCTTTGATGTGTTAAAATCATGTTGGAAAGCCTATCAGACCACCGTTAAACAGGAGAAAAACAAATATTTCTAAAAAATTATCAACTTAAACAGTCACAACCCCCGCGTTCTTTTCAACGCCATTAACACCATTCTAAACGTGCCTCAGTCTGCCAAAATTGAGGCCTCTGTCGACACCTGTAATAAGTTTGTCAGGCATTTTGTTGGAAAGGTTGAGTCGATTAGGTCATCCATTCCACACTCCACAGCTGACCCTTCAGTTCTTGTCCCCTGCTCAGCAGTCTTAAGTCACTTTGACCCCATCTCACTCTCATTTTTAAATGAGGTCGTTGGTCACATGAAATCCTCAGGCTCCCCTGCTGATCCCATCCCTGCTGCATTTTTTAAACAGGTTCTACCATCAACTGGACCCTCTGTTCTTGCCATTATGAACAGCAGTTTGGCTACAGGTGTAGTTCTTGATGTTTTAAAACATGCAGTGGTAACTCCATTCATTAAAAAACTCAGACTTGACCCTGCAGCTTGTTCAAACTTCAGGCCAATCTCAAAACTTCCATTTCTTTCTAAAATCTTGGAGAAAATAGTTTTTAGTCAACTAACCAAGTTTTTGAATGTAAATGGAATTTTTGAGATTTTTCAGTCAGGATTTAAACAACTGCACAGCACCGAGACAGCTTTAGTAGGGTCTGTAATGACATTCTGCTAGCAAATGACTCTGGTCAGTCTGTGATCCTGGTACTCCTCGACCTTACCGCTGCATTCGACATTGTTGATCACAGCATCCTTATGTCCCGGCTAGAACACTGGGTTGGGATTACAGGGGTGGCGCTAGAATGGTTCCGTTCTTATCTGAATGACAGCAGTTTTTGTGTTAACTTTGGCAATCATTTACCTGCTTCTGTTCCTCTTTCCTTTGGAGTCCCGCAAGGCTCC
Organism: Nematolebias whitei; assembly: GCF_014905685.2. NCBI lineage: Eukaryota > Metazoa > Chordata > Actinopteri > Cyprinodontiformes > Rivulidae > Nematolebias > Nematolebias whitei. The sequence continues at coordinate 4,953,294 of NC_056506.1, read as the reverse complement.
ATTCTTGGAACCCTTATGTTTTCATTGTATCTGCTCCCCTTAGGGTCTATCCTGAGGAAACATAGTATTTTGTTTCAATGTTACGCTAATGATTTTCAGATTTATCTGCCCTTAAAACCTAACAGTTCCTGCTCCATCCACCCTTCGCTAAAATGTCTTGATGGCATCAAGACTTGGATGGCTGTGAGCTTATTGAGTTTTAATGATCAGAAAACTGAGGTCAATGTCTTTAACCCAAGCTCTACCGCTGTCACTGATCATGTAAACCTGCACTCCCTTCAGCCACATCTAAAGTAGTCGGTTACCAATCTCGAGGTAGTGTTAGACTCGGACTTTAAGTTTAAGGGTGCATTCACACCAGCCCTGTTTAGTCCGCTTTAATCGAACTCTAGCTCTAGAGTATCAGAGAAACTGAGACGTTTATTTTCTAAACACAACGTCCCAGTGGCTTTTAAACCCCAAAATACATTACGGCAAAGACTGGTTCATCCCAAAAATCCAGTCCCCCGGCACAAACAGAGTAATATTGTGTATGCTGTTCAGTGTCAGGAGGGCTGTGATCAGTCTTACATCGGGGAAACTAAACGGCCACTGGCCAAAAGGATGGCCCAGCACAGAAGAGCAACAACATCAGGCCAGGACTCTGCGGTCTACACTCATCTCCAGGCCAGCGGTCATGCTTTCAGGGATGAAGATGTTCACATCCTGGATAAAGAGCAACGATGGTTTGAGAGAGGAGTAAAGGAGGCCATCTTTGTGAAAAGAAATTGTCTGTCGTTAAACAGGGGTGGAGGCCTCCGGGTTCAACTGTCCCCCTCTTACAATGCTGTGATTGCTAGTATCACTCAGCCCTCTGTGAGTAGTAAACAGCCATCAGTGTGCTAATGATCCATTGTTAGGCTGATGGTCCTTCTTGAGCATGTGATCAGCTGGTTTTGGTTGTCAGCAGCAAACTGGTTGATCCACTCTGAGAAGGTGCTATTTAAGAGACTGAGCTGAAAACAGCACCTCAGACTGAGGAAGTCTCTTGGATGAGAGACGAAACGTTTCTAGATGTTTTTGCTTTGTTTTTTTTTGTTTGTTTTTTTAATGTCCAGAGGACCAGATTGAACTTTTTTGGATTTACTTTCAGAGTTGTTTCTGTTTTATATCAAAAACATACATCATCAAAAAACATACCTTCCCCTCAAGGATCTGTTACCTGGTGGAGGGGGCCGGTGGATAAGCGGGGCGTGAAGTCACTGCCACAGCTGTGGAGCACCTCTAGTGCTGTTGCTGGCCAAGGTGGTCCCTCCAGCGGCCGGAGGAGCAGATGGACTGTGACGTCACCAGATGGTGTACAGTCTCTGAGATGTCCTCGGACCTTTGCGATTTCTCAAGGATGGTCCTGAAGTTGGCCCCGAACAGCACCTCTGGGGTGATGGGGCCCTTCAGCAGGTCTTTCTGCAGCCTCTCTGACAAAGATGGCGAGAGGCGGAGCCAAGTGGTCCTCTGGATCATGGTCATCCAGGCGACGATGCGGGAAAGGAAGATCACAGAGGTGGCACATGTTTAAGATGACATCAGCAGCTTTACAGAGATAGCTCTTTGTCTCCTCCAGCAGGTCTGCTTCCTCCAGCCTCTTAGAGATGCTGTAGGCCAGCAGGGTGACATTGTTGTTCGCTGCGGCCGTCTGGGATGATCACTGGTGAACTCGGTTGGAGACCTTGTCACCATATGGTCATGCTTCCCTGGAGGGACAGGTTGCTGGTCCATCCTGGAAGCTTTTGCCCCAAGTGTCACTGCCAGGCTTGGCTGGGGGGGGGGGGGGACACTGATCGGTAAAACCCTAAAAACTCAAAACTTCCCGTCAGATCATCCGATCAGGGCGCAGGGAGGCGAGGGACGGAAAGTTCCTTGTGTTAATATCCTCCTGGATTATGCCGGGCAGCTCCGAGAGGAGGGCGCCGACGGCTGGGAGCCATGTGGTCGCCGATGTGGGAAGATCCGAGGTGGCTGAGCATCGGCTCAGCCACTCGTCTTCCGTCACTACGCTCTCCAGGAGGGAGGGGACAGCTCCGCATCGCCTTTCTCAGAGGAATCATTCGATTCACTGCGTGACTCTGCATCAAAGAAGGCGGTGGCGTCATCCCTCGCATAGCGTCCCGCCACAGAAAAAACACTCAGCGTAGCTGCTGCCAACAACGCCTTTCTTGAGGGAATAATTTGATTACCACGAGGAAAAAACATGTTAGGAAAAGGCGATGGTGTCATCCAGCAGGTCAGGAGTGCCCGCCACAGAAAAGCACTACTCGGCACTTACCTTGAACAAGGCTGTTCGTCTGCTTCTCATCAGAAAGGAAGAGCTCACTGGGACGGCAAGAGGTTGGCGTGGCGGAGACCCAGGCATCCTTAGCAAAGGTTGTGCCGGTCAAAGCTGGACAAATTTTCCTTCTTCATTCTTCTGACAGTGCTAGCTAGCTGGCTGAAGAAAAAATGGGAGCCGATTACTCGGTCTCACCATAATTTTTACGGACCGGGGGGTGAGGCCCACACACAGCAGGTGGGCGTGGACTAAAGTTTTTAGTGCTGCGCTACACGCGAAGGGATAAACCCACTAGCGAAAGTCTTAAAGGGCAAAGCCTATACGAAATAGAACTGGTTTGTTCCACTTTGGAGTAAGCTGTTGGGGGGGAAACCAGAAGCCTTGGATGAATCGGGATGTACGTCTACTGCTGAAGGCTCGCAACATCGCCTTCAGGTCAGGGGATACACAGGCCTACAGTACAGCCAGGGCTGAGCTGAAGAGGGGCATCAAAAAGGCCAAGCACCACTACAAGGGGAGGATAGAAGAACACTTCTCAAACTCCAACCCCCGACGTGTGTGGCAAGGACTCCAGATCATTACAGATTACAGGGCCATCAACCCCTCCCCCGTCTCCTCTGATGTTTTCTTCCTCAATGAGCTCAACAATTTCTATGCTCGTTTTGAGAGAGGGAACCCAACAACTACAACTAAGGCAGATGTGTCTCCAGACCACCAACCACTGACTCTTTTCCCCACCGATGTAGGAGTGGCGCTGAGCAGGATTAAAGTTCACAAGGCTGCGGGTCCTGATGGCATCCCTGGACGTGTTCTTAGAGCGTGTTCTGGGGAGCTGGCAGGAGTACTGACGGACATATTCAACCTGTCCTTGGCCCGTGCTGTGGTACCAACCTGCTTCAAAACCACCTCCATCGTCCCAATACCCAAAAACTCAAAACCATCAAGACTCAACGACTACCGTCCGGTAGCCCTCACCTCCATCATCGCAAAGTGTTTTGAGCAGCTGGTCCTAGTACACTTCAAATCCTGTCTCCCCCCCACCCTGGACCCCCACCAATTTGCATACCGCCAGAACAGGAGCACAGAGGATGCAGTCTCCATAGCGCTGCACTCTGTTCTCTCACACTTGGACAACAAAAACACCTTTGCCCGGATGCTGTTCATAGATTTTAGTTCAGCATTCAACACAGTCATCCCCTCAAAACTCATCACAAAACTCACAGACTTGGGCATCAGTTCCCTCATGGGCAACTGGTTACTGGACTTTCTGACCAACCGACCCCAACATGTCTGGCTGGATAACCACTGCTCATCTATCATCACTATTAACACCGGTGTACCACAAGGCTGTGTGATGAGTCCCTTCCTCTACTCCCTCTTCACCCATGACTGCAAACCTGTTGATGGTTCCAATACCATCATTAAGTTTGCAGATGATACCACGGTGATCGGCCTCATCAAATACAACAATGAGACCGCTTATAGGGAGGAGGTGGTTCGTCTGGCTGAGTGGTGTGACAACAACAACCTGCTGCTCAACACCGAGAAGACTAAGGAGCTCATCGTGGACTTCAGGAGGAACGCTGGCCCACATCCACCCATCTACATCAAGGGGGTGGTGGTGGAGCGTGTGAACAGCTTCAAGTTCCTGGGTGTCCACATCTCCGAGGGTCTCACCTGGACGACCGGCTGTTCCAAACTGATCAAGAAAGCTCACCAGCGTCTTTTCTTTCTGAGGACTCTGAGGAAGAACCACCTGTCCTCAGATATCCTGGTGAACTTTTACCGCTGCACCATTGAGAGCATCCTGACCAACTGTATCACAGTCTGGTACGGGAGCTGCTCTGCCTCAGACCGGAAGGCGCTGCAGAGGGTGGTGAAAGCCGCCCACCACATCACCGGAGCACCACTTCCTGCCATAAAAGACATCTACAGGAAGCGGTGTCTGAAAAGGGCTGGAAAAATCATAAAAGACTTCAGCCACCCAGCACACAGACTCTTCACCCTCCTGCCCTCTGGGAGGCGCTACAGGAGCCTCCGGACTAAAACCACCAGGTATCGGAACAGCTTCTTCCCCACAGCTGTCACACTCCTGAACTCTGCCTCTTGACATCTGAATAACAACAACAGTCTGTATTCTCATACACACAACAACAGCACATGGACTGTAACACCACCACCTGCACTTTCATCCGTTAGCCCACTACTGTACAAACTGTACACATAATCTTCTATCTACTGTTCATAAGTACTCACATACTTATATATATTTTTTTTTTCTTTTATATAGCTGTTTATACCTCTTCATATTATAACCTGTTCATAGTCTGTACACTCACAACCTGTATATATTTATACCTATAGCATATTCAAAGCAACTTACTGTATATTGTACTATATATATCTACCAATTTATTTTTCTTGCTAAGCACTTCTGGATAGATGCAAACTGCATTTCGTTGCTTTGTACCTGTGACATGTGCAATGACAATAAAGTTGAATTCTATTCTATTCTAATTCTATTCTATTCTAAAAATTTGTTTTGTTGTGTTTCCTTGACTGATGAAGCCTTCCGGATCAAAGGCGAAACATTTCAGCACAAAAAAAAAAAGAAACTGTCCAGATGACCTGACTGAAAAATGTTGCATTGTATACCTGGATTATTGAGCATGGACTTTGTTACATTTAAATGTGTGTTGATTTTATATTGAATCAACGTTAAGGAATCAATATTGATTAATATACATTTGACATTAAAATATTAAACATTTTTAAAGCATTTACTATGTGAAGCTCATTAGAAGAGTTCAGGGTGTTTTTTTTTTTTACCAAAGAGTTTCTTCTGATAGGTCTACATCATAACAAGTGTTATGATGTAGAAGTTTCTTCATTTAATATTGATGTTAAACACACAATATTGTTGGCAGACGATGGGTATTATGTTGTTCAAAATTATCTTACATTACCATATTTCCAAACATGTGGGAACACAAACTTACAAATGACAACATTGCATTAATATAAACTTTTATTTAGGAAAACAGTTATAGGTCAAAACAGCCAGCAACTTGTCCCTGAGCAAAAGGTGTGGGTGACATGGTGACTGATATTGTTTGTGATAACAGGTCGACACCATATGCCTTCTCAGAGATTAAAAAAACAACAACAACCAGATAAGGCAATTGTAACACAGTGTCAGAGGTCTGAAAGTATCACCATGGCTTTGAGAAATTTCTACAATCTTTAAAAATTGTTTTCTGTCAAGAGGGTGGGGGTCATATTGTCACCGTTATCAACGACCAGGGGAACGCCAAACTATTTTCGCTGTCTCCTCCTCCGGACCGGGTCCGACCCTCAGAAGTAACAGAGTGGCCCGTCTTTGAAGCGCTCCTCCGAACTGTTTTCGCTGCCTCCTTCTCTGGCTCCATCAGGTAAATAAAACTATAAACTACGTCTCATACCAACATTAAGGCTGCCAAGAAGTTATACTCGACTTAAAGCGGTAGGTCAACTCAAATACAAACACCATGCTAATGTTAGCTCGTATTTTTTTCTTAGACAAACGACCCAAAATGGCTAATAATGTTAGCCAGGCTCCATGATGTGCTTCTTCATTCACCACCGAGTTCTCCAAGGGAAATACGTTAGTGGAACTGAATGAAGAGTGCCACAGAACGGTCACAGCAAATATTGTGAAAAGGTTTCTGTAGGGTTTCTGGGTTTTTGTTCTGTCTCTGTCTGTTTCCTCGTTTCCAGCCCTCAGTGTCTTCCCTTGTGTGCAGCCCGTCTCACTGTCTAATGTTAATCACTGCAGGTGTCTGTCATTGTCCTAATCAGTGTGTGTATTTTTGGATTTGATATCTTTTATATCTTTTGACAAGCCTTGACATTTCTTTGATGATGTGAAATGATGCATTTTCTACAAGGTATGTGCGTGTAAAATCATACACTAATTACTCCATGTTATATATAATCTTACAAGTGCTAAGTATAATCATACAAGTTCACATTTGATATAACTCTGAGGGAAACAGAGACAGGTAAGATATTTATTCGTGCAGCAGGAAACAATCCTTCTTTGTTCATCTGAGCAGAGCAGCTGAGAGTGAGGGCCCAGCAATGTGACACACGGCGTACACATTGATTAAACATAAATAACGCTAAAACACAAACATTCATATACTTTATACTTAAAACAGATGGAGTATTTATGCTCTCACATTAATAATAGTTCAGACACACAGAAAACGTGTTTTAAAGCTTTACACAGACGAGAGCCAGAGTAAGTGTCCTGTGTTCCAAAACAAAGCTCATAAATCAACCCTTATCAGTAAAAGAATGAGCAAGGCCGTCTGGAGTAACCATGGATAAGATCTGCTCCTGACTGGCTGAACAGGGTGTCACTCAGACCATCAAGAGGTTTTGACACCCAATCACAAGTCTGTCCGAACCCGAAAGGGCGGGACATGAGAAACCTATAAATCTCGCTCAGACACAAAGTTTAGTTGAACAAACATCGGCTGATTGACCAGGCAAGGTTTACTCTGATTTTGTTCCTCAGACTGCACACTGATTATATGTAATATCTGCATACTTTAACTTTGTCTCAATTAAATCTTTTATACTAAGGTGAAGTGCTCCTGAAATTCGGTGCGTGAACACCCCAAAATCCTTCAAATGGTGACCCCGACGTGATATTCTTCGAGTACATGAGGAGTGGTGAGATTCGACCCATGAGCAGATTGGTCATTCGCATCCAGAGGGGAGGTGCCTCACATAAAAAACAGGTAAGCGGGTTACCTAAGTTGGCCGAAAGGCCCAAAAACTCTGCTATTCGGCCGTAAACCAAATTGAAGCCTCTGGATGAGCATGGTGGGTTCTGTCTCCTGAAATAAAGGAGGAATAGCAGCTAAATGTTAATATAATAACTAGAGGCATTGAGCACGGAGCTTAAAGTGTGCAGAATAATAGGATAATAGAGTACAAATAACAAAGAGAAGCACTAAGACTAAGGTCAAAGAGAAAAGTGAAGATAAGAGATAAAAAAGAGAGTAAGAAGGCCAAAGAGAAAAAAAGAGAGTAAGAAGGCCAAAGAGATAAAAAAGAGAATAAGAAGGCCAAAAAACAGAAATAAGGGAAGAAAAAAATCCTAGTAGTATCTCTGCAGTAGCGCGCCTCCTATCGGTCGACGGGCCGGTAGTTAAACGAGACTGGGTCACGTGAGCTCAGCTGACGTCAGGCTGGGGAATTGAGGGACCCTTTAAACGTACGGAATTGGCGAATAAAACTAGGATTAAAACACGAGTCGGGGACCGTGGAAAAATTTGTAAGAGGAGAAATCACGCTAAAATAAATAAATAAAAACCTCAAAAATTAAAACTCCGCCCACGAGGCGATGCAAAAAAACCTCAAAATTTAAAACTCCGTCCACGAGGCGATGCAAAAATAACTCAAAATTTAAAACTCTGTCCATGAGGCGATGCAAAAAAATCTCAAAATTTAAAACTCCGTCCACGAGGCGATTGAAAAAATTTAAACAATTAAAATGTATAAAAAAGAGTGAAGAAAATATAGTTATGGGGGAGTGGTGGCGCAGAGGTTAGAGAGGTGGGCTTGTATCCGAAGATCGCTGGTTCACGCCCCGGCCCCGACAACATCAAAATTGTGGGTGGGGTAGGTGAAACACCCACACTTGCCCCCACCCTCATTCGCCCCACACTGGGCCCATGAGCAAGGCCCTTAACCCCCACCATCTGCTCCCTAAACAGGTCTCTCTTGAAAATGAGTTCTCGTGGCTCAATGAGACTAACCTGGATAAATAAAGGCTAAATGAAAAATGAAAAAAAAAAAAAAATAGTGTTGTTTAAAGAACAAGGAAACAGAGGGGAGACGCGCAGACTCGACTGTCTGTGTGTGTGTGTCTGTGTCTGTGTGTGTGTGTGTGTGTGTATGTGTGTGTGTGTGTGTGTGGGTGTGTGTGTGTGTGTGTGAAACGAGGAGGCTCATCTCTGTGTGTGAATAAACGAGCAAATCTGATCAGTGTTTGAGCGGTGCAACAAAAAAGCTGACACTGTTTTGGGTCGAGGCTTGTGTGGGCTCCGATCAACGCGCGGTCAGCAGCTCGTGGAGTGAAAGGATTAAAAAATAAAGTTTGAGGGCCGTATGAGAGTGATATATGCTGAATGAGAGATGGAGCCCCTCGAGCAGAGTAATATGATATATAAAACCGTGAAAAAACAAGCAAATCGGGTAGTAGCGGTAATCAACCGAGTTTATGCAAGAGACGGAGCAAGAAGGAGAGAACTAAATGAAATATTGACACAGCTGGTCAAAAAAGAAGATGAAAACTCCAGACAACCACTCACAAGAATAGTGTGGGACAGATATATGGTGCATGGTCACCATGCAGTCTGAGGAAAGGCCTGAGAATGAGGGAGTGGAGGATGAGGAGGAGAGTGTAAGTGTATGATAGCTGAAATTATATACATTCTCCATCCATCCATCCATTTTCTTCCGCTTATCCGGGGTCGGGTCACGGGGGTAGCAGCCTAAGTAGGGAGGCCCAGACTTCCCTCTCCCCAGCCACTTGGGCCAGCTCTTCCGTGGGAATCCTAAGGCGTTCCCAGGCCAGCCGAAAAACATAGTCCCTCCAGTGTGTCCTGGGTCTTCCTCTGGGCCTCCTTCCGGTGGGACGTGTCCGGAACACCTCACCAAGGAGGAGTCCAGGAGGCATCCTAAACAGATGCCCAAGCCACCTCAACTGGCTCCTCTCAACATGGAGAAGCAGCGGCTCTACTCTGAGTCCCTCCCGGATGATCGAGCTTCTCACCCTATCTTTAAGGGAGAGTCCAGACACCCTGTGGAGAAAACTCATTTCGGCTGCTTGTATCCGAGATCTCATTCTTTCGGTCACAACCCAAAGCTTGTGACCATAGATGAAGGTAGGAATGTAGATCGATCCGTAAATTGAGAGCTTTGCTTTTTGACTCAGCTCTTTCTTCACCATGACAGACCTGTACAGCGCCTGCTTCACTGCAGACGCTGCACCCATCCGCCTATAGATCTCACGGTCCATTTTTCCCTCATTCATGAACAAGACCCCAAGATACTTGAACTCCTCCACTTGGGGTAGGACCTCCTCCCTGACCCAGAGAGGGCACTCTACCCTTTTCCGGCTCAAGACTGTGGCCAGATTTGGAGGAACTGATCTTCATCCCGGCCTCGTTGCATTCGGCTGTGAACTGCTCCAGTGAAAGCTGTAGATCAAGATCTGATGAAGCCAATAAGACCACATCATTTGCAAAAAGCAGAGACGCAATCCTAAGGCCACCAAAACGGATCTCCTCAACACCTTGGCTGTGCCTAGAAATTCTGTCCATAAAAGTTATGAACAGAATCGGTGACAAAGGGCAACCTTGGCGGAGTCCAACTCTCACCGGGAACAAGCCCGACTTACTGCCGACGATGCGGACCAGGCTCTGACACTGGTCATACAGGGACCTAACAGCCCATATCAAAGGGCCCGGTACCCCATACTCCCAGAATATCCCCCACAGGGTTCCCCGAAGGACGCGGTCGAACGCCTTCTCCAAGTCCACAAAGCACATATAGACCTGTTGGGCAAACTCCCACGCACCCTCTAGGACCCTACTGAGAGTGTAGAGCTGGTCCAGTGTTCTACGGCTGGGACGAAAACCGCACTGCTCCTCCTGAATCCGAGGTTCGACTATCCGACGGACCCTCCTCTCTAGAACCCCCGAATAGACCTTACCAGGGAGGCTTAAGAGCATGATTCCCCTGTAGTTGGAACACACTCTACGGTCCCCTTTTTTTAATAGGGGGACCACCACCCCAGTCTGCCAATCCAGGGGAACTTCCCCCGATGTCCACGCAATATTGCAGAGTCGCGTAAGCCAACACAACCCTACAACATCCAGAGCCTTAAGGAACTCCGTGCGAATCTCATCCACCCCTGGGCCCTGCCACCGAGGAGCTTTTTAACCACCGAGGAGCTTTTTAACCACCTCGGTGACCTCAGCACCAGGGATTGGAGGGCCTGACCCAGAGTCCCTAGGATCTGCTTCCTCAGTGGAAGACGTGCCGGTGGGATTGAGGAGGTCTTCAAAGTATTCCACCCACCGACCTACAACATCCCGAGTTGAGGTCAGCAGCACACCACTCCCACTATAAACAGTGTTGGTGGCGTACCGCTTTCCCCCCTGAGATGCCGGATGGTGGACCAGAATCACCTCGAAGCCGTGCGGAAGTCATTTTCCATGGCCTCTCCGAACTCCTCCCATGCCCGAGTTTTTGCCTCAGCGAGCACCTGAGTCGCATGTTGCTTGGACTGTCGGTACCCATCAGCTGCTTCCGGGGTCCCACAGGCCAAAAAGGCCCGATAGGACTCCTTCTTCAGCCTGACAGCATCCCTCACCGACAGTGTCCACCATCGGGTTCGAGGGTTGCCGCCACGACAGGCACTGACAACCTTGTAGCCGCAGCTCCGGTAAGCCGCTTCGACAATAGAGGCACGAAACATGGTCCACTCAGACTCAATGTCCCCGACCTCCCTCGGAACATGTTCTAAGTTCTCCCGGAGGTGGGAGTTAAAACTCTGTCTCACAGGAGACTCTGCCAGACGTTCCCAGCAAACCCTCACAATACGTTTGCGTCTGCCAGGTCTGACGGCATCCTCCCCAGCTCCGTCCCTCTCTTCACCCGAGTGTCCAAGATATGTGGCTGCAGATCAGATGAGATGATGACAAAGTCGATCATGGAACTGCAGCCTAGGGTGTCCTGGTGCCAAGAGCACATATGGACACCCTTATGCTTGAACAAGGTGTTTGTTATTGACAATCCATGACGAGCACAGAAGTCCAACAACAGAACACCACTCGGGTTCAGATCGGGGGGCCGTTCCTCCCATCCACACCCCTCCAGGTCTCACTGTCATTGCCCACATGAGCATTGAAGTCCCCCAGCAGAACAAGGGAGTCCCCAGGAGGTGCACTTTCTAGTACCCCCTCCAAGGACTACAAAAAGGGTGGATAATCTGAACTGCCGTTTGGTGCATAAGCACAAATGACAGTCAGATCCCTTCCCCCCACACGTAGGCAGAGGGAGGCCACCCTCTCATTCACCGGGGTGAACCCAAACACACAGGCACCAAGTTGGGGGGCAATAAGTATGCCCACTCCTGCTCGGCGCCTCTCACCAGGGGCAACTCCAGAGTGGAAGTGTCCAGCCCCTCTCAAGGAAACTGGTTCCAGAGCCAGAGCCATGTGTAGAGGTGAGTCCGAATATTTCTAGCCAGAACCTCTCAGCCTCACACACCAGCTCAGACTCCATCCCCACCAGTGAGTTGACATTCTAAGTCCCAATAGCCAGCTTCTGAAGTCCAGGATCAGACCGCCATGGGTCCCGTCCTCGGCCACCACCCATCCCACATGGCACCCGACCCCTTTTGCCCCTCCCACAGGTGGTGAGCTCATGGGAAGGGGGACCCACGTCTCCTCTTCGGGCTGTGCCCGGCCGAGCTCCTTGGGTAAAAGCCCGACCACCAGGCTCTCACCCGCGTGCCCCACCTCCAGGCCTGGCTCCAGAGTAGGGTCCCGGTGACCCACGTCCGGGCAAGAGAACATTAAGTCCATTTATTTTTCTCTTCATCGGGGTCTTTGGGCTGCACTTTGTCTGGTCCCTCACCTATGACCTGTCTGCCATGGGTGACCCTACTAGGGGCGTAAAGCCCCTGACAGCATAGCTCCTAGGATCATTGGGACACTCAAACCCCTCCACCACGGTAAGGTGGCAGCCCAGGGAGGGGTATATACATTCTCAATCTTAATAATGATCACGCCTTTAATAATCCCTTTTTACTGATGATACTGATGAACCTGTTGTTTATTTAGGAACCACCTCCCTGCAATCTGTCCAGAAAGTCTCCACTGGAGAAGCTTTTTGCTGAGGAAGAGGCACAACGTAATGTCACAGCTCCATGCCCATGAAGAAACAAGTGGAGAGAGGGCTGCACATGTACCAGGCCATTCCACCAGCCATTATGTCTGAGGACCTGCTGCTGGTGGTGGAACCAACACAAGACTTATCCTTTGCTGTCAGATCTTGCTTTTTCATATTTGTGTTCAGGCTTCGTCCACACCCAGCAAACATGTGTTCTCCACTGCAGGAGACACTGTCTGTCCAGAACACTCACACATACTGCCTGAGAAGCAGATATGATCATTTTCCTCAACAATAACTGTTTCTGATTTTATACTGTACCTGCTGCTAATCTGGACTGGGTTGTACAAATTGTTCTTTTTTTATAATAATAATAATTTTGTTTGATATTCTGCAGCAGGTTAGTCCATCAGTGGGAGCTCAGTAACATGGCTGCAGCAACATGGCTGCAGCATCACACACTGTGACATGTGGAAATGTGTTTCCATGAGGTTTTCCAACATAAAGCTCACCTGTGAAAGTGTACCCCTGTGAAACGATTACGGACTCCGTATTTTTCTCTGGCCCCCTCCCCAACCTGACCAGCGATGACATGTTTAGCCGTATGTCGTCGTTTAACCACTGGGTGTCCAGGTGGTGTTCTGACAACGACATGGGCTACATAGATAACTGGAGTTATTTCTGGGGAAAACCTGGTCTGATGCGGAGAGATGGCATCCATCCCACTTTGGACGGAGCCGCTCTTCTTTCTAGAAATATGGCTGATTTTGTTTATCCCCCAAATTATTAACAACCCAGGGTCCAGTCCAGGAAGCAGAGTTGTAGTCCTCCACACCTCTCTGCTGCTTCTCCTCTGTTACCCACCCACACCCTCATTGAAACAGTGTCAACTCGCCCACGGCTCAAATGAAATAAACCAAAAATCAGCTCTAAAAATATAAACCATAAAAATCTGATTAAAATAAACACAGTTACTTTACCAGAGCAAAATTATAAATTCACTAAATGTGGATTATTGAACATCAGATCTCTTTCCTCTAAATCCCTGTTAGTTAAAGAACTGATAACTGATCATCATATTGATTTATTCTGTCTGACAGAAACTTGGCTACAACAGGAGGATTTTGTTAGTATAAATGAATCCACTCCTGTTAATTATTTAAATTTTCATGTTCCTAGAACAACTGGCCGAGGTGGAGGAGTAGCTTCTATTTTTCAGTCAGGATTGTTGATTAATGCCAAATCAGTTATTAGTTATGATTCTTTTGAATCGCTGTCCCTCAGTCTTTCTCATCCAAAATGGAAGTCAGAAAAGTCACTTTTACTAGTTATTTATCGTCCACCAGGGGCTTACTCTGTTTTTGTCTGAATTCTCAAAATTCTTATCTGACTTACTATTAAATACTGATGAAGTCATAATAATGGGTGATTTCAATATTCATGTAGATGTTGAAAGTGATAGCTTAAGCATAGCCTTTAATAATTTAATAGACTCATTAGGTTTTACCCAAAACGTCCACACATCTACTCATTCTTATCATCACACTCTTGATTTAGTTCTGACCTATGGTATAGAGATTAAGGACTTGGTAATAGTTCCTCAAAATCCTATTCTGTCCGACCATTTTTTAATAACCTTTGAGTTTACATTAAATGACTACACAGTCACTGAGAGTAAATTTCATCTCAGCAGGTGCTTATCAGAAAATGCTGTAACCAAATTTAAACAATCTTTTCCATCAATGTTTTCCTCTGGCTTACAGAGTAATGCATCAGAGAACAGTGACTTAGATCATCTAGTTGATCATCTTACAACTTCAATGCAAACTTCACTTGATAAAATTGCTCCACTGAAAAAGAAAGTAATCAATCAGAGGAATCTGGCTCCTTGGTTCAATTCTGAGTTACATACTTTAAAGCAGGCATCTAGAAACCAGGAGAGAAAATGGCGCTCTACTAATGTTGAAGAATTTTATTTAACTTGGAAAGATAGTCTGCTAACATATAAAAAAGCTCTCCGTAAAGCTAGAACTTTATATTACTCATCTTTAATAGAGGAGAATAAAAATAACCCTAGGTTTCTGTTTAGTACTATTGCTAGACTAATTAAAAGTCCCATTTCTGTTGAACCATGTGTCCCTATAACTATAAGCAGTGATTACTTCATGAGATTCTTTATAAATAAAATTATTTCAATTAGAGATAAAATTCAAACCATCCTTCCTTCTACTATCTCTAGTTCCCTGTCAAATGAGGCAACTTTAAAAATTTCACTAGAACCTGATTTATGTTTGGACAGTTTTTGTCCTGTGAGCTCTCTGAATTGTCAAAAATAATAACATCATCCAAACCATCCACATGTCTGCTAGATCCCATCCCAACCAGACTGTTTAAAGAGGTATTTCCCCTTATTAATGTCCACATTTTGCATCTACTTAATTTGTCTATATTGAATGGTTATGTACCACAGCGCTTTAAGGTTGCTGTAATTAAACCTTTACTTAAGAAGTCTGACCTTGATTCAGAAATTCTGGTCAACTATAGACCTATATCTAATCTAACGTTCATCTCAAAAATTCTAGAGAAAATAGTTGCAGGTCAGTTGCGTGAACATCTACAAAGAAATAATCTGTTTGAAGAGTTTCAGTCAGGGTTTAGAACTCATCATAGCACAGAAACAGCACTAGTAAAAGTAACTAATGATATTCTCATGGCCTCAGACAATGGACTTGTGCCTATACTGGTCCTGTTAGACCTCAGTGCTGCATTTGATACAGTTGATCACAATATTTTACTACAGAGGCTTGAATATGATATTGGGATTACAGGAACAGCTCTAACATGGTTTAAATCATATCTGTCTGATAGATTCCAGTTTGTAAATGTAAATAATAATTTCTTCTTCATACACCAAAATTAGTCATGGAATTCCTCAGGGCTCAGTGCTTGGGCCAATACTCTTTACTTAGGACTACAAGTTCCACAAGCTTCCCCTTCCCAGAAGTAATGATGCCGCAACCGCGGATTCTGCCTCTGAACCCGAACCAATGCAGATTGGTACGACTCAGCTTTCTCCCAAAGAGCGACAGCGCCGCCTTAAGGCCAACGCCTGCATGTACTGTGGAAAGAAATATCATGCGATTGCTGCCTGCAAACTATGGGGAAAAGACAGAGCCCACCAGTAATACAGGAGATACTGGTGGGTACCACTTCTTTGTCTCCTGAGAAGACTCTGTCTACCGACTATCATTTGCATTAACTCTGTCAATTTTCCTATCCAGGCATTGATTGATTCCGGTGCAGAACAGAACCTAATCAGCAGAAACCTGGTGGAGGAACTAAATATCCCCACAACCAACTTAACACCAGCTATCACCGTCTCTGCTCTCACTGGGCAAACCATCTCTTCCATCTCATTAAAAACATTAAAGATAATGTTTGTTGTATCTGGGAATCACCGAGAGACGGGTGAGTTTTTGTTTTCGACTCTCCTACACCTCAACTTATCTTGGGTCATCCTGGCTCAAATTACACAACCCTCAAATTAACTGGGTCGAAAACAGAGTTGAAAAGTGGGATGAAAGATGTTCTCTGAAATGCCTCCACTCAGCCATCTCTTCAGGTTCATCTCCTAAAATAAAAGTTGAAGACATTGATCTTTCAACTATACCTTCGATTTACCACATGATAGCGCCAGTCTTCAGTAAACAAAAGGCTTTATCTCTACCGCCACACCGTCTTTATGATTGTGCCATCGATTTACTTCCTGGAGCACCATTACCTACTAGTAGACTATATAATTTATCTGGCCCTGAAAAAATATCTATGAAAAACTATATTGATGACTCTTTGAAATCAGGCATTATCCGTCCTTCTACCTCTCCAGTGGGGGCCGGGTTCTTCTTTGTGTCAAAGAAGGATAAAACTCTAAGACCATGCATCGATCATAGAGGACTCAATCAAAGCACTATTATGAACAAATATCCTCTACCTTTAATCGATTCTGTCTATGAGCAGCTCCAGGTGGCCACCATTTTCACAAAACTCGATCTACGCAATGCATATCATCTAGTGAGAATTTGCAAAGGAGATGAGTGGAAGACAGCTTTTAAGACACCTTTAGAACATTTTGAGTATCTCGTTATGCCATTTGGGTTAACTAACGCCCCGGCAGTTTTCCAAGCTCTTGTTAATGACGTTCTTCGGGATTTCCTCAACATCTTCGTATTTGTATACTTAGACGATATTCTCATCTATTCCAAAGACAAAGAGCAACATACTCGACATGTGAAGGCTCTTCTCCAGCGGCTATTAGAAAACCAGCTTTTTGTCAAGGTGGAGAAATGTGAATTTCACACTACCACAGTGACTTTCCTAGGATTCATTATTGAGAGAGGTCAGGTTCGATCCGACCCTGAAAAGACCAAGGTTGTAGTGGAGTGGCCCACACCCAGTAATAGAAAACAGTTACAACGGTTCCTGGGGTTTGCCAGCTTCTATCGACTGTTTATTAAGATTTATAGCAAAGTCGCCACTCCTCTGACCCAGCTCACCTCTACCCTCAAAAAATTCAACTGGACACCTGAAGCTGAAACTGCTTTTAATAACCTCAACACCTTTTCTTTACAGCTTCCATTTTACCACACCTGGATACCAAGAGGCAGTTTATCGTGGCGGTCGACGCTTCTGATTTGGGAGTGGGGGCTGTGTTATCTCAAAGAGCATCTGATGACGAGAAACTTCACTCATGTGCCTTCTTCTCATGTCGTTTGTCTATTGCTGAGACGAACTATGATGTTGGCGACCGTGAGTTACTGGCTATAAAACTAGCATTAGAAGAGTGGAGACATTGGCTAGAGGGAGCTGAACTCCCCTTCATAATTTAGACCGACCACAAGAATCTAGCCTACCTCCAGGGGGCTAAGAGACTTAACGCCTGACAGGCCAGATGGTCGTTGTTTTTTGCTAGATTTAATTTTTCCATCACGTATATTCCAGGGTCCCGCAACGTCAAACCAGATGCTCTCTCACAACAATTCTCTACAGTCGAGGGTCCGGACACCCCTGAGAACATCCTTCCTTCCTCTTGTAAGGTGGGTGTAATGACTTGGCCTATTGAAAAGGACATCCTGGAGGCCCAACAGACGGAACCTGATCCCGGTACCGGTCCTCCAGGAAAGCTGTTTGTCCCCACGGCCATGGTGGGTAAGGTGCTGGAATGGATCCATACAGCTAGGTTTTCCTGCCACCTGGGTGTTAGACGCATGCTGCATCTTATCAAAGCATCCTTTTGGTGGCCTAACCTTGTGAAAGATGTTAAGGATTTCATTTCAGCCTGTCCCACTTGTGCTCAGAACAAACACAGCAACCAGCCCCCTGCTGGCCTGCTGTTACCACTTCCCATCCCCAGCTGTCCCTGGTCACACATCGCCTTGGACTTCATCACTGGTCTTCCCGTCTCTGATGGTAACACAGTTATCTGCACCATTGTCGACCGGTTTTCCAAGTCTGCTCATTTCATTCCTCTACCTAAACTTCCCTCTGCTCTTGAGACTGCTCAGATTGTCACTGAGAATGTATTTCGCCTTCACAGCATCCCTCAGGACATCGTCTCCGACCGTGGACCACAATGTGTCTCTCAAGTGTGGAGGGGGTTTTGTCGAGCTTTAGGAGCTACTACCAGCCTCTCGTCTGGATACCACCCTCAATCCAATGATCAAACTGAACGTTACAACCAGGAACTGGAAACAGCTCTGAGGTGCGTCATTGACAGCAACCCCTCATCCTGGAGCCAACATCTGCCTTGGATTGAGTATGCCCATAACTCACAAACCTCCACAGCCACTGGGAAATCTCCTTTTGAGGTCGCTATGGGCTTCGCTCCTCCACTGTTCCCCTCACAGGAGTCTGATGTGGGTGTCCCTTTGGTCCACCTTCACATCAAGCGCTGCCGTCGGATCTGGCGTCAGATGAGAGCTGTTCTGTCCAGGTCTTCGGAGCAGAACAGATGCTTCGCTGACAGACATTGATCCAAGGCTCCTGTCTATAAGGTGGGTCAGAAGGTATGGCTGTCTACCAAGGACATAACCTTAAAAGACACCCCCAGGAAACTCTCCCCCAGGTTCATCGGGCCATTTCCTGTGGTAAAGGTGATTAACCGGTCAGCGGTGCACCTACAACTCCCGCCTGCAATGAAGATGCACCCTACTTTTTACATATCTCACATCAAACCGGTAACCACCAGCCCTCTACACCCTCCGACCAACCTCACTCCTCCCCCCTCCTCTCCCGCGTCTCACAGACAATGAATCGGCCTTCTCGGTCCGACGCCTTTTGGACGTACAGCGTCGTGGTCGGGGTGTCCAATACCTGGTGGATTGGAAGGGTTACGGCCCGGAGGAACTATCATGGGTTCCCAGAGCTCAGATCCTAGATCCCGGACTCATCTCATTATTTTTCAAGCTCACCCCGAAAAGAGACTTAGATCGCCAAGAGACGATTCTTTTTTTTTTTTTTTTTTCCCTTGTCCTGTCTGGCATTGTGACACGTAGAATTATTGTCTGAGTGGTGTCAAAGTGATGCCCAACAGATTTACTTTCACAAGCAAAGCATTATGGCTGGCCTTAATGCTCCACTTGATATAAAAATTAAATTTTATTAGAATATGCTTTGGGTTTGTTTCAGATGTAATGGACACGGGGATGGAAAACAAAGAAGATAACAAAGCAGAAAAGTGAGAGAAGAGTTAAAATGTAAAGAAGGAGATAGGAATAGAGGAGAGAGAGAGGGATAAAGAGAACACAAATCAACATCATTGAAGTCTGCCTCTAGACCTGCGGAAAGAGAGAAGAAAAAAACCCAGACAAAACCAAGAAACCACAACAACAGACAACTTATATAATGATAGTTATAACATCATTAGAAAGTATTTTATACATTACATGGTAATACAATATATATTTGATGGCCACCACAACCCAACTGAGTGTGTATCTGATAAACACCAGAATCTAAACACCTGTGTGAGCATGCTTATCACTATAAGGTTGCTCATAAAAATGTTCAATAGTGGATGTGGGGACCCATAAACCCGTCCCTGTAGGACACAAAGGTAACACAGGGAAGCCCGGAACCACAGACACACAGCGGCCCCCAAGCCCAGAACGCCGGTAGTCCCCCAACAGGGACACCCACACCCCCCAGAGAGAGAAGCAAAGGGAAGCCCCGGGCGATCTGCAGCAACCACAATGCTGAAACCCCCAGGAGGCCGTAGCGATGAGTCAACAGGCCCCGCCAGCAACCTGCCCCTCTAGAGTGGATCCGGCCATGGACACCAAGCCCCGAGTCCCGAGGTCATACCACCCCCCAACAGAGACCCGACAGAGCCAGGGCACCCAGGCCCCCGCAGGCAGCCACCAGGGTGGGCCTGCACATACCCCATCACCCAGCCCCAGCTGCTGAGAGCCGCCAATGCACCGGCGGCAGGGGGGCCCACCACCGGGGGGGAGCACGACCCACCAAATGGGGGGCCAAATCTGGTCCAAGAGAGGGGGGCCACCCAAAACCCAACCTGAGACAAACAGGCACACAGAGACAGCCCGACAGAGCCTCTGTTGGGCTGTCCATGCGCCCCACCTGCCCAACAGTGACCGCAAGCCGGCACCAGGCCAGGGGCCAGAGCAGCAGGGAGCAGCAGCCAAGGAAGACTGGCCCAGCGCACCAATGCATCCCAAAAGCCCCACACCACAGGCCCGGAGAAGCCCCAGCATGCCACCCATGCACCCCGCCCCCACACACACACACAGCACCCCGCACCGTGAATGTCACATCATAGCGACCAGCCAACACTTCGTCGAAGTGAAGCCATGCCCCCGACCACCGCCATGCACTACCAACGACCACACACACACAACCACAGCTGACCTCCCACCAGAACCCGGCAGCCACCCCAGCCAAAGGGCTGGCCATCAGAACCAGGAACCCTGATAAAAGAATCCAAACAAACCAGGGAGAACCGGAGCACCAGCCCCACGCCCAATACCCACCCACAGCCCAGACCCCAACCAGGCAGCCTACCCCCCCTTGACCCCAAATGTCAGACGGAGAATGAGGGTTTAAGAAAAGCTGTAAGACCCAACTCCTCCCTCCCCCCACTCAAATAAGATGTTGATGCATGTTGTTATATGGTGCGTTTAAAATGGGGGGGATGAGGTGGTGACTGGCACAGACCCACCCCCTCCCCAGCGAGCAGGCAGTGCCCGTTCACCACCCCAACCCTTGCCCAGAACCTTAAATGTCTACATGCTACATATGAGAGTGGGCACAGGTCCCGGAGGTGAGAATGATTACACATCCCACCCCCTATATGCCACCATGTGCCCACTCCAGACCCTATATATGCATGTGTCATGAGAATGTTATATATGAGTGTCTAGGTTGTTTGATAAAATTGGGGCCCAGGTCTCCATGAACCACGGAGATGGAGGATCCTCCCCGCAGCTCAGTAGTGCACCTAAACCCCAAGGCCCTGCTTGAGTGGTGGTGTGATGGAGTGGGTGGAGGAAGACGTAGGGATGGGGAGGAACAACTGAGGTGGCAATGCCCTCCCAGGGTGCCAGCTCCCCCACTGACCCCAATAGGCACCCCCATTCTCCGAGATCCACCAGGGGAGGGAGGCTCCAGTGGATTCATCCAGGAGCAGGACCAGAACCCAGGCCAGTGACCCAAGCCCCCCTGAGATCATCCAGACCCCCAACTCGATCCCCAGCTCAACACCCAGCCCCCCAGCCAAAGAAGCCACCAAACTCCAGCAGCGACAATCAGCCAGGAGTGCATGAACAGCCGCAGACAGTGCACCACAATGACCAAGAGCGCACCCCCACCCCCACAAAAGGACCGACCAGTCCACCACAGCAACACCCACAATGAGAGCACCCCATGCAATGGAGGGCACATGCCTAACACGCCCAGACACCCCGGGCCAGCAGTGCAGAGCCACCTGAGCAAAAGCCCCCCAACCCACAGCCCTCCACAGCCCAGATCCCCAACCAAGCACCAGACCGCAGCCACAGCCAGGCAGGAAGACATCCAGGCCGAGTCCACCCGTCCCCCCCCTCCCCCAAGGCAGAGGCCCCAAAGCCCACCAGCGCACCAAGGGCCCCCAGGCCAGGGCCGGGCGCCGGCCCATGCACCGGCCCAAGACCCTGACAATATACCTGCCAAGACCCGAGACCCCCGGATCAAGCCGGGACCCCAGCCCGGGAGCAACACTCCCCCAGAACCCCAAACCCACGCCCACCCCAAACCCACCCAGGAGCAGCCAGGCCACCAGGCCAGCAACCTGCACCTGCTGGCACAGACCGCCCAGAGGCCTGCATGCAGCCAGCAGAGGTCAACGCCCAGAACCACCAAAGCCATCTCCCCAGTTGAGTGCCATTGCCCCGGGCCCACGACCCCCCCCATGCCCCCAGCCCCGATACACCCCCACAGCAACCACAATGCCCCACGGGACGAAATCAAAGGGGTTTACCCACCTCCACTACAGGTTGAAGCCAATCAAAGAAGCCCAGAGAGATTGTTCTGATGTGGAGGTACAGGCTATCTCAAGACTGATGTAATCTAACAAAAGGTCTTTATACTGTTTAATACTGAGTATTTTTATTTTTCCAATTTATGAGTATAGTTTTTTTTGCTATACTGTACATAAAGCAGTAAAAATCATGTGAATTGACTTTGTCTCCAAGGTGACATCATCTAAGTGACCCAATAAGCAAACTGACGGAGAGAGTGGAATATTTCATCTCAGACAATTTGATAAGTCTTCACATATCCGGCACCAAAACCTCTGAACAGGTGGACAGAACCAAAATGCGTGGATGTAATTGTCAGGAATATTGTTTGTACACTGTGAGCAAACATTAGATGACGCAAAACCCATTCTGAACATCCGTTGACCTGTGTAGTGTACTCTATGAAGTATTTTGTATTGTATTAATTGTAAATTGGGGTTTTTAATCATCTTAAAAGTTCTTAGACATATCTGAGACCAGAAGTTTTGGTCAAAGTTGACTGACAAGTCTGTCTCCCATTTTACAATGGGAAGGGATATTGATTCATCTATTTTAATAAGTGTCCGGTAAACCTTAGATAGTAATTTGGGAGGGTTAAGATTTAGGAATTCTAATACACTTGTTGGTATTTCAATTATAGTGTTATTAAGGTTAAATTTATTTTTTGTTATAGATTTAATTTGTTGATATTCTAAAAATTTATTCTCATCAATCCCATATTGTGTTATTAATCTGTTAAATGGCATATAGTTTACATCCTCATATATATGTTCCAAATATTCTATTCCTTTACACCTCCAACCTGGGAAGTTTATCATCTTATTCTGTTGTAGGATGTCAGGGTTGTTCCAGATGGGTGTACGTCTGCATGGAATTAGTGAATACTTTGTCATTTTAAGAAACTCCCACCAAGCTGTCAGAGAGGAGCTGATATTGATGCTTTTAAAGCATTCCTGTCGTTTTATGTTTGAGCTAATGAATGGAAGGTCCGAGATCATTATATTATTGCAAAGTGTCTGTTCTACGTCTAGCCAGGGTTCATCAAAGGGTGTGTTTTATCCATCTTGAGATGTATTCTAGCCTGTTGGCTAGAAAGTAATAATAGAAATTGGGTAGCTCTAGTCCTCCTTTATCTTTGGTCTTCTGTAGTGTTTTTAGTTTAATACGTGGGGGTTTATCTTTCCAGAGAAATTTAGAGATGGAGGAGTCCAGGGATCTAAACCAGTCAGATGATGGTTCATTTGGGATCATTGAGAATAGATAGTTTATTCTAGGCAAAACCATCATTTTTATTGAAGCAATGCTTCCCATGAGAGACAAGGGTAAAGATTTCCATCTAGCCAGATCATCCTCAATTTTCTTTAAAAGTGGGATGTGGTTTAGTTTTGTTAAATCTGCCAGTCTAGGAGAGACTTTGATACCCAAGTACGTAATATTCCCTGACTGCAGTTGTGTAGTAAGTGAATTGTTGAAATAGCAATTAATTGGTAGAACTGTGTATTTTAGCCAGTTTATAGAGTAATCTGAAACTTTTGAGAAGGAGTTTATCAATCCAATAACCTGAGAGATGGAGGTTTGTGAACGCTGGAGGAATAGCAGCACATCATCAGCATATAGACTGATTTTGTGCTCTATGTTCTTGCATTTTATGCCTTTAATATCTGTAGTTTGCCTGATTGCTGCGGCTAGCGGTTCGATGAAAATAGCAAACAGTGAGGGGGAGAGTGGACATCCCTGCATCGTGCCCCTTTGCAGAGCAAAACTAGCAGATATTTGATTGTTTGTCCTAATGCATGCTGATGGGGAAGCATATAATATTTTAACCAGTTTATGAAATAATTTCCAAAACCAAATTTATGTAAGGCTGCAAATAAAAATTTCCAGTTAACTCTATCAAAAGCTTTTTCTGCATCTAGAGAGAATATTGCAGTTTCAATATTTTTACTGTAAGAATAATCTATTAAATTAAATAATCTGCGTGAATTTGTGGATGAATGTCTCCCTTTTATAAAACCAGTTTGGTCTGGATGTATTATTAGAGGAGTTACCTTTTCTAATCTTTTTGAGAGGGCTTTACAAATTATTTTAAGATCAACGTTGATAAGAGATATTGGACGATAACTGGTAGGTAATACAGGATCTTTGCCTGGTTTTAACAGGAGACTAATGTTGGCAGAATTTATATTTTTTGGAAGACTGTTACTTTTCTCAGTTTCTTGTAGCATTTTGTGAAATAGTGGTGCCAGGATATTCCAGAATTCTTTGTAGAACTCTGCTGGGAATCCATCTGGACCTGGAGCCTTTTTATTGGACATGCTTTTGAGGGCTTCCTGGAGTTCCACTGGTGTCAGTGGTGAATCCAGCTCCATTGTTTGACTATCTGATAGTTTAGGAAGTGTTATTTTATCCAGGAATTCATTAATTTCATTATCTGATGCGTTTATCTGGGGCGAATACAAGTCTTTATAAAAATCTCTGAAAATGCTGTTAATTCTTTCAGGGTCGTAAACTGTATTCCCAGTCGAGTCTTTAACACCAACTATAGTTGTTTTTTCCTTATTTATTTTAAGCTGTTTTGCTAGAAAGCTACCTGACTTATTGCTCTGTTCAAAATTTTCTTTTCTGAGTCTTTGTATTAAGAATTTAGTTTTTTTGTTAATAAGTTCATTTAATTCTAATTTTGCTTTACACATTTTCTCCAACATGTCTGTATCTTGGGAGGCTTCTAACAATTTAATGGTTTCTTCTAGTTCCTGAATATGTTTATTTTCTTTTTTCTTCTTTTGTGATGAGAATGAAATTATTTTACCTCTCATTACAGCTTTACCTGCCTCCCATAGAATAGATGCTGATGTTCCAGGCACGTCATTGTACTCCAGATATGAAGCCCACTCTTCTGTAAAATATTTGATAAAATCTACATCTTCAAGCAGTGATGTATTAAATCTCCAGTTTATACTTTTGGGGATTTCTTTTCTGTTTGCTAGATTTAAACAGACAGGAGCATGATCACTGACAGCTATAGGGTGAATCTCAGTGTCTGAGATGTCCGTCAACAACGAGCTGCTGACTAAAAAATAATCCAGACGAGAGTAAGAGTGATGGACAGAAGAGAAGAAAGTATGCTCTCTACGATTCAGGTGAAGAGATCGCCATGCATCACAAAGTCCATAATCATTCATGTATTGTTTAACTATATTTATGTACTGCCAACTACGCTGAGTTCCTGCTCTACTACATCTGTCTAATTCTTCATTTAGACAAAAGTTGAGGTCACCTCCAAGTATAAGTGAGCAATCCAAGTGATCAGAAAGTGCTGAGAAAAAATCATGAAAAAAAGAGGTGTCATCTACATTTGGGGCATATATGCTGACAATACACAGGATGTAGTTATTTATATAAAGTTTTATTATTAAATATCTACACTCTGGGTCTGTAACTGTGTCTAGTACTGTAAAATTAACATTTTTGTGTATTAATATTGCCACTCCCCTTTGTCTTGAGTTATAGCAGGCACAAAACACATCAGGGAACTCAGGTGATTTAAGATCATCTGCAGCTGTCGTAGATTTATGAATCTCTTGTAAAAAGACAACATCTGCCTGTAGTCTGTTAAGCTGGTTTAAAATTCCTAATCTTTTTTGCTGAGTACTGGTTCCATTCAGGGCAGCACGGTGGCGCAACTGGTAGAGCTGCTGCCTCTCAGCGAGCAGGTCCTTGGTTCAAACCCCGGTCCAGGGGCCTTTCTGGGTGGAGTTTGCATGTTCTCTCTGTGCATGCGTGGGTTTTCTCCGGGTACTCTGGTTTCCTCCCACAGACCAAAAACATGCATGTTAGGCTGATTGGTAACTCTAAATTGTCCCTAGGTGTGAGTGAGAGAGTGAATGGTTGTTTGTCTCGTTTGTCTCTGTGTGGCCCTGTGATGGACTGGAGACCTGTCCAGGGTGTACCCCGCCCCTCGCACAGTGATTGCTGGACATGGGCACCGGTGGCCCCGTGACCCAAAACGGAATAAACGGGTAAAGATAATGGATGGATGGTTCCATTGACATTCCAAGTCACAAACCTTAATGTGCCCATAGTTGTGCGTGAGCAGCTAAAGTTGACCAGCGCATGTCACCATAGAGACAAACAGATCCAAATAAAATCACAGTTATTGCTTGAGGTTGCCTGTTTAGATGTTTAGAAACACACAGTGAAGTTTGAAGTGGAAAGATACAAGAATATTGAGTAGAAGCTGGGTGTGAGAGAAGTTGAAAGATATAAAGTTCTCTGGTGTATGTGTATGTTTTGGTGTGCTTGTGCGTAAATGTTTGTTGGTAAAGAAGAGAAAAAGACAGATGAATTGATGTGGTAACAGATAAACGTAAAAGAGAAAATAAAAAAAATAAAATAAAAAGGAAAAGAGAGGAAAAAACAAACAAACCAAAATAAATAAATAAATAAATAAATAAATAAATAAATAAAATAGCTGTGACACCGTTCACCTTCACCAGTGCAGACACCTTACCAAGCTGTGCTTTACATTTTATTTACAAATGCCAGTTAATTTACCTCCAGTGTTACAAGTGTTAAACCAGGACTGCTCAACTAAACTGCCCAGGGGGCCACAGTTATTGAAAGCCAAGCGCTCAGGGGTCAGATATCCACTAGTTCTTAGCATTAAGTTACTTTGTTTTATACTCTAGTTTCGTTTTAAGAGTGAACCCATTGGTGGACTGAACTTAGCTCACCTGTGGGCCTGACTTTGCCCGCGGGCCGTCAGTTGAACAGCCCTGCTTCAAACTAACCTGTTGTTCCTTTTAATAAAGCCACGGAGTGACGTCCCGTTCCCTGAACAACTGAACATTAATATAAAGTTTATCTACAGCCACCGTAGCTCTGACGCCCTCAGACATGTATTTCTTCCTGATTGGAAACAAAACTCGCCTCCGATCGAGGATCCTTCGCAGCTCTCTGCCCCGACCTCTCACCTGCTCTTTTTGTTTAAAGTGCTCAAATTTAGCGATAATTGGTCGAGGTCGCTTGTTATCGGGCTTCTTACCTCCGAGCCGGTGAACATGTTGGAATGTGATGTTTTTTACCGTCTCACTTGGGAGTTTCAGCTGATGTTGGATAAGCTCACGGATCATAACTTTACATCCTCATCTGCTCATTCTGGGATCCCAGAGAAGACAAGATTGTCCCGCATGCTCCGAGCTTGGATATCCAGGATGGATTCCTTCATTTCCTGTTATCTCCGGACAGGTGCGACATCTTCTCGGTGAGTTCTTTAATGTTACCGCTCAGAGTTTGGTTCTCTGCAGCGAGCAATGCCACCTGAGCTTGGCTGAACTCCAGAGACTCCCTCAGTGCTTGGAACTCCTTGTGGAGAAAATATCCTGATGCATGCTCAATAATCCAGGTAGAAAAATCTAAAAAAAGTTAAATCTGGTCCTCTGGACATTCAAAAAAACAAAACAAAGCAAAACAACAACAAAAAAATGTAGAAACGTTTCGTCTCTCATCCGAGAGACTTCCTCAGTCTGAGGTGCTGTTTTCAGCTCAGTCTCTTAATAAATAGCACCTTCTCGGAGTGGATCAACCAGTTTTGCTGCTGACAACCAAAACCAGCTGATCACATGGTCAAGAAGGACCATCAGCATAACAATGGATCATTAGCACCTGATGGCTGTTTACTATTCACAGAGGGCTGAGTGATACTAGCAATCACAGCATTGTAAGAGGGGGACAGTTGAACCCGGAGGCCTCCACCCCTGTTTAATGATGGACGGTTTCTTTTCACAAAGATGGCCTCCTTTACTCCTCTCTCAAACCATTGTTCCTCTCTATCCAGGATGTGAACATCTTCATCCCTGAAAGAGTGACCGCTGGCCTGGAGATGAGTGTAGACCGCAGAGTCCTGGCCTGATGATGTTGATCTTCTGTGCTGGTCCATCCTTTTGGCCAGTGGCTGTTTAGTTTCCCCGAAGTAAGACTGATCACAGCCCTCCTGACACTGAACAGCATACACAACATTACTCTGTTTGTGCCGGGGGACTGGATCTTTGGGATGAACCAGTCTTTGCTGTAATGTATTTTGGGGTTTAAAAGCCACTGGGACAATCGTTAGCATGATTAACTCTGTCACTTACAATGTTTCCAAATATCTGGCGTCTGTACTCATCCCTTTAGTTGGCAGCTCAGAACACCACATACAGAACACCATGGACTTTGTGGATAAGGTGAGGGATGTCATCATGGAGACTGATGAAACAATGGTCTCTTTTGATGTCACATCACTCTTTACGTGCATTCCTGTTGATTATGCAGTAGAGGTGGTCAGTTTAAAATTAAAATCAGACACCACTCTGAGCAGCAGGACCACACTTTCTACAAAACAACTGTGTCAACTCTTGAAACTGTGCCTGCAGTCAACCTACTTCACATATGGGGAGCAATATTATAGGCAGAAACATGGGTGTGCTATGGGGTCTCCAGTTTCTCCTATTGTTGCCAACCTGTACATGGAGAAGGTAGAAAAGAGAGCCTTGACGTCCTTTTCAGGGACACCACCAAGTCATTGGTTCAGGTATGTTGACGACACCTGGGTTAAAATCAAATCTCAGGAAGTCCAACATTTTACTGACCACATCAACTCTGTGGATAAATACATCAAGTTCACACGAGAAGATGAAAAAAATGGCAGGTTGGCTTTCTTGGACTGCGAGGTCTCAGTCTCTGATAGAGGACATTTGCAAACCGAGGTGTACCGCAAACCCACCCACACAGACCAGTATTTGCAGTTTGACTCCCATCACCCTTTGGAGCACAAGTTAGGAGTCATCAGGACTCTGTATCACAGAGCAGACAGCGTCCCCACTAACTCAGGAGCCAGGCAGAAGGAGAAATCCCACACAAGACAGGCTCTAGAGCAATGTGGATATCCTAACTGGGCCTTCCTGAAAGCAGAGAAGAAACCCAAACAGGACTCCAGTCAGCCATCAGGTGAAAAGGAGGAACCCAGACCAGTGGTCATTCCGTATGTTGAGGGAGTATCAGAGAAACTGAGACGTTTATTTTCTAACTCACTCAGCCCTCTGTGAACAGTAAACAGCCATCAGTGTGCTAATGATCCATTGTTAGGCTGATGGTCCTTCTTGAGCATGTGATCAGCTGGTTTTGGTTGTCAGCAGCAAAACTGGTTGATCCACTCTGAGAAGGTGCTATTTAAGAGACTGAGCTGAATACAGCACCTCAGACTGAGGAAGTCTCTCGGATGAAAGACGAAACGTTTCTACATTTTTTGTTGTTGTTTTGCTTTGTTTTGTTTTTTTGAATGTCCAGAGGACCAGATTTAACTTTTTTAGATCCTTGTGGAGAACCTCCACCAGGGCCAGCCGGGCATCTAAGCTGGTTAGCTTCTTGTCTATAGAGCCCAGGACATCAGTGAAGCTTTTCTCTGGGGAGGTGGACGTGCTGGTTGAGCTCTCCGAACGCGTGCGTTTAGGAGTTGGTGTGGCCGTGGATGCTGTGTTTTTTTTTGTGGTTTACCCATCACGATGTTTTCAAAACACTCGTCCACATAACTCTCCAGACTGTCCAAGGTTTCCTCGTCCAGTTTTGGTTTATTGAAACAATATGCAGAGGTTATTATTAACAATATTTATTATGCTTCATTGTAATATATTGGCTTGTTTAACCTGAGTTGAATCGTTTGTTTAGCAGTATCCTGCCATGTTACTTACGCAGCACAGCTGTCACGTGACCTCTGCAGCTCATCATCACCAGGTGCACCTCCTGAGCTGCTATCTAGGCCAAGAGATGATTCTTGAGGGGGGTGGGTAAACACCTGCCAGACACCTCTTCAGTGCTGGGACATCTTCTACCAAATGGTAAATTTGTGTACAGCCAACTAACCTTTGTTACAGCTGGTTCTCACCAACTGTGAATCCTCCAGGACCTTCCACGGCCTGCCTCTTCAGATTCTTCCTAGGATCTCATCGCTCCACTGGACTCCATCTGTGGATCAACGGTGTCCCTTCTACATTCACCATTAAGGCATTCTCAACTGGGTCAACCTGCTCCTCTCTCCACCGCCAAATACATCAGGACTGGATCTCCTACAAAAACCTAGGACCTCTCCTCTCCTTCTTGGCCTCCACCTACAACACAAACAGTAAGGAGTCAGCTTTCTATCTTCAAGAATTAAAACATTCAAAGAGACACCAGAACCCATACTCACCTATTCCTCTTCTCCCTTACAGCTGTGACGACAAGATTCACCTGTAAATAAAGTTCACTTACCTTTTGTAGTCCGGACTCTGTCTTTATTGAATCGGGGAATTGTGGGTGGGTTTGTGGTACACCTCAGTTTGCAAATGTCCTCTATCAGAGACTGAGACCTCACAGTCCAAGAAAGCCAACCTGCCATTTTTTACATCTTCTCGTGTGAACTTGATGTATTTATCCACAGAGTTGATGTGGTCAGTAAAATGTTGGACTTCCTGAGATTTAATTTTAACCCAGGTGTCGTCAACTTACCTGAACCAATGACTTGGTGGTGTCCCTGAAAAGGACATCAAGGCTCTCTTTTCTACCTCCTCCATGTACAGGTTGGCCACTATACGAGAAACTGGAAGCCCTACAGCACACCCATGTTTCTGCCTATAATATTGCTCCCCATATGTGAAGTAGGTTGACTGCAGGCACAGTTTCAAGAGTTGACACAGTTGTTCTGTGGAAAGCGTGGTCCTGCTGCTCAGAGTGGTGTCTGATTTTAATCTTAAACTGACCACCTCTACTGCATCATCAACAGGAATGCACGTAAAGAGTGATGTGAAATCAAAAGAGAACATTGTTTCATCAGTCTCCATGATGACATCCCTCACCTTATCCACAAAGTCCATGGTGTTCTGTATGTGGTGTTCTGAGCTGCCAACTAAAGGGATGAGTACAGACGCCAGATATTTGGAAACATTGTAAGTGACAGAGTTAATCATGCTAACAATAGGTCTTAAAGGTACACCTTGTTTGTAGATTATAGGTAAACCATACAGACTAGGTGTGGCCTCCCCTGGCTACAGTCTGTGGTACAGATTATGGTCAATAGCCCTGTTCTGTTTCAAAATTTTCAGGCAATCTATCAACTTCTTCTTGTAGCCACTTCATGGATCTCTTTTCAGTGGCTCATAAGTGGTTAAGTCACTAAGGAGTGTCATAACTTTCTCATGATA
>NC_056506.1:4904999-4912248 GCF_014905685.2 Nematolebias whitei | reverse complement strand
CTTCATTGGAGCAAGATGTCGAGGTGGACCAGCGTCCCGTGCCTCCGGTTAGCGTAACCGAGACGGTGACACCGCTCTCCAACTGAGCTCACCAGCATGTGTTCCACACGGCCGCAACGAACAACACGTTACGCTGTTGGCGTACACGTTCAGAGGCGGGAAGAGACGGTGGGCCCCACTGACCTTCGGCTCGTCCTGCTCTCGTAGCGGCTGCTTGCTAACGACGCTGCCGGCCCCTGTAGTACGCTCCGTCTACAGGGCAGCTGACGTCATCCCCAACTGGTGCGCCTCTTTTGCTGTCTGCCGTCCCGCATCGCAGCCGGAGAACGAGGTCCCAGAGGCTCTCCTGGCTCGTCACTCCACCTTCCTCTCAGGAGAGCTGCAGGAGCTTGTTGGAGATCCTCTTTTCATCAGCGAGAGATCATTTCAAGATGCTCCACGGCTGTACAACGCCTCTCCAGCTCTGCTACGCCAGCCCCTCCCGTCAGACGTCCCCGGCATCCAGAAGTTCATTTTTTTTCCCGGACTTCGCCAACAGGGGGCCCTCCAGGACAACAAACAGAGCTCAAGGGATGATAACCATGTGTCGGTTTGCTGGAGGTCTGTTGATGACACGATGTGAAATAAACATCATTTTATGATGAAGTGTCTTTTAGTCAGGCTGTCAGCATGGATTATCTGACAAGCGGCCCCATCACACACACTCATCACAAATGAGCCTTTTTAAGGTTGTTTTCATTCACTGTCAGCGGTGCCATACGCGCTCCCGCGACATAAAAGCGCGCACGTAGCTCTCAACGCCTGCCGTTCACGTCAACGTTAACGTGAGACCGCGGTACGAGCCCAGTAACGTATCTCGCTCTCGGCAGGAGCGACATGCGTTTTTCATCGCAGTGGTGTCAAATGCGCGCTCCCGTGGCATCAGCAGTTTCACAAGCCTCACAGTGGCTCCGCTCCTTCATCCTCGAAGAAGGTTTTCTGAATTAATACTGCAGCTCATGGAATCACTCAAAAGTTCACGTGATTCGCAGCCAAGAATGAACGTGTTTCGTCAGACTGAGCCAGTGGTAACCTCGCCCCACCGATGCCGCGAGCTGCTTCCTGACTGCACCAGTGTCAACGCGCGCTCCCGTGGCAATCCTGGCTTAAGGCGTCGCATGAATGAGGGCGCGCACACATGACTCTTCAGGGCACGTCGGCTCATACGTGCACCCGCTCCCCGAATGTGTACACGGATCAGCTGCACACAATGTGAGCACAACACATGAGCTGCGTCCCGCAGCAAATGCACAACGATTTGCATGCTCGGGGGGCGCACGTGTTTTCTTTCTCCCTCAGCGCGCACCAGCTCACATCAGCATGCATGTGAGTTTCACAGCATAAATGCGTGCCCGCTTTATAACTTATAAACGAGTGGCAATGAGCGCACGCTCCAGACGGATGGGCGAACCGTTTTCATCTGGGGATTCACGCTGTAGTACAGCTCAAACCCC
Source organism: Nematolebias whitei (assembly GCF_014905685.2). NCBI lineage: Eukaryota > Metazoa > Chordata > Actinopteri > Cyprinodontiformes > Rivulidae > Nematolebias > Nematolebias whitei. Next base: position 4,910,755 of record NC_056506.1, on the reverse strand, counting down.
GGTGTTGAGGAACTCTGTGACGTTTTCTGTCATTTCTGAACAGATCTCGTCCCCTCTCGCAGAAGTTCAGGAAATTCTGTTTTAAATGTAATTTCTAGAGTCTCAGAAGGAGAAGAAAACGCAAGGTCCCTCTCTCATCTCTTCCTGGTCCCAACGAACTGGAAAGATGAGATTTATTCTAGATTTGTCAATTTTTTGAACTGAGAGAAACAACACTCCATTATGCGCCCGAGCCGTTCTAATTCTGCTTTATCTGGACACCTGCTACTGCTGAGCAGTTGGTACAGACAGGTGGCAGCAGTGCAACTCACGTGAACCGGTTGAGTGATATCAGCTGTTTTTCCATCAGCAGACCTACGTCACACATGTCAGTTTTCACAGAAGCACACACATTTAACAAGCTGTGGGGGCGCTGTGGTTCTCCACACAGCAGCTCATTTAAATGTTTTTGGAGTGTCGCACGGGTTCTTTGAATGTGACTCAACACTGACCTTGAACTGCAGAATCATCAGGGTTTTTGATCCACACAGCCAGCAAGTGACTGTTGCATACATACTGGCAGGAGATGTATGCGCTCAACCCATGTGCCACATTGTGAGACAGATGCTGTGTGGGGCACACCCAATCTGCTCTCCATTAGAGTAGGGTACATCTTATGTCTTCCGAACAAGGGGCGGATGTGATGTCCAAAGACGGTCCTTTGTGGCACGGGGACCTGGGACCTTCCACCCAGAGCTATGGCACAGACATGGCAGAAATCCTGCCAGCGCCTGTGGACATGTAGCAACACAAGAGAACGCTCAATGTCAACTATAATTATCGTGGAGCCACGGGACGATCCACCGCTGGGGTGGACGTGCCTGCTTACAGCCTGTGGTCGTAATGCTTTTTCACCTTCCTCTCTCCCTCTGGTATCACAGTTTTCTGAACCGAGCTCAGGAGGAGGGACTGGCAGCTCCTCTGCCCCAAGTGCGTGACGTATCATGGTTCCCAGGCCTATGACACTTGTTATCAGGGCGCTCGTGGAACCTGCCGTGGAGGGAGGACGCTCTCCTCCAGGCGGGAGTAACGATCAGGAGTTAATCAGATTAGGCCAGCACCTGTGGTCTGGCCGCTGTGCGGATCTTTTTGAGAGGATGGATCTCTCTCAAGATGTAGTGCGTACAATTCAGGATTCACGTGCTGCAACCACCACAGCACTGTTCACATCAAGTGGTCAGTTTTTTCAGCACTGCTGTACAGAGAAAGGTGTAGAGGCCACTTCATGTCCACTGTACGACATGCTGTCCTTTTCTGCAGCAGTCGATGGACAGAAATCTGGTGTCCAGCACGATTATCATATGCTGCAGCCATGTTTTTTTCTTGTCTCAAAGTTGTCGTAGACAGAACAACCTTTAATCATCCTCTGACGGAGCATTTTGACTCAGATTGAAATAGCAGCTATGGGGCTGTTTGTGACACGAGAAACGCTCAGTGTCAATTATGGTTTTCTCTGAGCCCACGAGACGAACCACCGCTGGGGGTGGATGCGTTTGCCCACAGCCCATGGCCCAAAATGTTCCTGTACGCGTTTCCCTCCACCTCCTCTGATTTTACGGTTCTTGAACCGAGTTCAGGAGGAGGGATTGACAGCTCTCCTGGTGGCCCCCGAACGCGTGAGCGCACCATGGTTCCCAGTCCTGCAACGCCTGCTGTCGGGGTGCCCGTGGAAACTGCCGTGGAGGGAGGACGCTCTCCTCCAGGCAGGAGGAGCGACCAGGAGTTACCCAGAAATAGGCCAGCACCTGTGGGTCTGGCTGCTGAACGGATCCGCTTAGAGAGAATGGGTCACCCACAGAATGTAGTGCGCACAATTCAGGTTTCACGTGCTGCATCTACCACAGCGCTGTACACATCAAAGCGGACAGCCTTTCAGTGCTGGTGTATAGAGAAGGGTGTAGAGGCCAACTTATGTCCATTAGGTGGCATGCTGTCCTTTCTGCAGCAGCTGATGGACATAAATTTGGCGTCCAGCACGATTAAAACGTACGCTGCAGCCATCTCTTCCTGCCACGAAGGGTTTCAGAGACAGAACAGGTTTTAATCATCCGCTGATGAAGCGTTTTCTAAAAGGTGTACAGAGACGCAGGCCTGTTTTCACACCCACTTGTTCCACAGTGGGATTTAATACTGGTCCTGCAGGTCCTGATCAAAGCTCCATTTGAGTCTTTGGATCAGGTTCCACTTAAATTCTTGTCTCTTTAAACAGCCCTGCTGCTGGCTTTAACATCCGCTAAGAGAGTGAGTGATTTATCTGCCCTCTCTGTCGCTCCGTCATGTCTCAGAATTCAGGCTGATGGCAGCTCAGCTGATTTAAGACCAAACCCAGCTTTTATGCCTAAAACATCACAAGCTCTTTTAAATCAAGAGCGATATCGTTGGAGGGGTCCCCCCCCCCCCCACACACACACACAGATCAGAAGAAGTAGCGTCTTTTCATCTCCTCTGTCCGGTGCAGGCGTTGACGTGTTACATAGCGTGCACAGCTGTAATGCGTCAACATTTGTTTGTACATTATAGAGATGCATCTGCAGGTCGCCTGTTATCCACCCAGCGCTTGTCACACTGGCTGTGTGAGGCCATTTCTGAAGCCTACAGAGCATCAGATTTAGAGCCTCCTGTCAACCTCAGAGCACACTCTACCAGGGGTATTGCATCCTCGACTGCTTTGCATAATGGTATGTCAATGCAGGACATTTTGCACTGTGGCCACGTGGTCAACACCCTGCTCATTTATTCGCTTTTATCTACGTAATGTGACGTCTCGTTCCATGACACATTCTGTCCTTAGTGTTTTACAGAATGAATATTGTTGTTTCATGGAACTCTGTTTTACTCACATCTGTCTGCATGCATTACAGTGTGAGATGTTATCAGTCACGTTTTGATTGTTATTTTGGTTCTATTGTCACTAATCAGTTCACGACTATTGTTACCAATCAGTTCATTTGATTAATAATCAGCTCTCCTGTTATTATTAATCTGTTCATACGGTTCAGCCGTAAACCGGTTGGTTCATGGCTCTTTTCAGTTTTTTTCCCCTCCCCGTTGAAGTTTTCTGGGGCGTTCATGCATTCAGAACGCATAGTTACACAACATGCGTCTGTGCATGGCACACATAATTACGCAATGCGTAATTACGCACATGGGGAGCTGAGTGACAAGACGTTTTTTTGGGCAAGCTTCTGCTTCATACGGTGTTCGAATGGACCCAGTGAGGCGAGGACAACATCCGCTTCGCCCTTAACCCACTAAGCGACAGCCTTAAAGGGCGAAGCCTATATGAAATAGAATGTTGGTTACGTACTGTAACCCCAGATTCTATGAGTATAAGCGTAGCCCTTTAAGCGTCGGGCCTCACTGGCTCCTAAGTGGCTGAAGAAAAAGCTATTTGGGAGCCGATTTCCCGCTCTTAACGTAATTTATACGGACCGGGAGGGGCCCACACAGCAGGTGGGCCAGGACTAAATTTTTCAGTGCTATGCTTTGCATATCGGGATAAACCCACTAAGCGACAGCCTTAAAGGGTTACGCCTATACTCATAGAATCTGGGGTTACAGTACGTAACCAACGTTTGTCTCATTGGTCTCTATGTGTCCCTGTGATGGACTGGAGACCTACCCAGGGTGTCCCCCATCTCTCGCACAGTGATGGCTGGACATGGGCACCAGCGACCCCCACGACCTGAAAAGGAAGAAGCGAGTAAAGATAATGGATGGATGGAAATGTAATCATTTTTCATACACACACACACATACATCTATATATATATTTTGATTAGACATTTTTAAGTACAGCAGACTAAATAAAAAGCACACAAGAAGAACTTGTAACTTTAGTTGTTTTAAGTTAGATTGGTTTTATACTTAACATTTCTAAATAAAAATATAATGTAAAATTTGAACTAAATTTAGAAAAAAGGTTGTAAACTCAATCATCCAGGTAGATAACAAAAAACGTTAAACTGTGTCATCTGGACCAGTTTTTTTTTTTTAATGAGAAATGTTTTGTCCCCCCATCCAGAGGACTTCCTCAGCCTACGGCCTGCCAACCAGATGTGTCCCATAAGTAGCCTTCACTGCTGTGTTTCAAGACAACCTCCTGTTGGAATATCAAGAGTGGGCTAACACAAGACACACAGTCATCCGAGTCCAAACAATCTGTCTTCATGTACAACAATCAAATGTTTTAGGCCTAAAACATTTGATTGACAGATGACACAATTTAACGTTTTTTTGTTGTTAAATATAGAAAAACTTTTTTTTAAATAAAAAAATACCAAAACACTCTATTTTTAAAATTCTATACTTTGATTAAATGCAGTTGTGAAAAACCATTCATTATTTTTATTTGCTTCTTCCTTTTTGAGTCCTTGGAGTCACTGGTGCCCATGTCCAGCAATCACAGTGAAGGAGGTGGGGGACACCCTGGACAGGTCTCCAGTCTATCACAGGGACACATAGAGACAATTGGGACAAAAAAACCATTCACTCTCTCACCTAGGGACAATTTAGAGTTACCAGTCAGTCTAACATGCATGTTGTTGGTCTGTTGGAGGAAACTGGAGTACCCAGAGAAAACCCACGCATGCACGGGGAGAACATACAAACTCCACCCAGGAAGACTCCTGGACCGGGGTTTGAACCGGCAGCCTTCTTGCTGAGAGGCAGCAGCTCTACCATGCGCCACTGTGCTGCCCCTGAAAATGTTATTTAAAATTTAAATTTACTTTTGTAAACACACAGCTGTTTATTTATTTATCTCTATAAAAACACTAGAAAACACTAAAATAATTTGGGTTTTTAATAATTTGAGTTTTTCACTGAATCCAGTGTGAGTTTTATTGTGAAAATCTAGGCGGAAGCTGGGTTCCGGTTCGGCCTGCAGTTAGCGGGTTAGCGGGATGCTGTCAGGATCAAACGCGCACGGAGACAATCTCAGCTGCATCGTTTTCTCTCCCGATGGATAAACAGGTAAGAGTCTGACCCAGTTCAGAGTGATGCTAGCCCCCGAACTGACACCGTCCGCTCCGGTCCGGTCCGCTCCGGTCCGGTCCGGTTCGGTCCGGTCAGTGCTTTGTCCGGACTCCGGCATTGTTCTGTCAGACAGCCGAGTCAGGAAACCCGGTTCGGGCAGGATTTGTGGGCTGACAGGCCAGCGGTTCGGGTTCTGTGTGATTCTGGGCCGAACCGCTGGCTCGGTGGGGTTTGGTATGGCAGTGCACGCGCGGCACACGCTCGCGCACCGGGTAGTCAGCTGAGCCAGCTCCTGCCAACTTGACGCTTTAACAATGGCTCGTAAACACGACTGGGCCGGGATTAGCGATGATCCGGATCTGCTGGTTCTGGTGGGATCATTCTGGGTCCGGCACTGGGCCTCCGGTCTCAAACCGTGAAGTGGTTCTTGTGACGGGAGACAAACGAAGCCATCGGAACATTTGTTCAGAACCGGAAGGACTTCTCTCATCCATGCTATTTGTTTAAATCGCTCACTGAACGCGTCATTTGTTTTCATCTCTAAGGTCACTGAACGCATCATTGACGTGCTCTGGTTAATTCGCTCTTTGCTGCAGGTTTCTGTCATTTACCAACTTCTCCCGCAGTTACCTTCACACGTGGTGGTGACCTCCATCACCGCCCAGAACACGGGTCATGGTCCGGGTCATGGTTTGCAGGAGCTTAGACCATACCGCCCAGAACACGGGTCATGGTCCGGG
>NC_056506.1:4898081-4904989 GCF_014905685.2 Nematolebias whitei | reverse complement strand
CACGGGTCATGGTCCGGGTCATGGTGTGCAGGAGCTTAGACCATACCACCCAGAACACGCCTGATCTTGGAAGCTAAGCAGGGCTGGGCCTGGTTTGTGCTTGGATGGGAGACTACCTGGGAGTACCAGGTGCCATATGCTTTAGTGGGTGACTGGTCTGGAGGTAGGGCAGCCCATTTGGGACTGGAAAGTCGCAAGTTCAACTCCTGACCACGCAAGCTTCATGCCTTGAGCAAGACTTCCTTTCCCTGACTGCGCACGGCTCCTCCTGGGTATATTGCATGAGCGATCTCGATATGTTGATATGCTGCCAACGATTCGATTCATGAGCAGCAAAATCAGTACGATATACTTAAATATTAGTACGAGTCAACACATTAAGATAAATACGACAAAGTTATTATTATTATTATTGTTATTATTATTATTATTAATATTATTGGGACTTATTCATTAATTCAATCTTTATTTAGACAGGTAAATCCCATTGAGCCTCGAGGACTCATTTACAAGAGAGACCTGATTTAACAAAGAATGATGACAACAATAAACAGTTATAAAAAGTCATACAGATTTTTTTTTTTTTTTTTAATACAAATAGGATGGCAAAAAGAGTAACAAAAACAGCTAGATTCTAAGCCGAATGTAGAAAACTAAAAACAGGAACATGTCTGCATTGGTCCCTGCCAGGAGTCCAACAGATTCTTAAAGCCACTTAGAGAGGTCAAAGGTCGAGAGCTTCAAATCTTTTTACAAGATATTCCAGGAAACAGGAGCGGAGTAGGAGAAGGCCCTTTTGTCTAGTTCAATCCTCATTGAGGGAACACTGCAGGTAATGATGTCCTGAGAGCGCACGCTGTAGCTGCACTCACGCAGAGACATGTAGGAGGAGATGTATGAAGGCAGCAGACCAGGAAGTGATTTAAAGATGAAAATGTACCAGTGAGAGAGTCTGCGTGAAGTTAATGATGTCCAGTTAACCAGAGAATACTGGGTGCAGTGGTGGGTACGATAATCACATGCAGTTATGAATCTTAGTGCACCATGATAGACAGCATCCAACATCTGCAGGGTTCTTGTAGGAGCGTTCATGTAAATAATATCACCAAAATCAATTGAGGGAAGGAAAGTCACAGATACAAGGTGTTCCTAACATTCAGGGTTAGACAGGATCTGTTTCTGAAAAAGAAACCCAGTTTAACTTTCAGTTTCTTTACCAAGTTTTCCACATGAAGCTTAAAAGAGAGATGTGAGTCGACCAAGACACCCAAATATTTAAAGGAATCAATAAACTCAATGGGGACACCATTTGAGGATAAAATCGGAGGAAGAACTGCTGGGACCGACTTCCATTTAGAAAAAGGCATCCCTTTGGTTTTGTCGGCATTTAGGACAAGTTTGAGGCGAAACAAATCTGTCTGGATGTAGTTGAATGCAGATTTCAAAAGCTGGAAAGCCTTAGCAACTGTTTTAGTTCGACAATAAACAACTATGTCATCAGCATAAAAATGTAAGGATGTGTCGAGGATGCTCTGACCTACATTACCTATGTAGATTGTAAATAGGGTGGGTCCTAAGACTGAGCCTTGTGGTACACCATTGTTGACTGTTAAATAACTGGAGGAAGTACCATTATGTTGAACACATTGCCTCCAGTCTGAAAGATAGTTAGAGAACCAACCAATGGTGTGTTCTGAGAAACCAATTTCTGAGAGTTTATGACACAAGATGTTATGATCCACAGTGTCAAAATCTTTAGACAGGTCTAAGAAAAGTGCAGCACAATAATCCTTAGCATCCAGTGCTTCAACAACATCATTAAGAACCTTCAGTGAAGCAGTGGTTGTGCTGTGTTGTTTCCTGAAACCAGATTGATGTGGAGGTAAGATGTTAAATGAGTCCAGGTAATTTTTGATTTGAGAGTTTATCAGTTTTTCTAGAACCTTGGCTAAAATGCAGAGTTTAGAGATTGGTCGATAGTTGTTCAGTGAGGTGGGGTCACCTCCCTTCAGCAAAGAAGAACAAAGGCTGTTTTCCAAGTGTCTGGGATGGAGTTTTGTCTTATGGAGAGATTGAAGATGTGGGTCACAGGGACTGTGATGATATGAGCAGCCAGCCTTAAGAAATAAGGTGGAAGTTCATCAGGACCTGCAGATTTTTTAGGGTCAAGATCTTTTAACAGTTTATTGACCTCACTGACTGAGAATGGAGAAAAAGAGAAGCTGTGATTAACTGAGGATAGACTTGTAGGAGGGATTTGATTTGTAGAAGTTTGGTTATTAAGTGAAGTGGCTGATCTTCCATTAGTAACTGTGTCAAATAAAGAATCAGAAGCAACAAAATGTTTGTTGAAACAGTTCAGGATCTCGTGCTTATTTGACACAGGAACAGAGTTAACGAGAAGTTGTGATGTGAGGTCAGATGATTGGGGGGTGCCTGAGAGAGATTTGATGGTTTTCCAGAATCTGTTAGGGTCATTTAGATTTTTGGAGGTCTGAGATAAGAAATAGTTGCGTTTTGCAGCTTTGATGGCAGTTGTGCATTTATTCCTCATCTGTCGAAAACTCAACCAATCAGTGTCTGAGTCAGATTTTCTCGCTGCGGCCCAAAGATGATCGCTCCTGTGTAGGAGGTCAGCTAGCTCTGGAGTAAACCAGGGGCTGTCTCGTCCCTTTATTCTGAACTGACGAAAAGGAGCATGTTTGTTCACAACATAAATGAAACTATTATGAAAATAGTTCCAAGCGGAGTTCACGTTGTCAGTTAACAGAATACAATGCCAGTCAAAGTGAGATAGATCCCAGAGGAATGACTGTTCACAAAAACGTTTCAAATCCCTTTTTTGTAAATGGTAAATGGACTGTACTTATATAGCGCCTTTCTATCTTATTTCAAGATACTCAAAGCGCTTTACACAACAATCTGTGTCCTCATTTACCCATTCATACCGCACTCTACTAGATCTCTACAAAGCTAATTGAACAAATCATTCTAAAGAGACTAATCAGAGCTTTATCACATTCATACACCGATGGGACACACATCAGAGGCTATGAGGGGTTCAGTGTCTTGCCCAGGGACACTTCGAAATGTGACTGCTGGTGGATTCAAACCCCCAACTCTCGCATTGGAGGACGACTGCTCTAACCACTCAGCCACAGCCGCCCAAATTGTATTAATTTGGGCTTAGAAGGTGGAAGTTTAATGTTTCTGAGAGCCGCTATTACACAATTATCACTTAAAATGTCAGTGAATAAACCTGTACCAGGGAATTTGTGGGGCATATTAGTTAGAAACAGGTCTAAGATGGAAGATTTTTCAGGATTTTTTGTTTTCTCTAGTAGGAGAGTCAATGAGTTGGGTTAGTTCTATTTCGTATATGCTTCGCCCTTTAAGGCTATCGCTAGTGGGTTTATCCTTTCGCGCGCAGCACTGAAACCTCAAGTCCACGCCCACCTGCTGTGTGGGCCTCACCCCTGGTCCGTATAAATTACGGTGAGACCGGGTAATCGGCTCCCATTTTTTCTTCAGCCAGCTAGCTAGCACTGTCAGAAGAATGAAGAAGGAAAAGTTGTCCAGCTTTGACTGGCACAACCTTTGCTAAGGATGCCTGGGTCTCCGCCACGCCAACCTCCTGCCGTCCCGGTGAGCTCTTCCTCCCCGAGGAGAAGCAGAGACGAGCAGCCTTGTTCAAGGTAAGCGCTGAGGAGTGCTTTTCCATGGCGGGCCGCTACTCGCTGGACGATGCCACTGCCTTTTCTAATGTGTTTTCCTCATGGTGAATCAGAGGATTCCCTTGAAAAATGCAATGCAGACAACAGATCCGCTGAGTGTTTTTTTTCCATGGCAGGACGCTATGCGCGGGACGATGCCACAGCCTTTCTTTGACGCAGAGTCACGCAGTGAATCGGATGACTCCTCCGAGAAAGGTGATGCTAGAAACAACCTCGCTGCCCCTTCCCTCCTGGAGAGCGTAGTGACGAAAAAAGAGCGGTCGAATGGATGCTCAGTCACCTCGGGTCTTCCCATGTCGGCGACCACACCTCTCCCAGCTGTCGGCGCCCTCTTCTCAGAGTTGCCCGTCATAATCCAGGAGGCTTCCAACACAAGGGACTTTCTGTCCCTCGCCTTCCTCTGCCCTGATCGGATGATCTGGCGGGAAGGTTTGGCTCCACCCCGGCTCGTCGCCCTGATCCCATCTGGCCTTGCTGTCCAGCTGTGACGTCACATTGGAACGAGGCTGCAGCTGGGCCCGGCAAGCTGAAGACATCCGTCTCCACCTTCGCCTCCATCTCCAGAGTGGAGGGGTTTTACCGATCTGTGTTTTTTTCCCCTCGGTTCTCCCCTCTGGAGCCAAGCTTGGCGGAGGTGCTTGGGGCAAAAGCTTCCAGGATGGACTGGCAACCTATCCCTCTAGGAAAGCATGACCAGAGGGTGATAAAGCTCTCCAACCAAGCTCACCAGTACACATCCCAGGCGGTCGTGGCGAACAACATCGCTCTGCTGGCCTACAGCATCTCAAAGAGGCTGGAGGAAGCAGACCTGCTGGAGGAGACAAAGAGCTCTCTGTAAGCTGCTGACATAATTTAAACATGTGCGCCACTTCTGCGGTCTGCCTGTCCCGCATCGCCGCCCGGATGACCATGATCCAGAGGACCACCTAGCTCCACCTCTTGCCATCCTTGTCCAAGAGGCTGCAGAAAGACCTGCTGGAGGGCCCCATCACCCCAGAGGTGCTGTTCAGGGCCAACTTCAGGACCATCCTTGAGAAATCGCAAAGGTCCGAGGAGGTCTCAGAGACTGTACACCATCTGGTGACGTCACAGTCCATCTGCTCCTCTGGCTGCTGGAGGGACCACCTTGGCCAGCAACAGCACTAGAGGCGCTCCACAGCTGCGTTAGCGACTTCACGCCCCGCTCCTCTGCCGACCCCCTCCACCAGGTAACAGATCCCTGAGGGATCCCTGAGGGGAATGTATGTGTTTTTTTGATGATGTATGTTTTTGATATAAAACAGAAACACCTCTGAAAGTAAAGTTTTCATCTGAGACCGTCAGATCAGCTGAGCTCACAGCTGTCTCTCTTCACACATTCCCCACACATAACGAGCCAGTAACCTCTAAACAGCGTTTTAAATGGCACCGCAGTTCAGTAAATATCACAAAACACTCGTCTGCCACGTCAGCTAAAATTTGTTTTTTCAGTAGACCGAGTCCAGTAAAATCTCTCGTTTTCAGCTAGAGCCCGTTTTTAATTTCTGCTGTTTTCTGCCCACTCACAGCGCAGTGGGAGTAAACGTGTTTCTCCACGACAGCTGCATTCTCCACCAAAACGGCGTCTCACTCAGAAAGCGCTCACGCCTCCTCTCAGTGTGCGCCGGCTCACCTCAGCTCTAATGTGAGACCACAGCCTGGGCTCAGCACAGAGGCACATATACAGCCCTTTTTTTCTGTCGGAGCCCCCCTTGGGTTCCCCCCAGAGAATCTCCAGAGCGAGTGATGGCAGTAAGGCTTTTTAGTCTGGTTGACGTTCATGAGAAACATGACACAACACAAAATGCGTGCACGCTCTCCGAGCGTTACTCAGAGTGGCAGCGAGTGTGTTCCCTAGACAGATGGATGGACTATCTGATCAGAATGGGTTACACGCTGTAGTTCGCAGCTCAACCCCCACCGTTCAGAGGGATTATAGAGATGGTTCTGTCTTCTCCAGAACAGAGCTCGTCTCTCCAGTCAGAAATTCAGGAATTTCTGATGAAAAACGTGATTTCCAGACTTCCCAACGGAGAGGAAAATGTTTTTTTTCCCTCCCACTACTTCCTGGTCCTGATAAAAAAACAGAGGGATGAGACCCATTCTTGACCTGTTCATGGTCAGCAATTCGATCATGGGGAGACTATTCCACATGTTGACAAACAGCTGCTGGAGAACTTCATCAGAACGACTGGTTTTCACCTCCATAGATCTGAAGTTTGCATATTTTCACATTTCCATAATTCTGAAACACCCCACGCACGTTCTCGAAATGCGTGGAGACGGCTCTGCAGTCGTTACACATGGTAGGAATGAGAAATCTTTTTATCTGGACGATCTGCTCTTATTAGCTTGGCCCAGTTAGAAACCAGTCACACAGATCAAAACGCTAGTGTTACACCTGCTAAACCTTTGTTGGGTGGTCCCATCATTACCAACTTTTGCTGAATACCACTAAAACCAAAGAGGTGGTGTTGGATTTCCGCAGAGCTCCACCCTCTTTGCAGCCCATTGTTATTGAAGGATCATAAATTGAGGTGGTCTCAGCCTATAACTATCTGGGGCGACAGCTGGACAACAAGCTGAACTGGACTGCTAATATGGATGCTGTGTACAAGAAGGGGCTGAGCAGAATGTATTTTCTCAGAAGGCTGGCCTCTTTCAGGGTCTGTTCTAAGTTATTGTATATGTTCTACCAATCCACTTTGTCCAGTATACTTTTTTTTGGTGTTGTGTGTTGGGGAGGCAACACTAGGAAGATGGACATCCGAGTGCTGAAAAGGCTCATTAAGAAGGCGGGCTCTGTGGTGGGTCTGGGCCTTGACTCTTTGGAGAAGGTGGTGGAGCAGAGAACGCACTCCAAGATCAGGGCGATCATGTCCAATCAGGGCCACCCCTTGTACTCTGTCTTTTCTAACCAGCAAAGTTCATTGAGCTCTAGACTCCGTTCACTGAGGTGTTCTACTGAGAGACTAAAGAACTCGTTTGTCCCTCGTGCCATCAGGCTGTATAATTCAGCCAATCCTGGCAGGAACCAGAGAAGCCATCTGTTTTTTTGTCCCCTAACATAGTTGTTGCTTTATCTCGTCTTGGGTTGCTTGTTTAATTAATTATTATCAATCTTTTTTTAATACTAGGTTTTTATTATTTATTAAT
>NC_056506.1:4889845-4897681 GCF_014905685.2 Nematolebias whitei | reverse complement strand
ATTCTGGTGCGTTTTTAATAAAGTATCCATCCATCCATCCATCCATCCATCCTAATCTATCCTAATCTAATCTATCCTAATCTAATCTATCCTAATCTAATCTAATCTATCCTAATCTAATCTAAACCTGGGTTTTTCTATAAACTGTGAAAAAGTTCCGTACGTTCTTCCAGATGATTGTTTATCTGGAAGTGGAGCTAAACTACGAGAGCCCGTTTATCAGAGCTGAAGCTCTATCAGCTCAGCTCTGCCATGTCAAACCCTGCAGCATAGTGACAGTCTGTCTGTTATTCGACGCCTGGGACGATGTCAGCGGCCCACATCGTGGTTCCGCTGGGCCTACTTCACATGAGATGCCTTTAAAGATGGTTTGCCCACCTGCGCATAGATCCTGTGCGCTAGAAGAGGCGGATTATCTTTGTGCCCCCCCCCCCCCCCCCTCCGTGAGAACCGATCTGAATCACTGGGGAAACCCCCTCATTCTGTCAGAGGGAGTTCCCATCAGCAGGCCTACATCACATATCTCAGTTTTCACAGACGCATTCCTGTCAAGTTGGGAAGAATGTGTCTGTCCCAGGCAGTGGGAGCACAGTGGCTGGACCACATGTCGCTTCACATAAATGTGCAGCTTATAATCCGTTAGGGAGGTGTGCGTTCAGCCTAACTGTTACACATCGTGAAACAGCTGTTGTGTTGGGCACACAAAAACCTCCATCAGAGCAGTGTACATTCCCAGCGTCCTGAACAGGAGATCGGATATCATGTTGCGGGGCTGTCCTCGCCACGGAGACTGGAGCCCCCATCCCGAGCTGATCTCTCGGATTTGGAGCAGGTTCGGCTGAGCAGCACTGGATCTGTCCGCCACACGGGAGAACGCCCAGTGTCATTTATGGTTCTCACTGAGCCCACAAGACGACCCACCGTTAGGAGTGGACACCTTTGCTCACAGCCCATGGCCAAAAATGCTCCTTTATGTGCTTATATCAAAGTGGACAGCTTTTAAGCGCTGCTGCGCAGAGAAAGGCGTGGAGGCCATCTCATGGCCACTAGGTGGCATGCTGTCCTTTTTGCAGAAGCTGATGGACAGAAATCTAGCGTTCAGCACAATTAAGATTATACTGTAGCTATTTCTTCCTGTCACGGGGGTTTCAGTGACAGAACAGTTTTTAATCACCCGTTGATGAAGCGTTTCCTGAAAGTGTACGGAGACACAGACAGGTGTCACGTCAACTAGCTCCACAGTGAGAGCTAATGATGGTCCTGCACGCTCTGATCAAAGCTCCTTCTGAGCCTTTAGATCAGGTTTTACTTAAATTTCTGTCATTTAAAATAGCCTGCTGTTAGCTCTGATGTCGGCAAAGAGAGTGAGTGATTATCTGCTCTCTCTGTTGCTCCCTCATGTCTCAGAATTCAAGCTGGCTGCAGCTCAGCTGTACTGCATTTTAACCCTGCTCTGAAAAGCCTCACAAGCTCATTCAGATCGAGAGTGATAACCTTGGAGGGATTTTATCCTCTTCCTCATAATTCTGAGGAGGAAGCAACATCTCACCTCCTTCTGTCCCATGTGTGCATTTTCATGGTACGTGGCGCACACGGCCGCACTGCGCTGTTTTCAGCGTATGTTCGTGCATTACAGGGACAGCTCTTCAGGACTTCCTCTATCCACCCAGCGCCTCTCACACTGGTTGTGTGAGGCTATTTCTGAAGTTTACAGTTCATCTGGACTGGATCCTCCAGAGAATCTCAGCGCATTCCACCAGAGGGTTTTCATCCTCCATGGCTCTGCATGGAGGGATGACAGTGGAGGATTTTTGTATTGCGGCTGCCTGGTCATCGCCATGTTCAATTATTCATTTTTATCTATGTGATGTTTCTACTTTCTCCATGACCCATTCTGTTCTCAGGGTTCTGACAGAATGATTATTATTTGTTTCATGGAGCCTCACTTTTGTGCTCACACCTGCCTGCATGCAGTCACAGTGTGAGATATTTATTATCAGTCACAAGTTCATGACAGCTGATTTTATCGTTATTAACCGGTTCATCCTGAGGAGCTGTTGGTCTGCTCTGTTCATCGTTACACTGATACAATTCATATCCTCCGTTGTTCCTATTCACAGCAGCAGGTCTGCTATATCAGCCTTTTTTCCTCTTTTCTCCGCTACGCTCCTGCGCATGGAGCACGCAATTACGCAGTGCGTAATTATGCACACAGAAGGCTGAGTGATAAAATGTTTTTTTGTACAACCAGGTGCTTCATGTTGTCTGAATGGACACAGTGAGGCATAGACTACATTCCTGCTTCTCCTTTAACCCACTAGCAATAGCCTTAAAGGGCGAAGCCTATATGAAATATAACATTGGTTATGTACTGTAACCCCAGATTCTATGAGTATAGGCGTAGCCCTTTAAGCTCTGGGCCTCACTGGTTCCTAAATGGCTGAAGACAAAAGGTATTTGGGAGCCAATTACCCAGTCTCACCATAATTTATACGAGCAGGGGGTGAGGCCCTTACAGCAGGTGGGCATGGACTAAAGTTTTTAGTGCTGCGCTGCGTGCGAAGGGCCAAACCCACTAGTGATAGCCTTAAAGGGCTGCACCTATACTCATAGAATCTAGGGTTACAGTACGTAACCAACGATTTAGTGACAGGAAACATTCCTTGAATTTATCACAGAGGGGGGTCGACTTATCCTAGTCATTGTTGAAATCTCTTGCCAAAAAATCTCTTTGAATTTTAAATTTCCAAGGAATTCCATCAGGAAGGACAGAGCCTCAGGTGTTGCTGAGGGGGGACGATAACGACACACTACAGATAAAATCTGGCCTCCATTCAAAGTGATTTTTACAGCTAAGGCATCAACCTGGTTTGGGATTGTTTTAGCAGACACAAGACTAGAAACCAGAGAATCCCTGATATAAATAGTGACACCCCCCCCCCCCACCACCACCACCACCTTTTGACGATCACAGCGATAGATATTTAATCCATTGATTACCAGGTCATTATTTAGTACAGATTTGTTGAGCCAGGTTTCAGAGGTGAAGATTACATCTGCCCCAGAAGAACTGACCAGAATTTTCAAGGCATCAAGTTTTCTCAGAAGGCTACGAGCGTTTACATGCAGAAAATGAAGTCCTGGCATGTTTTTAAAGTCATTTGGTGTTCTGTAATTAGTGGGGGGTCCAGGGTTGGGCTGAATCCCTGAGAGCAATAACAACATTATTATCAGACATTTTCTTGAGATTTTCGTGACTGATGTGTAGTTACAGGAGTTAACAGTGTGACAATTAGCCCCCATAACCGAATCATGAGAAGCATTAATGAAGATGTGATCATTCAGAACCCAAAAACAGTGAAAGTTGCAGTGGTGGGCAGATCCAGGTGTATTAACATGATTCAGTGACTCCAGATAGTCTGAGATCTGAAAATAATGACAATAATATGAATGGTGCAGAAAAGTGTCAGACCATAAAATGTCACAAATCAAATGGGCAAACAAATCTGATGAGGTGGCCCAACTGTAGTTTGAGTTGGGCTGAGGGGGGCTCCGGCCCCCCTGCGAAGATGGATGGATGATCCCATGAGAAACAGAAGCTGGGTCCAGAATCAACAGGCAGAAACAGATCATTCGCAGCAAATAACAGAGTGAGCTGCCAGAAAATCCTCCTGAAATGAAAGGCATGATCCTAGCTTGTTTCAGGTCAACAGGGGACAACAGCGTGATCCGGAATAAAAATAATTAATATCAAGGTGAGTTTGGATGGAGGCCTGCAGCAACTCTGATGCAAACTCCGAACTTCTCTCTAGCACCACGCAGTGCTGCTCCTTCGCTTCTTTGCATGTCACCTCCACACCCGACAGCACGAGAGGCACCCCCGATGAAAAACTACAAGACTGACCGAAGAGGCTGAAGTCGTCACTGGTCCGGTTTGGTTCTGTTCCAGTTTGGCTCCGGTGCTCCATAGCACGAGAGGCGAAGAGGCTGAAGTGGCTAAAGTCGTCCCTGGCCCGGTTCTGCTCCGGTCCGGTTCCATCGGCGCTTCAAAGCATCAGAGCGTCTCCTGCAGGCGAACACAGCGATTCCCACGGAGGTGGACAGTCCTTTGTTAAAAGGTAACAGGCTGCTCACTGAGGCTGAGACCGGCTCTGTTGAAGACGAAGTCCCCCACAGCCAACTTGGTTCGGTTCTGGTCCAGTTCGGAGGACACAGATACACTTCCCCCACACCAATGAAGACGCCATGAGGGCCAGTCCAGCAGAAAACAGCGAAAAAGCCAGCAAAATACCACCCAGCGATTCTTGTCATAATCAGGTAGAACCACAAAGGTCCAGATGAGAAGTTCGTAGGGGTCCGGGGAGAGAGAGAAAAAACACCGGATTTTCGTGTGACGACTTTTAATGACTAATTATTGATTACCTACTAAAATGGCGAATATCAATAAAAACAATATCCCAAAACAAGACTTTGATCAAAGCTAATGAAGCTGCAGTGACAGATGTTGATGCTCTTTCATTAACCGAGGAGGGAAAATCATTTTCTATAATACAAAGAATTCACGCAAGTTATCCGTTCAAATATTCGTTTATCTCCTTGAATCTTTTGCTCAGCAGCTAAGCTGCTCTCGATATCCTGTCAGTGTTTACTTCTGCTAAACTCTCGCCCACCTGGAGAACCGGGAAATGGGGGGAGTGCACGCGGGTGGGGGGAGTGAGGGAGAAGGAGGGGTCGTGTGCAGTTGAGCGCAGATGGCAGAAAAAGAACTCCACAGACTGATAATCCTGAATGGTTGCGATAGAGCTGTTGTAAATTGAAAAACTCACAATACATTGAGTATATTGGATATATCGCCCAGCCCTATCCTCTCACATGATCCAATAGCAGGAGAGACTTTTATTTAATTTATCTCCAGACAAAAATGAAGTTGTAGTCTAACAGTAGCACAGAACATCAGGAGCTGTT
Source organism: Nematolebias whitei (assembly GCF_014905685.2). Classification (NCBI taxonomy): domain Eukaryota; kingdom Metazoa; phylum Chordata; class Actinopteri; order Cyprinodontiformes; family Rivulidae; genus Nematolebias; species Nematolebias whitei. The sequence goes on along the minus strand of NC_056506.1, from coordinate 4,892,716 downwards.
TGACTTTGTCACTCATTATATTCAGGTACCATTTAACGTCCGAAACGATTCACAGTCAAACAGACAAACCAGCTAAATGTCTTCTCATACACACAGTACGCACCTGAACAACCGACAGTAGAACTGCAGTAACCAGATTTAGAACAAGATGGCGTAGTAAACAGAGCTGTCAATCGATGGAAAATTTAATCAGATTAATCACACTCTGGGGCTGTGATTAATCTGATTAATCACTATGCTTAACATTGTAAGCTTGAAATGTAAATATGCAGGTTTTGTCATGATCAGCGGCCCCCGCTGGCCCCCCATCTGCTCACGTCTCTGCCCCTTCATGACATGCACGTTTTTGCTCACTCCTGCCAGTTTCCTCCACCTCCTGACTCCTCCGTCCAGCAGCTAATAATAAAAACTCTTCTTGTTTTTCACTCGTGTGTCGCTTATACTGAATCCAAAACCAGCTCCTGACAGGTTTTCATAAAATGCTGAAGAAAATGTTTTATTGTGTCAAACCAAACAGTTTTCCAGGTTCAGACCCAGCAAGGTTTACAGAAGTCGTTTTGTTTCAAACATTAATTTATAAATCTTAACCCAAATGTCTCATTAAGTGTCATGTATGTGATCAAAACATGGAACCCTTCTTCTTTTGACATAAGAGTTCTTGTTTCACCAAATGGATATTACCATACAAAACGAATGGCCTCAAAAAATCAGCTCTAAAGACGGGCTATTATACAGATGAACAAAATAATTTTTAGAGCAAAATTATTTGGAAAAATATAAAAGAAGCTTATTTTAGTTGAATGCTGCTGCTTGGGCCTTTGTATGCTTCCTCCACCACACGTGACAGCAGGTGTGGAGACGTGCATGGCCCCTGATGAGCAAATCCATCCTTCCATTATCTTTACCCGCTTCTTACTTTTTGGGTCGCTGGTGCTCATGTCCAGCCTTCACGGAGGCGGGGTACACCCTGGACAGATCGCAAGTCCGTTTCAACTGGCGAGTCAGAGGACACGGTGACAGGTTGTCCATCTGAGCTTAACGTGGCTTTTTCTCTAAACCGACCAGTCGGACCTGCCGCCTCCTCAACAAGTAGCTTAACACAAGTTTATATCGTGATTTCTTATTATTTGTGTTGTATGATTCGTAAAACCGCATCAAAACCCGAGACCGGACAGAGGCTCATTAAGCGCACGCACACACACACATACACACACGCGCACACACACACACACACGCACTCACACACGCACACACGCACACACACACACACGCACTCACTCACACACGCACGCACGCACACACGCACACATTATGGCCCGCCCGGCCGAGTACGGGTCGGCTGACCAGGCTCCAGGTTCGGGTTAGAAATGACAGCTGTACCTCGGCAGGATAGAGTCCTTTAAAGGTCAAAATAGGTCATGTGATTAATCTGCATTATGTAATAATGTGTTAATCTTTTTAGATTAACTGCGTGGATTAACGCGTTAACGTTGACAGCCCTAACAGTAAATAAAGTTATTCTAGGCCACTAAGGTTTAAGGTAAAGGCAGCGCTCTCTGACCAGGAGCTTAATAAAATGGCCGATGTAGAGCTTAATGATCGCTGCTACACATGAGAGGTTATGAGATGGAGGTGCAGAAACCAGTATAAATCCGTTAGCATCATGAAACGTACCGTTTGATGGTGTTATAGCATCCAGTTATCCGCCCAAGGGCTGTGGTAGCTTGGTGGTCAGTGCTGTGGTCTTAGAGTCCTGAGGGTGCGAGGTCGATCCCAGGCTGTCAGAACAATTGCCAAGTCTTCCATGCAGGTTTGTTTGTTGTGGTGTCCTTTTGAGAAAGGAGCAACCAAAAGAATACCATCCAGTGTTTCCCCTACCATTATACAAGCGGGGCGCCCTGCCCCGTTAACAGAACCGAGCGCCCCGTCTACCGAACCAGACCGAAGTGCTCCCCACCCCACCTGACGGGACTGGCATTACGCCAAGTTAGTCACACAATACAGGCGCGCTACCTAAAAAACTATTGGCAGCACTCACACTGCCTTTTCCCTCACGTTGAACCCCCCCTCCCTGTGCTCGAAAACTGCAGATACAAAGTGTGCAGTTCAGCTGTGTCTGCCCCCCCCCCCAAAAACTACCAGTACGAATAGCGCGCAGGTTAGAAACCCCCCCCCCCCCCCCATCACCACCACCAAAAATTGCCAGTACAAACAGTGTGTAGCTCAGATGTGCCACCCCCCCCACCCCCGGTTGACCAAAATCACAGTATGGACGAGATGAGTGCCCCGCCACGGCAAGTTATCTAGGGCAACACTGCCGTCCTTGCTCGTTCTAACCAAAAAAGTCCATCTTTCCTCAAGTTCTTCTTAGTGTGGTGTCTGGCAATTATTTTATTTATTTATTTATTTAAATCACAGGTTTTTATTAAAGTTTTTTCCTTTATACATACAAATAGGAGCCCGTGGGTACAAAGGAGTCAAACATATGGTCTGTTTAAACAACATATTTAACCAAAAACAAAAATTCATCAAAAATAATCCCTACAAATTAATCCCATTCACTCCCATCAGGTCACTGCCCTATGTCTGCACATTACATCCTTACACCTGACAAGAAGGGAGAGCACATTTTAATAATAATAAAAAGGATTCATCTGAAATATTATTATATATTTTGAAATGCATCAAGAAAAGTGCTCCATATTTTTTTTAATTTCCCAGTATAGTGCTGAAGAGAACACCTTATTTTTTCAAGTTTCAAGCAGGATATAAGCTCATATAACCACTGTTTGAGTTGGAGGAGCGGCAATTATCTTTTAAACTTCATGTTAGCATGGTTTCATTTTAACATGGCTACATGTTAGCATGGTT
>NC_056506.1:4881805-4889835 GCF_014905685.2 Nematolebias whitei | reverse complement strand
TGGCTACATGTTAGCATGGTTTCATTTTAACATGGCTACATGTTAGCCTGGCTACACGTTAGTTTGGCTATATGTTAGAATAGCTACATGTCAGCATTGCTTCATTTTAGCATGGTTTTATGTTACAATGGCTACATGCTAACATGGCTACGTATTAGCATAGCTCATGTTAGCATGGCTTCATTTTAACTTGTTTTCATGTCAGCATTGTTTCATGCTACATCAAGTCACAGATGAGTCATCCTCCAGGGATTGCTCATTCCCTCCACTAGTGTGATGCTGTTGGTTTGTGTGAGAGAGAGCTGGTTTTTTTTGTTTGTTTGTTTGTTTAAGTATGAATTCCCAAAAAGTTCCTGATGCATGCTCAATAATCCAAGTGGAAAAATCCAACAAATTAAAGTCAGGTCCTCTGGACAGTTTATTTTTGTTGAAACGTTTAGTCTTTCATACAAATGATTATTTATAAGACTGAGTTTGTTGCAGCTCTGCAGACTGATGAAGTCTTTTGGATGAAAGACGAAGCTTTTCAACCAAAAAGAAACCGTCCAGAGGACCTGACTTAACTTTGTTGGATCCCCAAAAAGGTTTGGTACCCTGGACAAATGAAGAAGTACCATAATTCTCAGGCTACAGAACACACCTGTCTCCAAGCTGCACATAGTAAATATAAGATAAATCATAATTTTGTACATAAATAAGACAATCCGTTTTTTTAGCCGTGGGCATCCACTGTTCATCGTCACGACCTGTTCCCAGCCAGCTCTGACATAATGTGCAGCTTTCTTGTTGTAGTCCAAGAATCAACCACTAGGTGATGTCTCACAGACTCTAGCTTGCTTTCAGCACGTTCAGACTACATGATCGTCATGATGTTTCGCTGTCTGACTCATTGTTACAACCATTATACCTTCAAAATGAACACTAACTATCTAAGCATCACTGGACAGAACAGTGCCAAACACCTAACTCAAATTATTTAAAACTTACTGGTAAATATTACCCATAAGTCTTACTGAGGTCATGTGACCGGAAGTCAAATAGTACCGGTAAAATACGGTAAACAGTCATTAAATTGGTACCATTGATTTTTTTTGTTAAACAGTATTGTAACAGCTGCTGTTTTTAAATGTACTTTCTAAATCTAAAGGACTGTCTCCCAAGCTTTAATCAGCATGTGACGATTCCGACACGTGGAGACCGCACGCTGGACCGTGTTTACACGAACGTAAAAAATGCATACAAAGCCGAACCCCGCCCCCACCTAGGACTGTCAGACCACATCTCAATCTTTCTGGCTCCTGCTTACATGCCCCCGCTGAGACGCTCCAGACCGGTACAAAAGAAAGTTAAATGTTGGAGCCAGGACAGTGGACCCATACTGAGAGATTGTTTTGATCGAACAGACTGGCAGGTTTTCAGAGAAGCTGCTGAAAATGGAGGTTCGCTTGATCTTGACCAATACACATCCTCAGTCCTGGGTTACATTAGTACATGTACTGACACAGTCTCCACTATCAGAAATGTTAAAAGCTACCCAAACAGAAAACCTTGGCTGAATGCAGAGGTGCGTACCCTGCTGGAAGCCAGGAACACTGCCTTCAGGTCTGGAAACTCAGAGGAGCTGAGTAGGACAAGAAAAGAGCTGGTTGCTGGTATTAAGAGGGCCAAGGCCACATATGCAAAGAGGATCGAGGGTCAATTAATCTCACAAGACCCTCGGAGCATGTGGAGGGGCATTAAGTGCATAACAGATTATAAAGGAAGGAGTGAACAATGCCCCAAAGACCCATCTCTGCCTGATGCCCTCAACAAGTTCTATGCACGCTTTGAAGACCCGAACAGACCACCCAGCACCAGACTCACCTCGTCACCGGATGAAGAGCATCTCAGCGTGACCACAGCAGAAGTAAGGAGTACCTTCAGGAGGATTAATCCGCACAAAGCAACTGGCCCAGACAACATCCCCGGAAAAGTGTTGAAGGAATGTGCTGATCAGCTCTGTGAGGTGCTGGCAGACATCTTTAACACCTCACTTACCCTGGAGACAGTTCCCACCTGCCTGAAGACTGCCACCATCATCCCAGTCCCAAAAAGCTCTACAGTGACTGGTCTGAATGACTATCGGCCAGTGGCCCTCACCCCGATAGTCGCCAAATGCTTCGAAAAACTGGTCATGACTCACATCAAAACAACCATCAACATCAACGAGGACCCTCATCAGTACGCATACAGTGAGAACCAATCAACAGAGAATGCAATCTCCTCTGTGGTCCACACTGCGCTCAACCACCTGGAGCAGAAAAACTCTTACGTCCATATGCTCTTTGTGGACTTCACATCCGCCTTCAACACCATGATCCCCCAAACCCTGATGGACAAACTATCCACACTAGGACTAAGCCCCTCCATCTGCAACTGGGTACTAGACTTTTTAACAAACAGACCACAGTTAGTGAGGATCCACAACCTCTCCTCCTCCACCATAATCCTCAGCACTGGCTCTCCTCAGGGATGTGTGTTGAGCCCCCTTCTGTTTACTCTGCTCACGTATGATTGTGCAGCTACCCATCCAGGCTGTCACATTGTAAAGTTTGCAGATGATACAGCGGTGGTGGGATGCATCAAAAACAATGATGAGTCCAGCTACAGGCAAGAGGTGGAACACCTGGAGAGCTGGTGCAGAGAGAATAACCTTCACATCAATGTGAAGAAGACAAAGGAGATGATTGTGGACTTCAGAAGGAACAAAAACACCTACATCCCCCTGAACATAAGAGGATCTGCGGTGGAAGTGGTCTCCAGCTACAAGTACTTGGGTGTACACATGAATGACAACCTCAGCTGGAGCAACAACACCACCAGCCTGATCAAGAAAGCTCATCAGAGACTCTACTTCCTCAGACGGCTGAGGCGAGCTGGTCTGGGAAGCTCAGTCCTCACCTCCTTCTACAGGTGTGCAGTGGAGAGCATCCTGTGCTCCAGCATCAATGTGTGGCATGGAGGCTGCACAGCTGCAGAAAGGAAAGCTTTGCAGAGAGTGGTGAAGGCTGCACAGAAATCGGTTGGAATCAGTCTCCCCACCATCACAGACATCTACACCTCCAGACGCAGGAAGAGGGCCACCTGCATCATGAAGGACCCCACCCACCCAGCACACACACTTTTTGCCCCACTCCCCTCAGGAAGGAGGTTAAGGAGCATTAAGTGTAGAACCACTAGACTGAGGAACAGCTTCTACCCTGAGGCTGTTAGACTCATGAATCTCTAACTAGAATAATCACTGTGAAAAACCATATCATGTTGCTGCTGATCTGTTTCATGTTGCTGCTGATCTGTTTCATGTTGCTGCTGATCTGTTTCATGTTGCTGCTGATCTGTTTCAATGTTGATGTGTTCATGCGTGCACATCTGCTCACAGACTCATGTTCATGTTTGTGCTGATGTTCAATGTTTTATGTTATGAGTGCTTAGTGTATATTTAGTTGATGTTTTTCTTAGTTCATATCTTAGATGTTATTACTGTTTTTCTCATACATTTTATTGTCGGATGTAACTGGGACCCTGTGTACATAATTTCGCTCCACCACATGTACCACATGAGGTGCGAATGACAATAAAGAAACTCTGACTCTGACTAAATAAATTTGGCGTGATTCTCCTCAGCAGAGCTCGCATGAGGAGGAGGATGGAAGGGGGAACAGTCCTCCCCCCATCATTGTCTCCTCTGTTCTGTGCGGAGCTAAAATGGGATACTGGTATTTAAACACACATTTACCATAGGCAGAAATATATATTTTTAACTTTTATTTAAATATGTATCAGTCTTGACTGACTGACTGCTTTAAAATAAATCTGACTTCACTCCTCCAGCGCTCGCTGAGCTGAGCTCTCATGACGGAAAGGGGAGGGGGAAGAAGCCCTCCGGTTGTCTCCATGTTTGGATGAGAGTTTAAAATGAGATCTTGGTATTTAAACGCATATTTACAGACACAGAAAGATGTCACAAAGAAAGAATTTAAAAACTTTTATTCAAACATATACCAGACTTGACTGCTTTTGCGTCTCCAATGCCTGACCATCTGTTGATGCAGAGCGTACGGGCTGCAGCTGTTTCCTCCTTCGACCGATCGATCGCTTTTAACATGAAAGCTGCGTCATAAGAAATTCTGTGCGTTTTCCATTATCGCTGACCAAATGAACAGGCCTGCATGAAGTGCAAAATACAGTAACAACGCAGGAATGATCTGAAGAAATTAATGCACGTCTATCTTGGGGGATGGCCCTGGAGAATACCTTGTTGGTCATTCAGGTTGGACTTCTGGTCACATGATGACAGAGTGGGTGGAGTTATGGTTGGGAATTTGAAACTGTGAGCAAGAGACTTTGGGGTGTCCGTGGGTCCTCTCTCAGAAAATTTTGAATAACAGATGCCATTTCCTGCATTTTGGTTTAGTTTAACGGGTCGTTATACATCAACATTTACCTACATTTGTAGACAATAAAATTACTATTTTGGAGAAGAACAGCAGGTTGTGTGTGAAAAGAGCACCTCTGATTCTGTTGGGTGTCCTAGACCCCGCTCCTCCCTCCCCTCACTTCACGCTTCTGAGCTGAACTCTTCTCCGCTGAATATATTTCAGCCTGAATTCACTCCTGGTTGTTGCTCCTGCTCCAGTCTTGTGGCACCGTTTGAAGCACCTGAAGGCTTCAATTCTCGGTTGTCGGACCATCCGTCCGTCCGTCCGTCCCTCCCTCTAAATTTTCATCTCTGTTGTTATTTTGACGAATTAGCACCATTGTTTTGAAACGTGACATATAATGTGAATAACACATCAAACATCTCTTTGTATTATTTATTTATTTTTTACAGTAAGTTTTATTCATTTATGTTTGAAATGTAGCAGGAGTTCAGACACCTGCTGATGTTGTGCGCGCGCTGGGTAGAGCTGTCTGGAGACGCTGTGCGTAACGTGCACTGTCTGCAGGGCATTTATTTATTCTGTTGAATAAATGATCGTTTCTGTTTTGGCAGTCTGAGAGGAGGAGAGAGGGTGTTTTTCAGTGCGTGGCCCCACTGAGTAGGAACAATATTTGGAGAGGAGGAGGAGAGAAGGACTCCACACAGAACCTCCGTGCGTAAATGTGACCATGTGGAGTATGCGAGTAGCTGGTTTGCCACGCATGCTGCGGCTGGAACATCCACTTCACAGACTGGGTCCACCTGGCTAAGGGTAACGTCTCCTCTCATTGTATTTTTGATAAATAATCAAAATAAAAATGCGCGACGACTTTGGACTTTTAGGGGCGGAGTTGCCGGATCAGAACAGAGTTGCTGGAACACAACGGGTCAAAATGAGAGAGTTCTCGGATCTTGTTCTAGCAGGATCCAGCTCATATTAACCACTGCTGAGGGCATTCTCTCTGTGTCACAAACACCTCCCCCCAAGAGGGACGGGATGCTGAGAGCCACAGCGCCCAGCTCTGTCGAAGGAAATGTTAGTGGCAGGAAGTTACAGTGAGATGGCAGGAAATCTGTCAAAATAAAATATAAAAATTTAACTTTTGAAAATTGTGAAAAAAAATACATAAACAAGATGCGCCTGCATATAAACCGCTGGATACAAAGTGTGAGAAAAAAGTAGCGGCTTGTACACCGGCAATTATGGTAACAGTATTTCAATTCAATTAAAAAATGCTTTATTCGTCCCAAAGGGAAATTAAGTGTTGTCGTAGCTCATTCTGCTTTCATTCAAGAGTTGTTATAGATGCTGATAGCTGTGGGCAGGAAGGATCTCCTTCAGCAAATCCAAAGAAATGGCCACAGATACCGATCCATCCACCCGAATCCAGCTTGCTGTCAGATCTGGTGGGCCTCTCGGTCTTCCTGGGCAGCGGGACTGCCCAAATGTCAGGCAGAATTTAACTCCCATCACTGAACTCTCATCTTGAGCAAGCATGAAGGCGACAGTGGAAAGGAGAAACTCTCTTTGAGGAAGAAACCTTTAGCAGAACCAGGCCCAGGACAAGCGGTCATTTGCTTCGACCAACTGGGTTTGGTAGGAACAGATACACAATGGCAGGTCAAGAATCACATGTTAAGATGGAAATGGTATCAAATGAAAACCATTAACTTGTAGCAAATTATTTAAGGAAATTAGGTCAGTTTGTCCTCTTGTAGTCTAAGCTTAGTGCAGCATGACAAGCCGACACTAACTATAGGATTTATCAAAAAGAAGAGTCTTAATCCCAGTTTTAAAACTGGACAATGTGTCAGCCTCACCGACAGAAACTGGAAGTTGGTTCCACAAGAGAGGAGCCTGAGAACTGAAAGATCTTCCTCCCATTCTGCTTTTGGAAACTCTAGGAACCGCGAGTAAGCCTGCAGTCTGAGAGTAATGTGCTCTATTGGGAAAATGGAACAATAAGATCTCGAATATAAGATGGAGCTAGGTTGTTGAGAGCTTTGTAGTTAGAATTAAGATTTTGAATTCAGTTCCGGATTTGACAGGGAGCTAGGGGTGGGTGATATGGCTCAAATATAATATTGTAATATTTCAGAGCACTCTGACGATAACGATAAATTTTGTGATATAACAAAAAAAAAAAAACAGAAATCCTAGTTGTTCATTTGACAAAATTAACTTAAATGTTTCTTTGCAGTATTATTTAAAAAAAACAAAAAAAAAAAACAACAAGGGTTAATTTTACTGAAATTACTTTATTTAGTAAAGTATTCAGTTTCAAAGTATGAAAATAAAAATTACCCGTCTGTTATATAGATTGAAAAAGTCTGCACAAAATACAGATCAACAAAATCCACACAGCTGACACAGCCATGCACCGCCCGCACCGGCAGTCCCCGGGGTGTGTTGGGGCGGGTTGTGGGGGGCGTGGGGCAGAGGTCAGCCGAGCCTAGGGATAGACACACAGCTGAGCTGCGCGTGGTTTGTTTTTAGCTGTTTAGCTAGCTAGTATTGCGTGCAGCTAATTAGCATTACGCCAGTACCGAAAGGTGGGGTTGGTGGTGCGCTGTTCGGCTTGGTAGTTTGGTGTGCGCGGTCCTGTTAACGGGGCGGGGCGCCCCACATTTATAATGGTAGGGGAAAAACTGACGTATTTACGCCATGAAATTAGCATATCATGATATAATTTATTTTCCCGGGCAAGTTTTTTTTTTTTAAACAGTTATTATTGTGAACGATATGATATGGCCCAGCCCTACAGGGAGCCAATGGAGAGAAACTAAAACTGGAGAAATATGATCTCTCCTACTAACTCCAGTTAAGACTCTAGCAGCAGCATTTTGGATCAACTGAATACTTTTAAAAGAAATATTTGGACACCAAGATAATAAACCATTGCAATAGTCCAGTCTAGACGTGACAAATGCATGGACCAGTTTTTCTGCATCATCTTTAGATCAGATGTTTCTAATGTTAGTGATATTACGCAGGTGGAAGAAGGAGGTTCTAGTAACGTTTTTAATGTGGGGGATAAAAGACATGACATTAGAACCAGAGGCCAGAATAATACCATCCAAGGAAAGACAAAGACTGAAAACTTTATTGCTAAGATGCTCAGGTCCAAAAACTAAAACCTCAGTTTTGTCTGTGTTCAAAAGCAGAAAATTAAGGGTCATCCAGGTTTTTATGTCTTTAAGACATGCTTGTAGTCTAAGTAGCTGATTGGATTCATTGGGTTTAATGGACAAATATCAGAGTCAGAGAGAGTCAGAGTTTCTTTATTGTCATTCGCACCTCATGTGGTACATGTGGTGGAGCGAAATTATGTACACAAGGTCCCAGTTACATCCAACAATAAAATGTATAAGAAAAACAGTAACAACATCTAAGATATGAACTAAGAAAAACATCAACTAAATATACACTAAGCACTCATAACATAAAACATTGAACATCAGCACAAACATGAACATGAGTCTGTGAGCAGATGTGCACACATGAACACATCAACATTAAAACAGATCAGCAGCAACATGAAACAGATCAGCAGCAACATGAAACAGATCA
>NC_056506.1:4870791-4881405 GCF_014905685.2 Nematolebias whitei | reverse complement strand
TAAATAGTATAATTTGTCTAAAAAAATTGTTATAAATACACCTCTGCATAGCATTGTGCCCTTATTAATATTAAATAAATAAATGAAGAAATATAGATCAACTTACAACTAGGGCTGGGTACCTTTCTAAAAAAAATTGATACCGGTGTCTGTACCTTCGCTTCGGTGTCGGTTCTTGGACGGTTCTTTTTTCGGTACCAATTTTGTAATTACTATTAATTTTAAAAATAATAAAATTACGTTACACATTACAGTACAAATTGTGAATTTTACTTTTTAACTTTGGTATTTCTATTCCAAGCAGTTTTCTTACATAAAAATAAACAAACAATTTCCAGTTCAAAAGACCAGTTACAAACGAGTGACATGTCAGTGTCTAATGTTCACTGCTACACACTGAGGACCTTTTCACTGAGCAGTTTTTCTTCAGAAACATCAACATGTCTGTTTTCTGTGGACACAAACAAGATGCTCCTGGCTGATGGTGTCTCCAGCAGTAGAAATGTTCACTCTGAGGCTGTAGATGATGATTGTTGCACACACAGATACCTGGTTGACCAGTTTGATAGCACTGACATATTGTCCCTCACATCCCACCAGCAGGTCACTGGATTCACTGAGGTTAGAGATGATGCAGACTTCTGCACCTCTGTGTCGCTTCCTGAATCTTCTCTGTGGTTCTCTGGGGTTAAGGGCTCTGATCATCTCCCTAATTGACATGAGAACACACTCCTCCTGTGAGGAGAACATGAACATAATCAGTGAACATTAGTGAACTGTTTAAGCAGCTGACTGGATGGATGAGCAGTTTTACAAGCCAAGATTTATCTGTTACTGTCGATCTTTAGTTAGCTTCTGAGTTTAGCTAGCTACGTAGATGAAATAAATTTACACAGTAATATCTTAAAGTTAGCGTTATTTCACCACGGTGTACGTGTTAAGCTGCAGTTACGTTAACAAACGTAAACTTACCAGCTGAAACACAGACATAGAGCCGTCCTCGAGAGTTCTTTGATGAAGACGAGTACAGCCGTGGAATGTTGATTCAGTCCGTTTAACACATAGACTGACTAACGCTGAGACGAGGAGGGGGGAGGCTGCTGTCCGTCTGTCATCTTGCAGAGAAACACGGAGCAGCTTTCTGTCGAAGCCGTTCGACAACACGCGCTGCACACGTGAACCCCGTCTGTGGGCGTCACCAGCACCATAGACATACATGATACATAGATTAGGTGCGGCAGCTCTATACAGCTCTGGGTGTAAACACGTAGTCTGTTTGTCATATGTCTGGAGTTTTACCTGCCTGCGTGCTGAAACCACGTGACACCTTACAGCCAATACCGAAACTTGACACAGAAAAAAGAGTGACGTTTCAATACATACACCGACCGGTGCAGTTCGGTCGGTGCCATTTAAGAACCTGGGTTCGGTACTCAGCCCTACTTACAACAAACATTACTAACATTGTTTTATAGTCTGTAACAGAAAAGGTTTAAAGTGCATCAATTTGCATGAAATAAAAAAATATATGTATCCTTAACTAAACATTTTTTACCATTTGATACTGAACAATCAAATTGAATACAATCAATAAATAATAATAAAGTCAAAATGATCAGCAACATTTTAAGACAGACGTGTTATTTACAACACTTTGACCTACAAAACAAAAATGAATAAAACAATTTGTGCTGTTTTTTTTTTTTTATCAAAATGAGGAAGTCAGGATTAATGGCTACAATGAGCACGTTTTGCAGTGCACAGCTTTTTGAAGCAGAGTTTGAAACATGATCCTGCAGCTCTCAGCTCCTGCTCCATGTTTACCTGGACCTGGTTTTGGTCTTCAGAGCAGCGACGGCAGAGAAGCTGCAAAGAGCGCAAGAGCGAGCGAGCTGGCTGGGGGGGTCCAGGGGAACGCGCTCACAAGAGAAGAACCTGACAAGTTGTTTAATGACAAAATATATTGTGTTAGCAAAGAATAGAGTCCTAACATTTGTTAAACATCTGTTTTTATAACATCTTAAAAAAACATCAAACTTGTGCTTTGACAATCGATAAAACTGGAAAATGTTGTCAACGCGAAAGAGGAAAGAGGGGCAGGTGTCGCTCTCGCTTTGAGTTTATACTCTTTGTTGCTGCATACTGTGGGTGAAATGCGTCCAGAGCAGAGGACTTGTTAGCAAAAAACACAGTCCTAATATTTATTAAACATTACTTCTGTATTTAAAAAATGATAAAAATTGTGCTTTGACAAACTAAAAAGAAATGGTTAAAGTAAAAGAGGAAGAGGGGCAGGTAATGCTCTCGCTTTGACTTTATTCTCTGTTGCATGCGTGCTGTGGGTGACAAGCGTGCAGAGCGTCACCAGCTGAGGAGGTGTCACAGCAACACGGTTCAAGCACGGCTCCCCAAACAACAAGACAGACATATTTGTTCATAACTTTATTATTAGTAAGACTGAGAGTTGCTGGATTTTAGCAAACAGTTGCCGAACGCACCCTGACAAATGAGAATGGTAACAAAAAAAAAAAAAACTAATCCCTGCTGAAAAATGTTCCCGGGGGTCACACCCCCCCCCCCCCCCCCCCCTGCATTGCTCCGGGCCCCCACGGGGGGGCCTGGAGCGCCCCACTATTTGAGAAGGACTGCTGTTTATCATCAGCATAACAATGAAAATTTATCCCATGCTGTTTAATAACATTACCTACTGGAAGCATATATAAGGTAAAGAATATTGGTCCAAGCACTGAACCCTGAGAAACTCCATAACTAACTTTGGTGTATGATGAAGATTTAATTAGGACCATTTCAAACTGAATGTTTTTTGAACAACATTTATTCAATATATTCACACTGTACAAGTGAAATGACAGCTTTAGTATCTAATGGCACAGTTTGCAGCCTGGCTGAGAGCATTTCATCCTTCTAGGTTTCTTGAAAAAGAGCTCTAACACCCTGTTGTATGGGAACTCAGTCTGAGGGGGCCGTTGATGCTGAGTAGCATGCAGGCTGCCAGATGGTCCTCTTGCAGCCTGTTCCTTAGGTCTGTCTTCACCTACACATGAAAACAATTAAAAGTTTGGGAAATGAGAGAACCAAAAACCATCTTTGACTGACTTACTGTTTACTATTAATCAAGTTTCTTACCTTGTTCATTGTAGAGAAATCTCTCTCACAGTTCACCGATGATTTGAGTACTGTTAATGCAATGGCTGTAAGCTGGCTCAAGCATGAGTAAACCTGTCCCCATTCATCATTTTGGGATGCCAGTTTCTTCATCTTGTTGAGCTGGTCCATAGCCTGAAACACATAATGTAGTATCACTGATCAGGTTTCCTCAATCACCTCCCTGCTTAATTCCCCTTGCATTTAATTGTAATGCTTAATTCTCACCTTGATTGGTGTGGGATAGCCATGGGCTCTCTTCTGCCTCACCATGCTCACTTGCGCAGGAAGATGCACTCTCCTGCTCTGCCTCTCCGCTTTTCTCTCCCTCCTAATCAGTTTCAGTCACCAATATCACACAAGGAAAGTTAAGATTATATCAATATTTTTAAATATTACACGTGTCATGGTAAATAAGGTATTTGTTTTAATTTCCTTGTTGTTTCATCCTTTTTCTTTGAGTTTCCATTTGATCTATCTGAATTCAAATTCATTTCAAATTGACAATTAGTTTACGTTTCATATTATTTTCTGCAGGTTAAATGTCGCATTTGTTCGACAGAGCTTTCATATTTAAATAAATCCACCTCCTCAATGCTGAGGCATTATAGGGCCAGGAATGAGAATGAAGTCCCAGATACATCCAGGGTAAACTCCGGTATACAACAATTCTACAACTTACTCACAGTTGCTTTATTCATAATTAATTCCTATTCATTTATTCTTTATCTCATTTTTAACCATCAAGCTCCCAGGAAGCAGATGCTGGATGAGGCTCTGCTGAATTTCATTCTGAAGGACTGCCAGCCAAACTTATTTATAACTTATTTTATGAATAAAAATGTGTATAAAAAAAGACAAAAAAATAATCCCAGTCCACAAACATCCTCATTCACAACACGCTCACTTATATTTTCACGTTATGATACATGTTCACATTATGTATTGACTGTATCTAAAAATATCAAAGATATTTAAATTTTTAAATGAAGATATAAAATAATACAATATAAAATACAATGACTTAAATTATATTATTATATATAATAAGTCATCAAATCAGTGTCAATTGAGTGTGTCAACTAGGCTGCCTGTAGGGATTTTTAAGTTCCAGCAGGTGTCAGTGTGCAGTGACACAGTATTGACAGATTATCAGTGCAGTTTGGCAATGTGTTGAAACGCTTCATGATGCCTCATTGACCCATCACTAGTACATATGTATGTTTGTTCTTTTGCTGTACTTTTTGAGTGTCCTGAAAAGCACTTTTTAAATAAAATGTATTATTATTATTTTTTAACCTTTATTTAACCAGGCAAATCCCACAGAGATCACAGATCTCTTATGCAATGGAGGCCTGGGCCTGAAGGCAGCATAACATGCCTGTTCTTGTTGTTGTTGTAGTTGTAGTAGTTGTAGTAGTAGTAGTAGTAGTAGTAGTAGTAGTAGTAGTAGTAGTAGTAGGGCTGGGTATCTTTCTAAAAATTCGGTTCTGGTGTCTGTACCTTCACTTCGGTGTCGGTTCCTGGACGGTCCTTTTTTCGGTACCAATTTTAATTACTATTAATTCTAACAAGAATAAAATTACGTTACACATTACAGTACAAATTGTGAGTTTTATTTTTTTACTTTGGTATTTTTCTATTCCAAGCAATTTTCTTACATAAAAATAAACAAATAATTTCCAGTTCAAAAGACCAGTTTCAAACCACTGACACGTCAGTGTCTAATGCTTACTGCTATACACTCAGGAACTTTTCACTGAACAGTTTTTCTTCAAAAACATCAACATGTCTGCTTTCTCTGGACACAAACAAGCCCGCTCCTGACTGATGGTGTCTCCAGCAGTAGAAATGTTCACTCTGAGGGTGTGGATGATGCTTGTTGCACACACAGATACCTGGTTGACCAGTTTGATAGCACTGACATGTTGTCCCTCACATCCCACCAGCAGGTCACTGGATTCACTGAGGTTAGGGTTGATACAGACTTCTGTACCTCTGTGTCTCTTCCTGAATCTTCTCTATGATTCTCTGAGGTTTAGTGCTCTGATCATCTCCCTAATTGACGTTAGAACACAAAACATCAACAATAACATGGTGTATTATTATTGCTCACAAACCATTATCTAGGCTGAGAGATAAAAGTTTAATTGGTCAACAATGTCCTTTAAAGTTTACTTACCTCCAACATGCAGCCTCCACTGTAGAAAAACGCAGCAAACTTTTAACAACAAACCAACATTTTTCAGTCAGGTCATCTGGACAGTTTCTTTTTTTGTGCTGAAACGTTTCGCCTAAGGTCCGGAAGGCTTCATCAGTCAAGGAAACGCACAACAAAACTGATTCTTAAGTAGAACAAACCAGTTCTGATTGTGATAAAATGGTCTCTTTGGTACGCCCGCTCCTCCATTTGCTGTTCCTCTTCCTTGTTGACAGTCTTGTCAAACTGGTTGAAAACAACAAAGTCCATGCTCAATAATCCAGGTATACAACTGTCCAGATGACCTGACTGAAAAATGTTGGATTTTATACCTGGATTATTGAGCATGGACTTTGTTGTTTTAAGACCAAAGTTGTGATTGTCCTGTGGCCCCCACCTTGCTTTTCTTTTGTGAGTCTCTGTCCTCCTCACATCAGGGTCAGAACCTCCTGTGAGGAGAACATAAACAAACGATGAACATGAGGTGAACTTTTGAAGCAGCTGATCCGATGGATGAGCACAATTTTACAAGCTAAGCTTCATCTGTTACTGTCAATCTTTAGTTAGCTTCTGAGTTTAGCTAGCTACGTAGATAAAATAAATTTACACACTAATACTTAAAGTTAGCGTTACATGGATCCAAGTTTAATTCACAGCGATGTACGTGTTAAGCTGCAGTAACGTTAACAAACGTAAACTTAGCAGCTGAAACACAGACACAGCTCCATCCTCGGAGTTCTTTGAAGAGGAGTCGGGCCGTGGAATGTTGATTCAGGCCGTTCAACACTCACAGGCTGACTTTAATGCTGAGAGGAGGAGGGGAGGCTGATGTCCTTCTCTCTTCTTGCAGAAAAACGCGGAGCAACTTTCTGCTCGTAAGCAGAAAGTTGTGTGTGTTGTCAAAGCCGTTCGACAACACACACGCTGCACACGTGAACCCCATCTGTGGGCATAACCAGCCCCATGGACATACAAGTGTTGGTTACGTACTGTAACCCCAGATTCTATGAGTATAGGCGTAGCCCTTTAAGGCTGTCGCTGGTGGGTTTATCCCATCATGCAAAGCATCGCACTGAAAAAATTTAGTCCACGCCCACCTGTTGTGTGGGTCCCACCCAGTCCATATAAATTACGTTAAGAGTGGGTAATCAGCTCCCAAATAGCTTTTTTCTTCAGCCATTTAGGAGCCAGTGAGGCCCGACGCTTAAAGGGCTACGCCTATACTCGTAGAGTCTGGGGTTACAGTACGTAACCAAAGTTCTGTTTCGTATAGGCTTCGCCCTTTAAGAGCTGTCGCTGGTGGGTTAAAAGCAAAGCAAGATGTAGTCTCCGCCTCACTGGGTCCATTCGAACACCATATGAATTGCCCGCTTGCCCAAAAACATCTTGTCACTCAGCTCTCCATGTGCGTAAATACGCGTTGCGTAATTATGCTGAAAAGGCAGTGAACAGAGCAGATCCACGGCTCTTCAATATGAACAGATTAATAATAAGTGAACTGATTATTAATCAAATAAATCTCTGCTGCTGTCTCTGGCCACGGCGCTCTCTCCAGTGGGTGGGGGGGACGAGAGGAGGGGTGCGGCTTGATCAGATGGCGCACAGTCTCCGACACCTCTTCCGACTTCTTCGATTTCTCGAGCATGGCCTTGAAATTGGCTCCGAACAGTGCGTCCGTTGTGCTAGGGCCCCCCAGCAAGTCCTTCTGCAGCTTCTCTGGCAGGTAGGGGGAGTGACAAAGCCAGGTGGACTTCTGAATCATCGTCATCCAGGCTGCGATGCGAGACAGGCAGACAGCAGAAGAGGCGCACAGGTTAAGGATGATGTCAGACTCCTTGCAGAGGGAGCTCTTCGTCTCTTCAGGCAGGTCTGTTCCCTCCAGCCTCTTGAGATGCTGTACACCAGCAGCGCAACGTTATTGTTCGCTGCGGCCGCCTGGAACACACACTAGTGAGCTCGGCTTGAGAGCGACGTCACCGTCTGGTCATGCTTCGCCGGAGGCACAGGACGCTGGTCCAACCTGGACATCTTTGCTCCGAGAGCCTCCGCCAGGCTTGGCTCCAGGGGGGCACCGAGGGAATTCCGCTCGGTAAACTCCTCCACTCTGGTGATGGGCGCGGATGTGGAAACCGGCGCTCTCAGTCTACCAGGTCCGGCTGCAGCCTTGTTCCAGTAGGACGTCACTGCTGGGAAACAAGGCCAGATGGGATCAGGACGGCGAGCCGGGGTGGAGCCAAACCTTCCCGCTAGATCATCCGATCTGGGCGGGGGAAGGACAGGGACGGAAAGTCCCTTCGTGTCAGCCGCCTCCTGGATTATGTCGGGCAGCTCCAAGAGTCAAGTCAAGTCAAGTCATCTTTATTTGTAGAGCACAATTTAAAACAGATAAACTGTTATCAAAGTGCTTAACAGAAATGTAGCAAAACATAGGCAGCAAAACAAAAACATCATACAGAATTAAAATTACTGGAGCAATAACACACACTAATGATCACACTAAGGAAAAACAAGCAGTAAAAATAAACGTCAATCATAAAACAACAGAATTAAAATGAGGTACACAGAACAAAATAAACTAACTCACACCGTATTAAACGCCAGAGCAAACAGGTGCGTTTTAAGGAGGGATTTGAACATCAAGAGGAGGGCACTGGTGGCAGGGAGCGGTGTGGTCGCTGATGCAAGAAGGCCCGGGGGGGGGTGAGCATCCGCTCAGCCCCACCTCGTTCCGACACTACACTCTCCAGGAGGAAGTGAGCAGCGGGGGCTGCTGCTGACGTCGCCTGTCCCGGAGGAACCATGCAATTCGCTTCGAGAGTTGGTGTTAAAAAAAAGGGCCGATGGCGTCGTCCAGCGGGTAGCGACCCGCCACGGAAAGTACTCCTCTGCGTTTACCTTGAAGCAAGGCTGCTTGTCTGCTTCACCTCGGGGAGGAAGAACTCACCGGGACGGCAGGAGGTTGGCGTGGCGGGGACCCAGGCAGCCTTAGCAAAGGTTGTGCCGGTCAAGCTGGACAACTCTCCTTCTTCGTTCTTCTGACAGAACTATTAACTTGCTGAAGAAAAATGGGAGCTGATTACCCGCTCTTAATGTAATTTATAAGGACCGGGTGGGGCTCACACAACAGGTGGGCGTGGTCTAATTTTTTTCAGTGCGATGCTTTGCATGACGGGACCAGCGACAACTCTTAAAGGGCGAAGCCTATACCAAATAGAAGTGTAGTGCAGCTCTGTACAGCTCTGGGTGTAAACATCTCGTCTATTGTCATATGTCTGGTGTTTTACCTGCCTGCGTGCTGACACCACGTGACACGTTACAGCCAATACCGAAAAATGACATTGATAAAAGAGTGACGTTTCAATCTACAAACCGGATTCCAAAAAAGTTGGGACACTAAACAAATTGTGAATAAAAACTGAATGCAGTGATGTGGAGATGGCAAATGTCAATATTTTATTCGTAACATAACATAGATGACAGATCAAAAGTTTAATCTGAGTAAATGTAACATTTTAAAGGAAAAATATATTGATTCAAAATTTCAGTGTCAACAAATCCCAAAAAAGTTGGGACAAGTAGCAATAAGTGGCTGGCAAAAGGAAATTGAGCATATAACGAACAGCTGGAAGACCAATTAACACTAATTAGGTCAATTGACAACATGATTGGGTATAAAAAGAGCTTCTCAGAGTGTCAGTGTCTCTCAGAAGCCAAGATGGTAAGAGGATCACCAATTCCACCATTGTTGCGCAGAAAGATAGTGCAGCGATACCAGAATGATGTTACCCAGCGTAAAATAGCAAAGACTTCTTTTTTAAGTTATCATCATCAACCGTGCATAACATCATCAAAAGATTCAGAGAATCTGGAACAATCGCTCTGCGTAAGGGTCAAGGCCGTAAAACTCTACTGGATGCTCGTGATCTCTGGGCCCTTAAACGTCACTGTACCTCAAACAGGAATGCCACTGTCAAGGAAATAGCAGAATGGGCTCAGGAATACTTCCAGAAAGCATTGTCAGTGAACACAATCCACCATGTCATGTGCCGTTGCCAGCTGAAACTCCACAGTGCAAAGAGGAAGCCATTTCTAAGCAAGCTCCACAAGCTCACATGTTTGCACTGGGCCAGGGGTCATTTAAAATGGAGTGTGGCAAAATGGAAGACTGTTCTGTGGTCAGATTAGTCACGATTTGAAGTTCTTTATGGAACACTGGGACGCCATGTCATCCGGACCAGAGAGGACAAGGATAGCCCAAGTTGTTATCAACGCTCTGTTCAGAAGCCTGCATCACTGATGGTATGGGGTTGCATGAGCGCTTGTGGCATGGGCAGCTTGCATGTCTGGAAAGGCACGATTAATGCAGAGAACTATGTTCAGGTTCTAGAACAACATATGCTCCCATCTAGACGTCATCTCTTTCAGGGAAGACCCTGCACTTTTCAACATGATAATGCCAGACCACATTCTGCAGCAATCGCAACATCATGGCTACGTAGGAGAAGGATCCGGGTACTGAAATGGCCAGCCTGCAGTCCAGATCTTTCACCTATAGAGAACATTTGGCGCATCATAAAGAGGAAGGTGCGACAAAGAAGGCCCAAGACGATTGAACAGTTAGAGGCCTGTATTAGACATGAATGGGAGAGCATTCCTATTCCTAAACTTGAGAAACTGGTCTCCTCTGTCCCCAGACGTCTGTTGAGTGTTGTAAGAAGAAGGGGGGATGCCACACAGTGGTAAAATGGACTTGTCCCAACTTATTTGGAATTTGTTGACGCCATGAAATTTGGAAACAACATATTTTTCCCTTTAAATGATACATTCTCTCAGTTTAAACTTTTGATCTGTGATTTGTGTTCTATTCTGAATAAAATATTAGATGTTGGCACCTCCACATCATTGCATTCAGTTTTTATTCACAATTTGTTTAGTGTCCCAACTTTTTTGGAATCCGGTTTGTATACACCTACCGGCGCAGTTCGTTCAGTGCCATTTAAGAACCTCGGTTCGGTAAATGGTAAATGGACTGTACTTGTATAGCGCCTTTATATCTTATTACTCAGTCCTATGTAGTAATATTAGGCATAGTAGTAGTAGTACTAGTAGTAGTGGTAGTTGTAGTAGTGGTAGTTGTAGTAGTTGTAGTAGTAGTAGTAGTGGTAGTTGTAGTAGTTGTAGTAGTAAAAGTTTTAGTAGTAGTAGTAGTAGTTGTTGTAGTTGGAGGAGTTGTAGTAGTTGTAGGAGTT
>NC_056506.1:4869937-4870391 GCF_014905685.2 Nematolebias whitei | reverse complement strand
GAGCTTAAGGCCGCTATCGAAGCATCCTGGGCCTCCATAACACCTCAGCAGTGCCACAGGCTGATTGCCTCCATGCCACGCCGCATTGAAGCAGTCATTCATGCAAAAGGATTCCCGACCAAGTATTGAGTGCATAACTGAACATGATTATTTGAACGTTGGCGTTTTTTGTATTAAAAACACTTGTCTTTCATTGGTGGGATGAAATATGCTAATTTTTTGGGACAGGCATTTTGGGTTTTCATGAGCTGTATGCCATAATCATCAGTATTAAAACAATTAAAGACCTGAAATATTTCAGTTGGTGTGCAATGAATCTGAAATATATGAAAGTTTCATTTTTATCATTACATTATGGAAAATAATGATCTTTATCACTATATGCTAATTTTTTGAGAAGGACCTGTATATGTATATATATATATGTATGTGTGTATTTGTATATGTATATATA
>NC_056506.1:4859174-4869225 GCF_014905685.2 Nematolebias whitei | reverse complement strand
TATATATATATATATATATATATATATGTGAGTGTGTGTGTGTGTGTATCTTCTTGGGTTCTAGCAGACTTTTACTGCCATCAAGTGAGCAAAAAGTTACTACACCAATTGATTATGAATGATTCTTATTGCTCTTTTTTTTTAGTTTTGTTTATGCCTTTAGTCTATTCATCCATCTGTTATCTTTTACCCGCTTTTTCCATTTTGGGTCACGGGGGTCGCCGGTGCCTGTGTCCACCAATCACTGTGCGAGGGGCGGGGGACACCTTGACAGGTCGCAAGTCCATCACAGGGACACATAGAGACAAACGAGACAAACAACTATTCACTCTCTCACTCACACCTAGGGACAATTTAAAGTTACCAATCAGTCTAACATGCATGTTTTTGGTCTGTGGGAGAAAACCGGAATACCCCGAGAAAACTCACTCATGCACGGAGAGAACATGCAAACTCCACCCAGAAAGGCCCCCGGACCGGTATTTTAACCAGGGACCTGCTCACTGAGAGGCCACAGCTGTACCAGTTGCGCAACCGTGCTGCCCCCCCACCAATCATTCATTTAAAAATGTTTAATCTGACAGTTTTGTAATCTTAAATCATCTTCCTGCCTCCCAGAGACCCCCATAAGAATTGTTTTATATTACTAGTGTATTTTTATTTGTTTCTCAGACTATATCTTTGATTTATTACTGTTTGCCTTGTAAGTTTAATACTTTTGTTAAAGAACTAGTATGTAAAGAGTATTCTCTGCCAAAGACACAACTTTTATAGAAATATGCCATTCTAGCTGTTTGTAATTCACTAATACAGTATATTCATCACAATATTCCCCAAATTATTTTACCCTGGTTGGTTTAATTTTACAGACGTGTTTGATTTCCCACATTGATTTAATTTACTTTCACCTATAATAATTCCGATTCTTGCAAGAACATAAATACAAAAACAAGGTCAGATGACACTGGTAGTCTCCTTGTTTATCTGGGTGAAGGGCTGTAGTCACTTTGATCCAGACAAAAACAACATTATAACCCACACGACTTACATCAGAGTGCAGTTTTTTCTGTCTTCTGTCTGGGGGCCTGTTTGAACTGTCCCTGTTGGTCTAAAAAAGTTAGTGATATTAATTTATGTTAATATAAAAAGGTCATTTATCAATTTTATGCCTGATGTGGAGCATCTGCCATTTTTCCTCTGCCTTTGACTTTATGAGCCTGCGTGCATTTTCTGTTATTATATGACCTTTTACGAGATGGTTGCTAAAGTTATCAGTTTTCAATCTTATACTTCTGTAAAGTATCCCATATCAGTCATACATTAAACATACACTGCCACTCATACAGCAGACAGACACTCACACTCCAACATCATTCATACTACAAATATACATGAAAATTACAATCCAATTATATTTCCCTATTTCTGCCTAACTAAGGTTCTTGTCTGTCCCTCAACTTATAAAACATATCTCCCTTACTGCCTATTCTAATAGCTATCTGTTCCTGTCTCAACCATAATAACTCCATATAGTCATCCGCAGGGATCATTCTTCTTATTCTCTCTCATATTTATCTTATTCTCTCTCATATTTATCTTATTCTCTCATATCAATTCTTAAAAGGTGTATATTTAAGGTTACTCCCATATCAGAAGCACAATTATGACAGACATGTCGTTCATTGTTGCGCTACTAACCAGTCTGACCAATGCATCCAAATGCAGACCTTAGGTGACAGTAATTGCTCAAAGTTACCCGAGGGCGCCGTCTTTTTCGAGGGGCAGATCAGGACCCCCCACAGGTACTCAAAAAATCATAGTCTATCAAATTCTGACAAACTCGATGGAGTTTATCACACCTCGACAAACCCGACAAGGTTCATCGAACTGTCAAACGCCCAACACCTGTCGACGCTGTCCGGACATACAATTTTTAATGCGTTTAGGAAAAGCACGACGGGCATAAACGCCCGGACGTCCATAAACGCCCGGACGTCCATAGGCCTAACCGTTCACGCAAAGATTGGAGTGTCACACCTCATTAATCTACTATAATAACTTTATTGTCTTCTGCAGGTATCACTAAGGTTGCTAGGTACCACAGGAGAGCCCTACATTTATTCATCCGCAGGTATCTCAAAAGGTGACCCAACAATTTTCTCGCGAGGGTTAAATCAGCCACGGTGTTCTTAAAATTTAGTCAAAAATTAACGAAAAATATATGCACGGGCTTTAAATCAACTGGACAATTCTTATTTTTAGGGAAAAAATAGTGGATCCAGGATTTCGGCACCAAGCTGTTACAATGGGAGCTGGATGCGGGTCACGGTTCACTGCAGCTAGCTGTTGCTAGCCGGTGGACCTTAGGCCTCCTCTTGGACCTAGGACCCACACCCAGCCCACGCTGCTCCCCCCTGCTCGGACCTCCCTCAAAAGCGGCAACTCACACTATTTAATAAATCAAGGAAACGTGAATTCAGTTTAACCAATTGTATTAAAATCAAGGTAGGAAACGGTTACAGTTTACAGCGCTGGCCAGTCCGGTCTACGACGCGATCAGGAACCGGAAGGGGCGGATGTCCTGTGGCATTCCAAATTTATAAGGCCTAGACTCCTCCGTCGCAGAAGGTGAGCACAAGCTGTCATGTGTATGACGGGGAGTGACAAAATGTGATCTCAATGGATCTTATGTGGTTTGACGTGTAAGGAAAAAATGAGATGGTGCTTCAAAAGCCTTACTGCATAATGTAGCAAGCAAAATGAACTCTGTTCCTTGACGGATATTGAATCCCTGGGAGACTCTTTATAGAGTTGCTGGCCCCGTTTAACCCAGTCAGAACCAGGTTATAATTTCATTATAATCCCGTCTTTGAGCAGATAAAAAAAAACACAGGGTCAGTCTAGATAATTTACAAGCACTATTAAGGAAAAACTTCATGTTATTTTAGCTTAAAATTCTAGTTTTCACCTCTGTGCAGAAAGGAGTGTGGTAGATGTGGGGTCATGAAGGCACTACTGCATAGCTCTGTGAGCAGGAAAACTTTTTTTGGTCAATCGAGCACACACGTTTCAATTTACTGCGTCAATACATTTACCATCAACATTGATTGGACATATACATGAAACGTGCTGAATTTTCCTCAAACTGTATTATACCAAACAACAAAATCCATGCTCAATTGTTAAATTGTAAAATGTATTATATCAACTGAGTTTTACTATCCAGTTCTGAGCATACACTTCTAAATCTCGTACTAAAGAGCACAAGTGTCTGGACATTCATGTCTCTCATAACATTGTAGACTGAACATTATAAACTTTGTTAAAAAGTAACAGTTGTGGCAGAGCTGTTGCATTGAACTACATTAGATTATGCAGGTGGAGCTGATAAAGTGGCCACCGAGTATAATCTATTGAACTGTTCACTGACACAACACATAAGACAACATTTATTTATATTGCAAGCTGGTTTTTCAATGTTTGTAACTTTGGTTTTAGTTCACTGTGGCCCAGTTCAAGAAATACCTGTTGGATGAACTGTAATGTGGACTTCATAGACCTGGGGTAGTTGAAATGCATAGTGTATGCAAGTCCAAGTGCACATAGCTTTTGGCAGGTCTTGGATGTTGTCCATCACCACTTCTCCTTCAGTGATGGTTTTCAGAGAGGCTAAACTGAGATGCAGGGAGGATGAGGGCACAGAACCTTCAGGTTCAACAAGGAGGATCCCAGTGTCAGTGTTGCAGAAATGCAGAATGAGTCATCATCCAAGTCCTTAATAAATGACAAGTGCACAACAGAGATATTTTTAATTAAGTAACCATCAATGATTGATGAAAATAATTTCTATAAACCAGTTACAATATTTGTCATATCATTTGTTTTATCATAACATGCAGCCCTAGTTTCCTAGTGTAAATTATGTATTAGTTTGAGCTCCACTAAAGGACACCTACCCAGCATCACCAGGGGCCAGTGGTGAGTGGAATGATACATTATTCTTTCATTTGTTAAAAACTATGCTCACAGGTTTTCTTCAAATACAGGTCCTTCTCAAAAAATTAGCCTATTGTGATAAAGGTCATTATTTTCCATAATGTAATGATAAAAATGAAACTTTCATATATTTCAGATTCATTGCACACCAACTGAAATATTTCAGGTCTTCAATTGTTTTAATACTGATGATTATGGCATACAGCTCATGAAAACCCAAAATGCATGTCCCAAAAAATTAGCATATTTCATCCCACCAATGAAAGACAAGTGTTTTTAATACAAAAAACGCCAACCTTCAAATAATCATGTTCAGTTATACACTCAATACTTGGTCGGGAATCCTTTTGCATGAATGACTGCTTCAATGCGGCGTGGCATGGAGGCAATCAGCCTGTGGCACTGTTGAGGTGTTATGGAGGCCCAGGATGCTTCGATAGCGGCCTTAAGCTCATCCAGAGTGTTGGGTCTTGTGCCTCTCAACTTTCTCTTCACAATATCCCACAGGTTCTCTATGGGGTTCAGGTCAGGAGAGTTGGCAGGCCAATTGAGCACAGTAATACCATGGTCAGTAAACCATTTACCAGTGGTTTTGGCACTGTGAGCAGGTGCCAGGTCGTGCTGAAAAATGAAATCTTCATCTCCATAAAGCTTTTCAGCAGATGGAAGCATGAAGTGCTCCAAAATCTCCTGATAGCTAGCTGCATTGACCCTGCCCTTGATAAAACACAGTGGACCAACACCAGCAGCTGACATGGCACCTCAGTGACTGTGGAAACTTGACACTGGACCTCAAGCAATGTGAATTCTGTGTCTCCTCTCTTCCTCCAGACTCTGGGACCTTGATTTCCAAAGGAAATGCAAAATTTACTGTAATCAGAGAACATAACTTTGGACCACTCAGCAGCAGTCCCAGGCGAGATGCTTCTGACGCAGTCTCTTGTTCAAAAGTGACTTGACCTGGGGAATGCGGCACCTGTAGCCCATTTCCTGCACACGCCTGTGCACGGTGGCTCTGGATGTTTCTACTCCAGACTCAGTCCAATGATTCCGCAGGTCCCCCAATGTCTGGAATCGGCCCTTCTCCACAATCCTCCTCAGGGTCCAGTCACCTCTTCTCATTGTGCAGTGTTTTCTGCCACACTTTTCCCTTCCCACAGACTTCCCACTGAGGTGCCTTGATACAGCACTCTGGGAACAGCCTATTCGTTCAGCAATTTCTTTCTGTGTCTTACCCTCTTGCTTGAGGGTGTCAATGATGGCCTTCTGGACAGCAGTCAGGTCGGCAGTCTTACCCATGATTGCGGTTTTGAGTAATGAACAAGGCTGGGAGTTTTTAAAAGCCTCAGGAATCTTTTGCAGGTGTTTAGAGTTACGTCGTTGATTCAGATGGTTAGGTTAATAGCTTGTTTAGAGAAACTTTTCATGATATGCTAATTTTTTGAGACAGGCATTTTGGGTTTTCATGAGCTGTATGCCATAATCATCAGTATTAAAACAATTAAAGACCTGAAATATTTCAGTTGGTGTGCAATGAATCTGAAATATATGAAAGTTTCATTTTTATCATTACATTATGGAAAATAATGACCTTTATCACAATATGCTAATTTTTTTGAGAAGGACTTGTACAGGAACTGTCATCAGGGTTCTCACACCTGTCTGTCTAGGCCCCAATCCCGACATGAACTTGACAGAGCATAGCATAAGACATAAATTAAGATTAAAAAGATAGTTTGAATTTTTTATAAGTGTAGTTGCATGAGGTGCTTACAGATGGTCAACGTATTACAGTAGATAGTGGTCACCCTTTCACTACTTTGGAGAAGCAGTAGGAGGATCGGTGTAGGAAGATAAGCAATGTACTTTTGTGGACATGGTCAGCAGCAATTTGCACTTTTAGACATCTTGAAACATCTATAATAGTTTGAGTAGACACATTTAGTATATTTATATGGGATTAACCTGTCTAAATAAAGGTTGAATGAATTTACAGTGCTGTACATTGCTGTCTTGACAGACTTTTCAGATTTGAAATGTAAGTTATAGAGCTCGCCACACCAACCAAATGCCATAGTCAAAATGAATAATTTTACCTCACAGAACACAAGAGTTACTGGTCTACCATGTCAATGTTAGTTTATGTTATTGTGTGATTTCAGTGAATCCAAACCAATAAAGTAACAATAAAATGACACAACTAAACAGATTGAGGCAGCAGTAGAAGAGCAGCTCCTGTATTCAGCAAAGTAAAATGACTGATTATGCCTATGAAGATTGGTTGGTTAGGCAGGAGCAATATTTATGTAACTTATACAACAGAGATTTTGTCAGAAGCCTGAGGTAAAGCAGTAAAAATATTATATATATATATATATATATATATATATATATATATAACGTACACTTCACTGATATTGATTTTTTTAGGTGCCTAAAACAATGTTTCTGCAGGCACTGTCCACATCTGTACAGAGGCGGCTGTGGCTGAGTGGTTAGAGCAGTCGTCCTCCAATGCGAGAGTTGGAGGTTCAAATCCACCAGCAGTCACATGCTGAAGTGTCCCTGGGCAAGACACTGAACCCCTCATTGCCTCTGATGTGTGTCCCATCAGTGTATGAATGTGATAAAGCTCTGATTAGTCTCTTTAGAATGATTTGTTCAATTATCTTTGTGGAGATCTAGTATAGAGCTGTATGAACGGGTAAATGAGGCACAGATTGTTGTAAAGAACTTTGAGTATCTTGAAATAAGATAGAAAGGCGCTATATAAGTACAGTCCATTTACCATTAATAGTCCATTTACATTGCATAGTTTCCTACACTGGTACCCCTGCTGCTTCTCCAAACTGGGGCTGTGTCGACTGCCACTTACTGCAAGTAATACACTGACTTTGGATAAATAGCTCATACAATCCATCCATTATCTTTACCCGCTTCTTCCATTTTGGGTCACGGGGGTCGCCGGTGCCCATGTCCAGCAATCACTTTGCGAGGGGCAGGGTACACCCTGGACAGGTCGCAAGTCCATCACAGGGACACATAGAGACAAACGAGACAAACAACCCAACATTTTTCAGTCAGGTCATCTGGACAGTTTCTTTTTCTTTGTTGTGCTGAAACATTTCGCCTTTGGTCCGGAAGGCTTCAAACCACCATTCACTCTCTCTCTCTCTCACCTAGGGACAATTTAGAGTTACCAGTCAGTCTAACATGCATATTTTTGGTCTGTGGGAGGAAACCGGAGCACCCGGAGAAAACCCACGCATGCACGGACAGAACATGCAAACTCCACCCAGAAAGGCCCCCGGACCGGGATTTGTACCGGCAACCTTCTCGCTGAGAGGCAGTAGCTCTACCAGTTGCGCCACCGTGCTGCCCTCATACAACCCATTTAAATCAATAAATAAACAAAGGCAATGCATTTAGCCGTAAACCAATTTTACAGAATCAAAACTAATATTGTGAACTAAAAACCCTCTGATTGTCTTCAGAAGTTTACGCAAATACTATCAAACTCCAACTGCACAAATTAACTCTTGGCCAAAGCCAAACGTTTGAAGTCCAAAGACACCCATACAAATGGCGAGCTGCTCTAAATAACAGCTGCCCTGAATGGCAGGAGAGCTGGGTTTAAATAGGTAGGCCTCTCCTGTGGTTGGAGGAGCAGGATGTGCAGAAGCCAACCAGGATGCAGATGGATGTCCCTTGGGAAGGAGCCATGAGAGGCCAGCCAATAGGGGCCACAGTACAGCTGGGTCAGCAAGTCAACTGCAGTTATATTATCACTCAAACATATGGCCTCAGGCTATAACACATGATGGACAGTTTACACATCTAGAAAGGTACCATCAATGCAGAACGGCATACAGATTTTACAACATATTCCCATCCAGACTGTCTTTCTCAAGGAAGGCCTTGCATATTTTAACAATACATAGAAATGAAAGGAGAAAATACAGGCACAGAAAAAAATTAATGACTTTTAATCTGTATTTCAGGTGGACCCTAACCCAAAGCGCCTCAGTGCAGTTGAAAGACTAGAAGCTGATAAAGCCAAGTATGTCAAGAGCCAGGAAGTCATCAATGCCAAACAGGAGCCGATCAAACCACCTGTACTGGCCAAACCAGATGTTGGTCATGCTTTTGTGTCCAAGAGAAGCCCTGGGGCTGGAGGAGGAGGAACTGGAGGCAGAACACCTTTCAAAGCATCTAATAATAATGCAAAGTCTGACATGTGTGCAACAAGCAGTGGCAGTAGCAAACGAGAAAATCTAAACCTGGAGATCTTAAAAAACCTGCTAAATTCGTCATCAGTCCCAGGGGCAGTGTCCGAAGGATTGTCGAGTGGAGCTAAGAGTGCTGTTTTGATGAGGTCATCAGGAGGACTAGCCAGAAGCTGGACACCATCTGGGTAAACAAACATATTCAATATATTTTTTATGGTTCCATGAAAAATTTCATTCAACCTTTATTTAGACAGGTAAATCCCATTGAGCCTCAAGGACTCATTTACGAGACCTGAAAATATTGCTAAATATTGAAAATATTGCTAAATATTGAAAATATATCTAAATATTGAAAATATTGCTAAACGTTGAAAATATTGCTAAACATTGAAAATATTGCTCCTTTACAGATTTCTGCTGTTTTTTTGTCACACTTAAATGTTTCAGATGATCAAACATACAGTATGTCCATTTCAGACAACGATAAACTGAGTAAACAGTTTTTAAATGTTAATTCCATGTGTTAATGGCCCTGTGAGAAGAAGTAATTGCCCATGTTATTAAATAAGTTTTGGACCTCATTGTCCAAAAGGTCTGATTTAGTTGAAGTCTACAAATTCTGGAGACATTTTTTTGTGATGGTAATTTTTATAATTTCACTACTTAGTTTGGACAGTTGGAGCATATTGTTTGTTATATTTATTTTTACAAATCTATTTGTTGAAAGCATTGTATTTAATTTCTGTATCTTCATCAGATTAGTATGGCTTTAGAAAGACCACAACAAAACACGTTTTTTTTCCTCCTCTCATTTTTCCAGACATTGAAAATGATGGAAATTCGTCATGGCGACGGAGGACTTTAATCCATGTCAATATCACTTGGTGGTCCAGTGGACAACCTCGAGGTGAAATCTGGTTGTCCGAGATGAAAATAGCTTGTCAAATGGAAACCCTGATTAGGGTTAGGTTTGCGTATGAATAGCCTTTTCTCCCTTAATAAATAGAATTATGATTTTAAAACCTTTTGTATCTACTGGGTACTCAGTTTATCTTTGTTGAAATCTTGGCAATTGTTTTATAATCTGAAATATACATGACAAAAAGGCCCAAAAAAATGTACAAGTGCAAGCTTCTATTAACCAAAGTGTAATTCTTTGTTCATTATTTTCAACACCTGCAGAAAAGGTTGTTTCTTCACTGTCACTTCTTTTATTTAATATTTGTAAACAAATATGAAAACCGGCTTTTCAAAGTAAGACACAAAGTATGTTCCTTCTTTATTTAATAAGGAACGTGGAACTTTTTTTTTCCACTTTAATTTTTATTAAACTTTTCAATACTGAATAACATTTCAAAGATATATCACATATACATTTTCCAGATTATGGTAGCCTAAGCAAGCCTCTCTTTACAATAATAATTCCAAAAACAACAAAAAAGATGTTAAAACATCCCCTCAAAAAATAAGTAAATACATAGTTGTTGTTTTTTATCAATAAAAATAAAGTATGTACATATATATAGATATGTATATATATATATGTATATATACATATGTATATATATATATGTGTGTATATATATGTATATGTATATATATATGTATGTATATATGTATATGTATGTATATATGTATATATGTATATGTATATATGTGTATATGTATATATGTATATATGTATGAATATGTATATGTGTATATGTATATATGTATATATGTATGAATATGTATATGTATATATGTGTATATGTATATATGTATGAATATGTATATATGTGTATATGTATATATGTATATATGTATGTATATGTATATATGTATAT
>NC_056506.1:4857996-4859074 GCF_014905685.2 Nematolebias whitei | reverse complement strand
TATATATATATATATATATATATATATATATATATATATATATATATATATATATATTTGCGCCCTCCCACGGCAAAAATCCATAAGTCGCCACTGCCCTTACATCCTTGGAAGCTGGTGCTTAAAGCAACTTTTGAGCATGCTTAGAAAGACAGCAGCAGGGATTCTTGTTACCTGTCTCCTGAAATACTCCGGGCCCTTGTTGAGGATGCGGAGGGGTACGGTGGAACTGAAAGGCGTTGTAGGGCAAGTGGCCTTGCTATCTGGGAGAGCAGGAGCCAGTGTCTCTGTCGGCATGGCAACAAAGCGACTGGAGTGGCTGGCCGTTGTGACAATCAGTGCAGGGTGAACAGCAGAGGGTAGGGGCACTGGATAACCCCCAAAGCATGAAGACACAAGGTAGCAATGGAAAGGTCTAAAAAAGTGTTGTCTGTGGTCCTCCTTAGTGCTTCTGTGATGACAGGACGGTGGGGGCAGTTGTCAGCTTCTGCATTGCCTTGATTGATCTTTTATTGCTTACAGCCACTGATAATCAATGAAATTTGCCTGACCTAATCGAGGAGAACAACAGCTGGCTGCAAAAAGAAAGGTCCGCTGCTTGTCCATACGTAGTCCAACTCTTCCTGCTTCACCTGATCGGAGTCAGACATAAATAGAGAGAAATAAACAGCCAATCAGTTTAAAGCTGGGTTGTGACATAATGCAGTCAGTAACAATATCAAAGTAAAGTCATTACACAAACACTATGTATCACAGAATATCTGCAAGTGTTGAACAAAACAAATTAAAAATCGCACAAGAGGTACGTCGATGTCCCCTCTCGCTCAAGGATTTGAATAGTGAACATTGTGGATTTCGAGATGAGTGTTCTTCTGGACTGGAATTGAACAGGTAATGCAAGCAAGCCTGAATGTTTTTGGTGCAATATATTAAAGTGGGTAGGAGTTACTGTGGAGAAGAACAGAGGGAGGTTGTTTTCTCTTGTCTGAGGCAACGCAGAGTGGAAGGACAACTACTACTACTACTACCACAACTCCTACAACTACTACAACTCCTCCAACTACAACAACTACTACTA
>NC_056506.1:4854287-4857896 GCF_014905685.2 Nematolebias whitei | reverse complement strand
GGTGAGCTCAGTTGGAGAGCGGTGTCACCGTCTCGGTTACGCTAACCGGAGGCACGGGACGCTGGTCCACCTCGACATCTTGCTCCAATGAAGCCTCCGTCAGGCTTGGCTCCAGGGGGCACTGAGGGACTTTCCGCTCATCTCCCCTGCTCTGGAGATGGGTGCGGACTGTGGAGACAGCCCCCCCCCCCCCAATCTACCAGTAAAAAAACGTCTGTGGCCTCGCCCGTAGGACATCCTGTTGGGAAAACGAGGCCAGATGGATCAAGACGGTGAGCCGGAATGGAACCTAGTAGAAACAACCTTCCCGCCGGATCATCCGAACTGGAGGGAAAGGCATGGGACGTCAAAAAGGTCCCTTCATATCAGCCGCCTCCTGGGTTACGCCGGGCAACCCCTGAGGGTGCCGACAGCCGTGAGCGGTGTGAGCGCCGATGCGAAACGAGGTGGGATGGGGTGAGCATTCACTCAGTCCCCCTCCACCGACACGACGCTCTCCAGGAGGGAATGAGTAGCGGGGGGCTGCAGCTGAGCGCCGCCTGTCCTGGAGGAACCATCCGATTCGCTCCTAGGGTCGGCGATAAGAGGAAAATTACAAGATGGCGTTGTCCAGCGTGTAGCGACCTGTCACTGAGAAATATCCCTCGGCTCTTACCTTGAAACAAGACTGCTCGTCAGCTTCTCCTCGGGGAGGAGAGCTCACCGGACGACCAGAGGTCGACGTGCCGGGCCAAGCATTCTTAACAAAGGTTGGTCATCTACACAACTTTCCTTCTTCGTTCTTCTGACAGTGCTATTAGCTTGCTGAAGAAAAAATGGGAGCCGATTTCCCGCTCTTATCGTAATTTATACGGACCGGGTAGGGCCCACACAGCAGGTGGGCGTGGACTAAATTTTTCAGTGCGATGCTTTGCATATCGGGATAAACCCACTAAGCGACAGCCTTAAAGGGCGAAGCCTATACGAAATAGAACAACCGTTCCAGTGGCGTCTTCTGGGTTTTCACAACAACCAGAAGTAGAGTCTCCTGGTGCTGGGTCACTTCCTGTTATGCCAGCCTTTTCTTTTGCTGATGTGGAGGAAATCACAGCGGTGAATTCTTGAACCAATAAGCTTGAGAAAGGATATGAGTTCTTCCATGAAGAATATATCAACAGCTATCAAGGTAAGAAAAGACGTAGCTTAGCGAGCTAACCGTTAGCTACAACATATGAAGATGGGATGCACCAATCCACTTTTGTTAACTTCCGATCCGATCCCAATACCTAAATCTAAATATCAGCCGACACCGATCCAGTTCTGATATCATGATCATCATTGATTTTATATGAGGCTGTAATAATCTCCTCTCAAGTACAATTTGTACAAATATACGCATGCATGTCCAAAAAGGCAACTTGAGGTAAGTTGTATTAATGTTGGATAAGTTTTAAAGTTAGAATTAAATTCTGCTAACACAAAACATGTTTCTTTTTATTCCTAGCTTTAAAGTGGATATTAAAGTGATTGATTTAAGTGATTGTTTAAAGTTGTTTTATATTTTTTTAAGTAAGAGGTAGATATAAGAATATTTTTCTTCTTTCTGCACTGGGCTTAGTCCTAGTGTGGATAGTTTGTCCATCAGGGTTTGGGGGATCATGGTGTTGAAGGCGGATGTGAAGTCCACAAAGAGCATACGGACATAAGAGTTTTTCTGCTCCAGGTGGTTGATAAAGGCTAGCATTAGCATGCTATCTCCAGAAACAACCTCACCAGTTCCCACTTTTAGAATACACAGTCAGCTGGACGTTTTTTCACAAACAGAGACATCTAAAAGTTGACAGGCATATCAGTCAGAAATGGCAAATAGCACTCTAGCACCCCCTATAGACTGCCACTGAAACATTCACTCTCTCGCTCATATTTAGGGACAATTAGAGTTACCAATCAGCCTAACATACCTGTACATGTTTTTGGGCTGTGAGAGGAAACCAGAGTACCCGGAGAAAACCCACACAGTACGGAGAGAATATGCAAAATGTATCCTGGTCCCCCGGACCAGGATTTGAACTGGGGTAACCTGCTATCTGAGGGGCAGAAGCTTTACCAGTTGTGCCACCGTGATTACATTTCAAATATAGTATTTTATTTGAATGCAAAGATTTTAGAAGTACCTTACCTAAATCTTTAGTAACAATATTTATTTATATATTTAGCCAGTGTATTCTCTGGTTCTGGTTCCAAGACCAGATAAATGGTTAGGGTTGTGTCAGGCAGGGCATCGGACGTAAAGCACCTTTACCAAGACTATAATGTGAGTTCATCTAAGCGAAACCATACCGGATCGGTCGAGGCCCGGATTAACAATGACCATCACGGTGCTGATGACAAACAGGGTGCTGGAGGGAAAAGAGGAAAGTCAAGAATGTCAGACTGAGGGTAGTTACTCTAAACTTGGGGACAATGACAGGCAAAAGTAGAGAGCTGTCTGAAATGATGCAGAGAAGGAAGGTAGATGTTTTATGTGTCCAAGAGGCCAAATGGAAGGGAAGCAAGGCTCACAGCATTGGAGCAGGGTTCAAACTGTTTTACCATGCTGTGGATAGAAAGAGAAATGGAGTAGAGGTGGTCCTGAATGAGGAGTTGGCAAAGAATTTAGTAGAGGTGAAGAGAGTGTCAAATAGAGGGATGTGCCTGAAGGTAGAAGTAGAAGGTCTGACGCTAAATGCTGTCATTATGCTCCACAGGTTGGATGTGATGTGGAGGAGAAAGAAACATTTTGGAAGGATCTGGATGAAGTGATAGAGAGTGGTGATGGGAGCAGACCTGAATGGACATGTTGGTGAAGGAGAGGGGATGAGGAAGTGATGGGTAGATTTGGTGTCAAGGAAAGAAAATAGGAAAGACATATGTTAGTGGATTTTGCCAAGAGAACGGAAATGGTTGTAGTCAACACATATTTCCAAAAGAATGAGGAACATAGAGTGACCTATAAGAGTGGAGGAAGGAGTGTGCAGGTTGACTACATTCTGTGAAGGAGAAGAAACTTGAGGGAGATTGGAGACTGTAAGGTTGTGGCAGGGGAGAGCACGGCCAGACAGAATCGGATGGTTGTGTGTAAAATGACTGTTGTTGGGAAAAAGAGAAAAAAGGGTAAAATCAGAGAAGAAGACCAAATGGTGGCAGCAGAGGATAAAAGAACGTTGTGAAGAATTCAGAGAGGAATATCCTGATGCATGCTCAATAATCCAGGTAGAAAAATCCAAGAAAGTTCAATCTGGTCCTCTGGACATTCAAAAAAACAAAAAACAAAACAAAGCAAAAAAAAAAAAAAAAAAAAAAATGTAGAAACGTTTCGTCTCTCATCCAAGAGACTTCCTCAGTCTGAGCTGCTGTTTTCAGCTCAGTCTCTTAAATAACACCTTCTCAGAGTGGATCAACCAGTTTTGCTGCTGACAACCAAAACCAACTGATCACATGCTCAAGAAGGACCATCAGCCTAACAATGGATCATTAGCACACTGATGGCTGTTTACTATTCAAAGGGGGTTGAGTGATACCAGCAATCACAGCATTGTAAGAGGGGGACAGTTGAACCCGGAGGCCTCCACCCCTGTTTAATGATGGACG
>NC_056506.1:4853077-4854187 GCF_014905685.2 Nematolebias whitei | reverse complement strand
ATAAAATCAATAAAAATCGATTATTAAAAGCGTTGGCAACGAATTTCATTATCGATTCGTTGTGCCGCGCGATTAAGTGTCTTTCACGGCGCTGCGGAGCTGTTTTGTTCAGCTGCAGAGCATCGTCAATGCTGACTGACTGAATAAAGTTTGAAAAAAATTAATAAATCTGCAGCGCGAGTTGAACAGAGCGAGGGGCTGTTTTCAAAGGAAATTAAGTAAATTTTACAAATGACCGACGCAGAGAAAACTGTTTGACCCACGTCCTCCAAAGTGTGGGAGCACTTCACAAAGAAAAAACTGCGAAACATGCAGCTTTGAAAAGTGACGGCACGACACGGGAGAACCATGCTGATGAAACATAAACATATGGGAGTCATGAGGAGGATGAAGGATCTGAACAGCTGATACAACTCATCATGTGTTGGCAGGTGAGTCTCTACAATATTCTACATTTGTTCTGTTTCAAGTGAGAAAACGTACAAAATAACATCAGTCTCTCTGTAGCTGAAGGTGCTGCTTGTTAACTGATTAAGGACGGTGATAGAGAACATATTACTTTTTATTTAATTTATTTGGTACAAGCAGTGTTTAAATGTGATTTATAAATAAATCTAACACAAAGATAATAATTTAATGATTAAGCTTCAACTTTTAATTTGCTGGCAAAGTCTGAAGACACTGCAGGTATGGCAGGATGATTTGCATTTAAACAGGAATTACTTACTCTACTCAAATGTATGTAATTAAGTGTTTTATATGTGTTTGTGTGTGTGTGTGCGTGCGTGCGTGCGTGCGTGCGTGAGTGCGTGTGTGTGTTTAATTGCTCTTTGAGCTACTTTTGCCTGAACCTAACACTGTAAGTGAAACAAGGCATTTCTTGAGTTGCTGTAAATTATGCTATAAAACATATTTACTGTCTCATTCCAGAAAACAACAACAACATCCTTCATGATGGACAGACATCATGGACACCACAGCAGCAGCTGTCTTCAATGAAATCATCCTTAAATGATCGTCACTGACACGAGGCCTCTGTTGATGGTTGAAGACAAAGGCTTCATTACAATAATCCACACTTTTAATCCAGGTTACAATAATCCACACTTT
>NC_056506.1:4852589-4853067 GCF_014905685.2 Nematolebias whitei | reverse complement strand
AGGTTACAATAATCCACACTTTTAATCCAGGTTACAATAATCCACACATTTAATCCAGGTTACAATAATCCACACTTTTAATCCAGGTTACACTCTTCCCTCAAGGACACGTTTTACAAAGTAGCTACATATTGTGCAGGTATAAATCATACATTTGTATATATATTTGTGTACATTTATTTTTTTAATTGAAGCTATTGGATTAACTTTTTTATTTTTTATTATTCAATATTTTACTAACAGAATAGTCAAGTAGCAACCTGTTTTTTGTGTGAATTGCTATGTCAGTCAAATGTTCAATTTTGGAATAAAGGGGTGGAAATGAAAACATTAGTTTTATTTTATTTTATTTTTTTGCAGATTTATTGATTAATCAAAAAAAATTATCGGCCGATTAATCAATGGTTGAAATAATCGTTAGTTGCAGCCCTAATATATATATATATATATATATATATATATATATATATATATATAT
>NC_056506.1:4844775-4852489 GCF_014905685.2 Nematolebias whitei | reverse complement strand
GAAAAGAATTTGTTCACCTTTTGCTCTTTTTTCCAGTTTCCTGGTTCTTTCGTGCTTTTGGATTCCCCTCGTGGCCTGACCTGGACCCCTCGGCCTGTCAGGTATCCCTCGTGTCTCTTTGCCTCCAGTTGCCAGCCTTCCTTGTTTCCTTTTGGACCCTTGTTGGATTTCCCTCTGCTGCTCACTCCTTGGACTGAAGGACAAGCTCACCTCCTTCGGGTTTGGACTGTAAGGACAAGACGCTCTTTAATCTAACCACTCTGGTCTTCCCCGCTGGACAAACAATAACCTGTCGTCCCTCTTTCCAGGAGCCGCTGAGAAGCAGCGTTTGTGGACTTTAATATCACTGTACATAATAAACACTGTTCTTTTGTACTTCCCCTGTGTCTGCCTCGTTCTGGGTCTCATAACATCTGGGTTCCCCGTGCAACCTTAACAGCCTGGTACTCTTTCCCTGTAAATTTTGTGCCTCAGAAGAGATGAAGAAGTGTGCAGTGCTTTGCCTCACGGAAACGTGGATTACAAGCGAAACGCCGGACACAGTCTTCCAGCTGGATGACAGACTTTTTTTTCGAGCGGACCGCTGCAGCGAGCTAACGGGGAAATCACGGGGAGGCGGAGTATGCATTTACGTGAGTAAAAGTTGGTCCATGAACTGTACTGTTGTAAATAGTTCATGCTCGAAGGCTTTGGAGCAAATAACAGTGAAATGTCGGCCACATTATCTACCCCGAGAGTTCACGGTGACTTTCATCTCTGTTGTCTACATTCCTCCGGACGCTAATGCTAATGAATCATTGCAGGAGCTTCATGATATCATCAGCTCGCTGCAGAACAAACACCCCGAGGCTCTTTACGTGGTAGCCAGAGACTTTAACCACGTGAATCTAAAGGACTGCCTCCCAAGCTTTAATCAGCATGTGGCGATTCTGACACGTGGAGACAAGACGCAGGACCATGTTTACACGAACGTAAAAGATGCATACAAAGCCGAACCCCGCCCTCACCTAGGACTGTCACACCACATCTCAATCTTCCTGGCTCCTGCTTACATGCCCCCGCTGAGATGCTCCAGACCGGTACAAAAGAAAGTTAAATGCTGGATCCAGGACAGTGGCCCCATACTGAGAGATTGTTTTGAACGAACAGACTGGCAGTTTTCAGAGAAGCTGCTGAAAATGGACGTTCGCTTGATCTTGACCAATACACATCCTCAGTTCTGGGTTACATTAGTACATGTACTGACACCATCTCCACTATCAGAAATGTTAAAAGCTACCCAAACAGAAAACCTTGGCTGAATGCAGAGGTGCGTACCCTGCTGGAAGCCAGGAACACTGCCTTCAGGTCTGGAAGCTCAGAGGAGCTGAGTAGGACAAGAAAAGAGCTGGTTGCTGGTACTAAGAGGGCCAAGGCCACATATGCAAAGAAGATCGAGGGTCAATTCATCTCACAAGACCCTCGGAGCATGTGGAGGGGCATTAAGTGCATAACAGATTATAAAGGAAGGAGCGAACAATGCCCCAAAGACCCATCTCTGCCTGATGCCCTCAACAAGTTCTATGCACGCTTTGAAGACCTGAACAGACCACCCAACACCAAACTCACCTCACCACCGGATGAAGAGCATCTCAGCGTGACCTCAGCAGAAGTAAGGAGTACCTTCAGGAGGATTAATCCGCACAAGGCAACTGGCCCAGACAACATCCCCGGAAAAGTGTTGAAGGAATGTGCTGATCAGCTCTGTGAGGTTCTGGCCGACATCTTTAACACCTCACTTACCCTGGAGACAGTTCCCACCTGCCCGAAGACTGCCACCATCATCCCAGTCCCAAAAAGCTCTACAGTGACTGGTCTGAATGACTATCGGCCAGTGGCCCTCACCCCGATAGTCGCTAAATGCTTTGAAAAACTGGTCATGACTCACATCAAAACAACCACCAACATCAACGAGGACCCTCATCAGTATGCATACCGTGAGAACCGATCAACAGAGGATGCAATCTCCTCTGTGGTCCACACTGCGCTCAACCACCTGGAGCAGAAAAACTCTTACGTCCGTATGCTCTTTGTGGACTTCACATCCGCCTTCAACACCATGATCCCCCAAACCCTGATGGACAAACTATCCACACTAGGACTAAGCCCCTCCATTTGCAACTGGGTACTAGACTTTTTAACAAACAGACCACAGTTAGTGAGGATCCACAACCCTCAGCACTGGCTCTCCTCAGGGATGTGTGTTGAGCCCCCTCCTGTTTACTCTGCTCACGTATGATTGTGCAGCTACCCATCCAGGCTGTCACATTGTAAAGTTTGCAGATGATACAGCGGTGGTGGGATGCATCACAAACAATGATGAGTCCAGCTACAGGCAAGAGGTGGAACACCTGGAGAGCTGGTGCAGAGAGAATAACCTTCACATCAATGTGAAGAAGACAAAGGAGATGATTGTGGACTTCAGAAGGAACAAAAACATCTACACCCCCCTGAACATAAGAGGATCTGCGGTGGAAGTGGTCTCCAGCTACAAGTACTTGGGTGTACACATGAATGACAACCTCAGCTGGAGCAACAACACCACCAGCCTGATCAAGAAAGCTCATCAGAGACTCTACTTCCTCAGACGGCTGAGGCGAGCTGGTCTGGGAAGCTCAGTCCTCACCTCCTTCTACAGGTGTGCAGTGGAGAGCATCCTGTGCTCGAGCATCAATGTGGGGCATGGAGGCTGCACAGCTGCAGAAAGAAAAGCTTTGCAGAGATTGGTGAAGGCTGCACAGAAATCTGTCGGAATCAGCCTCCCCGCCATCACAGACATCTACACCTCCAGATGCAGGAAGAGGGCCACCTGCATCATGAAGGACCCCACTCACCCAGCACACACACTTTTTGCCCCACTCCCCTCAGGAAGGAGGTTGAGGAGCATTAAGTGTAGAACCACTAGACTGAGGAACAGCTTCTACCCTGAGGCTGTTAGACTCATGAATCTCTAACTAGAATAATCACTGTGAAAAACCATATCATGTTGCTGCTGATCTGTTTCATGTTGCTGCTGATCTGTTTCAATGTTGATGTGTTCATGCGTGCACATCTGCTCACAGACTCATGTTCATGTTTGTGCTGATGTTCAATGTTTTATGTTATGAGTGATTAGTGTATATTTAGTTGATGTTTTTCTTAGTTCATATCTTAGATGTTGTTACTGTTTTTCTTATACATTTTATTGTTGGATGTAACTGGGACCTTGTATACATAATTTCGCTCCACCACATGTACCACATGAGGTGCGAATGACAATAAAGAAACTCTGACTCTGACTCTGATTGTCTAACCTCATACATTTAATATTTCCATGTGGAGCCATGTCAGCAATAAACTTTTCAGTAGCTTGTACTGTGTCGCTCTTATTTTTCAAAAAATATACAAAAACTGCACTAGAATAGTCATCTGTAAAAGATAATGCATATTTGTGACCATCTTTAGATAATGGGTCAATAGGTCCTGCTAAATCTGTGTGGACCATTGCTAATGGTGCTCTAGCTCTTGCATCTGGTTCCCTGTTCCTAGATTGAACAAATTTTCCTTTTGTACAGACTTCACAATATGGCATAGGTTCACCCTTCCCTTTAATTTCCATACCATGAACAACACTTTCTAGTTTCAACACGTCTCTGTAATTGCAATGTCCAAGGATCTCATGCCAACTTTGTAAGTCATAGCATTTTTTACACTGATCACCACATTCATTGTCCATCGTGTGTAAGTAATAGAATTTGTTAAATACGTGAATGGGGAATTTAGTACCGTCTCTGAGAAGAACGTTCTTTCCTTCCTTGAATATCACAGTTGCTCTGCTG
The DNA here is from genome assembly GCF_014905685.2 of Nematolebias whitei. NCBI lineage: Eukaryota > Metazoa > Chordata > Actinopteri > Cyprinodontiformes > Rivulidae > Nematolebias > Nematolebias whitei. The sequence continues at coordinate 4,848,632 of NC_056506.1, read as the reverse complement.
GATGTGGCAGCTTTCACTGAGAAGATGTCCCGCGGATATGAAGGGACGTACAGTGCATTCCTCAGCACTGTTTTAAGACGTTGACCTCTGCTGTTGATCAAATACACTTCCGCGTCTCCTCGTTGCTTAGCAACCCCACTGCACCTTGATCCATCTGCCAATTCCACGTAGTGTCTCTCAGCCTGGAAACTTTCATCAAATCTTCGGAACTTCCTAATGTTGGTGATGATGTGTGACGTTGCACCTGCGTCCACCATCAGACCTCTCCTCTCAATGTCGTCCATTCTAGTGTCTGCGTCGCTCACTTGGAAAGCATACTCTCCATCGCCATCCGTCTCTTCAGCCACTTTGCGTGCGTTGTCCCGGTGCTTTCTCCGCCTGCAGGTTCTGTTGCTGTGAGTGTTGTTCTTATAGTGACTGCACCACTGCTTCCGCTGGAAGGTTCTGCTTATGTGGCCTTTCATCCCACATTTAAAGCACACGATCTCAGAACTTCCTGTTCCAGAATCATTTGCACTTCTTGGTGTTAATTTCCTGCCAAAATGCACCTTAGTTTTCATCACATTGACTTCAGATACACTCACACGCATATTTTCAATGTCTACAAAACTTCTGAGTTTTGTCTTAAACCCTGCAAAAGTCATTTTTTCACCATCTTCCCTTTGAGTGACATAAATAGTAAATGGTTTAAATGTCTCTGGAAGACCCTTCAGGGCCATGGCTATCAGAAGTCCATCACTCAAATCGTCACCTGCACTTTTTAAAGCGGTGATCGCGGTCTCAGCTCTGATGATGTACTCCGTTACCGACTCACTGGGAGATTTCTGCAGTGAAGTCAGCTCAGTATACAGGTTGATCACTCTGGGCTTCCTTTTGCCGGCGTAATGTTCACGCAGGATTCCAAGCGCCGCACGCCCATCGTCTGCTGCGTCATGCATGATAAGTGATAAACTCTTGTCATCCAAAAACTGAATGAGCTCTGCATTCGCTTCTGCATTTTTCTTTGCATCTTCATCTTCTTCTTCTTCATCAGTAGGTCTTGTCAAGATTGTATCTTTGAGCCCTTGTAGTCGAAGATGTCCTAGAAGCTTTGTTTCCCATAATTTGTAGTTTTTCTCGTCTCCATCAAAAAGAAGTCTTGACCAGCGGCTGGATGCCATTTCCTTTTCTCTTCTGTTCATCTTCTTTGTTCTTTGATCTCCAAACTGTTCAAACACTCTGGGTCCATAACCTGTTAACAGAGTTCACATTTGGCACAGCGTTAAACGTGACGCATGAAACTTGGTTTGGTTTTGTGTTGCTCCTCCTCACTCTCGCACTCAATGTTTTAAGGATCACACACCTTTTATTAATCACAGGTGCACAGGTGCAATAAATTAGAAAAGTCACATGACTCATTAAACCAATAAAAATAAGCCAATTAAAAACAAACAAACACAAATCTAAACAAATGAGAGCATCACAAGACAAAAACATTCATAATGTCAACACCCTCACTTGCTCACATTTGGGTAACTTCCTCAGACTCTAACTGCTTCAACCTAAATAGGTTATTCATACACCAAACATAAACATTTCATACATTTTCAACTTCATCTTGGTTGCTGGTTTGGTTAGTACATCTGTAACCATATCATTAGTTGGACAGTACTCCAGAAAAACTTTTCCTTCATTTACAACTGATCTGAGGAAATGATATTTAATATCAACATGCTTACACCTTTGCCTGTGTACAGGATTTTTGACTAAGGATATGGTACCCTGATTGTCCTCATAGATCTTAGCTAAATAATCCAGACCATCCATGTTGAATAACAGTTGTCTTAAGTATAAGCATTCCTGTACATTAGCAGCTAGTGCCATGTACTCCGCCTCACATGTAGATAGTGCTACAGTAGACTGTCTTTTGGTTTTCCATGAGACTAATGGACCCTCTTCATTTAGACTAATGCAGTAACCTGTAGTACTTCGTCGATCTGCTACATCAGCTGCCAATCGGCATCACTGTATGCATATAACAGGTTCTCATTGGCACCCCTTTTAAAACAAAGTTCTTTATCTTGTGTGCCTTTTAGATATCTGAACACATGCTTTACAGTACTCCATTGTTCTATTGTAGGGTTTGCAAAGTACTATGTCAGTTTACTTACTACAAAGCTTAAATCTGGCCTTGTACATGTTGACAGATTAGGCTTCCTACTGCCTCCCTGTATTTTCTGACATCACTCATTACTTCAGCATTATCAGTATAGTTAAGTTTCTGCTCACAGGGTGTAGTTCTCTGTTTACAGTTTTGCATTTCAAACTTTTCTTGTATTTTTCCCACATATTTTGACTGTGACATTTTAATACTGTCATCATCTTGCTCAAAGTCAATACCAAGAAAATGTGTCAACTTTCCTAAATCCTTCATCCTAAATTTTGATGCAAGCTTCTCTTTCACATCTCCAAGGGTATTCACATCACTGGCAGCAATAATCAAATTGTCTATCCATATGATAACAAACACCTTTCCAGTATCAGTAATCTTTGTGTAAACACAATAATCAGCAGGGTTTTGGACAAACTTGATATCACATAGGTAGTCATGCAACATTTTGTTCCAGTTTCTGCCGGACTGTTCAAGTCCATAGAGGGATTTTTGCAGTTTATACACAAGTCTTTCATTTTTCTGAGATTCTTCCTCATAACCTTCTGGTTGGCTAATATAGAGTTCACACTCAATTGGAGCATGTAAATATGCTGTCTTCACATCCATCTGGTTAACAACCACGTTCTCTTGTGCCACCTTTTGCATTAATACTCTGATGTGTGTCATGCTAGCAGTTGGTGAAAAGGTCTCATCATAGTTTACACCTTTCTTTTGACCGAACCCTTTGGCAACATATCTAGCTTTATATTTGTCTGATCCATCACTGTTCTTTTTGATTGCATACACCCATTTTCCCCCCACTAGAGCTTTGCCTTGTGGTAAGTTGATCAGGGTGAAAGTATAATTCTCTTTTAATGATTGCATTTCCTCATCCATCGCTGTGACCCACTCTTTTGCATTCACTGATGTTACAGCTTCTTTGTAGGTTTGGGGCACACCACTAATCAGCCTGTAACAATAATCAATGCTGCTTACATCCTCATCATTATCAATCCCACAAACATAGTCATTTAAATAACCTGGTTTATTTTTCTCTCTGACAGGGTATCGTCTCTCAGGTTCCTCATGTTTTATTGTGCGACTGGTACTTGCCACTGGGTCATCTGTGCCCGGTTCATGATCAGGAACATTTTCTGGTTTAACATCTGGAATATTTGTTGCTCTGGGAGTAACTCTAGTCAGATCTTCATCATCATCATCCAAAGTTACATCTGTCTCACTTTTCCCTTTTGATATAAATTCCACAAGCCTGTGCTTTTGTATTTTCCTGCTGTTTGGATAATAGACCATATAGGCTGGACTATTCTTGTCCTACCCTATGAAAATGCCTTTTCACACCTTGAATCCAGCTTTCCTTTCACCTGTTTGTAAGTGTAACAAACACATCCAAACTTTTGCATCCTAGAAATGTTAGGCTGTCTGCCTGTCAACATGAAGTAGGGTGTTTCATTTGTGCGGTTATTAAAGCATCTGTTTCGCACTACAGCAGCTGTCTGAACTGCATATGGCCATAACATTTTTGGTAGCCCACCATCCAACAACATACATCTAGCCATGTCAAATAAGGTTCTCCAGTTTGGTTCTGCTGTACCATTTTGATGTGGAGAATATGGTGCCGATGTCTCGTGTTTGATACCATTTCTGCTCAATAATGCCTGTGTAAGGGTCCCACTGCCTGCAGCCTGCCTTGCTGATGGCCGCTGAT
>NC_056506.1:4842611-4844765 GCF_014905685.2 Nematolebias whitei | reverse complement strand
GAAAAGAATTTGTTCACCTTTTGCTCTTTTTTCCAGTTTCCTGGTTCTTTCGTGCTTTTGGATTCCCCTCGTGGCCTGACCTGGACCCCTCGGCCTGTCAGGTATCCCTCGTGTCTCTTTGCCTCCAGTTGCCAGCCTTCCTTGTTTCCTTTTGGACCCTTGTTGGATTTCCCTCTGCTGCTCACTCCTTGGACTGAAGGACAAGCTCACCTCCTTCGGGTTTGGACTGTAAGGACAAGACGCTCTTTAATCTAACCACTCTGGTCTTCCCCGCTGGACAAACAATAACCTGTCGTCCCTCTTTCCAGGAGCCGCTGAGAAGCAGCGTTTGTGGACTTTAATATCACTGTACATAATAAACACTGTTCTTTTGTACTTCCCCTGTGTCTGCCTCGTTCTGGGTCTCATAACATCTGGGTTCCCCGTGCAACCTTAACAGCCTGGTACTCTTTCCCTGTAAATTTTGTGCCTCAGAAGAGATGAAGAAGTGTGCAGTGCTTTGCCTCACGGAAACGTGGATTACAAGCGAAACGCCGGACACAGTCTTCCAGCTGGATGACAGACTTTTTTTTCGAGCGGACCGCTGCAGCGAGCTAACGGGGAAATCACGGGGAGGCGGAGTATGCATTTACGTGAGTAAAAGTTGGTCCATGAACTGTACTGTTGTAAATAGTTCATGCTCGAAGGCTTTGGAGCAAATAACAGTGAAATGTCGGCCACATTATCTACCCCGAGAGTTCACGGTGACTTTCATCTCTGTTGTCTACATTCCTCCGGACGCTAATGCTAATGAATCATTGCAGGAGCTTCATGATATCATCAGCTCGCTGCAGAACAAACACCCCGAGGCTCTTTACGTGGTAGCCAGAGACTTTAACCACGTGAATCTAAAGGACTGCCTCCCAAGCTTTAATCAGCATGTGGCGATTCTGACACGTGGAGACAAGACGCAGGACCATGTTTACACGAACGTAAAAGATGCATACAAAGCCGAACCCCGCCCTCACCTAGGACTGTCACACCACATCTCAATCTTCCTGGCTCCTGCTTACATGCCCCCGCTGAGATGCTCCAGACCGGTACAAAAGAAAGTTAAATGCTGGATCCAGGACAGTGGCCCCATACTGAGAGATTGTTTTGAACGAACAGACTGGCAGTTTTCAGAGAAGCTGCTGAAAATGGACGTTCGCTTGATCTTGACCAATACACATCCTCAGTTCTGGGTTACATTAGTACATGTACTGACACCATCTCCACTATCAGAAATGTTAAAAGCTACCCAAACAGAAAACCTTGGCTGAATGCAGAGGTGCGTACCCTGCTGGAAGCCAGGAACACTGCCTTCAGGTCTGGAAGCTCAGAGGAGCTGAGTAGGACAAGAAAAGAGCTGGTTGCTGGTACTAAGAGGGCCAAGGCCACATATGCAAAGAAGATCGAGGGTCAATTCATCTCACAAGACCCTCGGAGCATGTGGAGGGGCATTAAGTGCATAACAGATTATAAAGGAAGGAGCGAACAATGCCCCAAAGACCCATCTCTGCCTGATGCCCTCAACAAGTTCTATGCACGCTTTGAAGACCTGAACAGACCACCCAACACCAAACTCACCTCACCACCGGATGAAGAGCATCTCAGCGTGACCTCAGCAGAAGTAAGGAGTACCTTCAGGAGGATTAATCCGCACAAGGCAACTGGCCCAGACAACATCCCCGGAAAAGTGTTGAAGGAATGTGCTGATCAGCTCTGTGAGGTTCTGGCCGACATCTTTAACACCTCACTTACCCTGGAGACAGTTCCCACCTGCCCGAAGACTGCCACCATCATCCCAGTCCCAAAAAGCTCTACAGTGACTGGTCTGAATGACTATCGGCCAGTGGCCCTCACCCCGATAGTCGCTAAATGCTTTGAAAAACTGGTCATGACTCACATCAAAACAACCACCAACATCAACGAGGACCCTCATCAGTATGCATACCGTGAGAACCGATCAACAGAGGATGCAATCTCCTCTGTGGTCCACACTGCGCTCAACCACCTGGAGCAGAAAAACTCTTACGTCCGTATGCTCTTTGTGGACTTCACATCCGCCTTCAACACCATGATCCCCCAAACCCTGATGGACAAACTATCCACACTAGGACTAAGCCCCTCCAT
>NC_056506.1:4837566-4842511 GCF_014905685.2 Nematolebias whitei | reverse complement strand
GAAAAGAATTTGTTCACCTTTTGCTCTTTTTTCCAGTTTCCTGGTTCCTTCGTGTTTTTGGATTCCCCTCGTGGCCTGACCTGGACCCCTCGGCCTGTCAGGTATCCCTCGTGTCTCTTTGCCTCCAGTTGCCAGCCTTCCTCGTTTCCTTTTGGACCCTTGTTGTATTTCCCTCTGCTGCTCACTCCTTGGACTGAAGGACCAGCTCACCTCCTTCGGGTTTGGACTGTAAGGACAAGACGCTCTTTAATCTAACCACTCTGGTCTTCCCCACTGGACAAACAATAACCTGTCGTCCCTCTTTCCAGGAGCCGCTGAGAAGCAGTGTTTGTGGACTTTAATATCACTGTACATAATAAACACTGTTCTTTTGTACTTCCCCTGTGTCTGCCTCGTTCTGGGTCTCATAACATCTGGGTTCCCCGCGCAAACTTAACAGAAATGCTCCAGCCACAAAAGACCCAGAATGAGACCAAGAGCGAGCAGACACACCCCGGTTCCGCGGAGGAGCGGATCGACAGGTTGGACAAGGTTCATCAGGTGCTGACTCACCAGACAACGGTCCAGTCCAACCTTCAGGAGCTCGGAGGTATGATTTATTCCATTAAACGTCAGTTGCAAGCCTCTGCCTCCTCAGTTCCAGTCGTTCCGCCAGCCCCCGTGGCTCTTGGTCCCACTCCTCCTGTTCAACAAATATTCGTTAAACCATCTGAGTTCTTCACCGGAGACCCTGACCAATGTGGCGGCTTCTTGCTCCAGTGCCGACTCACCTTCGAGGGGGCTCCCTCCCAGTTCTCGTCGGACACGGCCAAAATCACCTTCTTTGTAAGCCAACTCAAAGGTAACGCTCTCCGGTGGGCTCACTCGTTCCTCTTGGGTCATGATAACCCCCCTGCTTCCTATGAACTTTTCCTTCGAGAGTTTCACAGGATTTTTGACCGTCCCCTGCAGACATCAAGTGCCGCCAAGCGGTTGTTGAATTTACGACAGGGCCGTCGTAATGCCTCGGAGTTCGCTCTGGAGTTTCGGATCCTTGCTTCCCAAACAGGATGGGACGAGCCCGCCCTCCAAGGTATTTTCCTTAACGCTCTGTCTGATTTTCTCAAAGACCAGCTGGCCACGCGAGATGAACCCGAGACTTTCGACAAACTGATAGACCTTGCCATCTCAATCGATGACCGTTTCAGGGAGAGAAGGAGAGAGGCAAACTACAATTCCCATCGACCCTTGACTTCCGGGTTTCCGACTTCTCCAGGTGAGCCCAAGTCTGCACCTCAGCACTACGTATCCCATAATCCTCCCACTTCCGGGTTTACGACCCTTCGCCATGAGTCCGCTTCGCCCAAACAATCCCCTGTGAACTACAACTCCCAGTCTTCCATGCTTCCTGGTTACAGCCAATCACCTTATTTTCCCCCACGGGATCGCTCCCCCGAGCCTATGCAGGTGGGGCGCGCACGGCTGACTTCTGCAGAGAGACAGCGGCGTGTATCTGCCCGTCTCTGCATTTATTGTGGTAATCCCAGTCATTTTCTGCCCCACTGTCCGTTTCGGGGAAACGAGAACTTCCACCAGTAAAGCGGGAGTTACTGTGGGAACGTCTGCGTTAACCTCCCCATTCAAATTATTACTTCCCATGGTCATTCAGACACATAATCGTCGCTTTTCGTTTTCAGCTCTCATCGATTCAGGTGCTGAACAGAACTTGATCAGCGCTGACTTAGTTAAAGAATATTCATTACCCACTCGCGAGATTCCTTCGATTTCTGTCTCCGGCTTAACCGGAGACAGTTTGACCCGTATTAAGTTAAAGACCACCGAGTTACATCATTATCTCAGGAAATCATCATGAGATGACTGATTTCTTTATATTTAATTCTCGTAACCCCCAAGTAATTTTAGGTTTCCCCTGGCTTCGAAATCACAATCCAGTAATCAACTGGGAGCGTGGCTGCGTTGATAAATGGAGCGACAAGTGTCTCAGCAACTGTCTTTGCTCCGCCATTAAAGAGTTCCCTCGGAATGCGCCTCCTCTAGAGGAGATCGACCTCACCTCGGTTCCTACTGAATACCGCGACCTGGCGGCTGTTTTCAGCAAGCAGCGCGCCTTGTCTCTTCCTCCTCACCGTCCCTATGACTGCTCGATTGACTTGTTACCTGGTGCCCCCTTGCCGTCAAGTAGACTTTACAACCTTTCTGGTCCTGAAAGAGAATCTATGTCCAATTATATTAACGAGTCTCTTGCCTCTGGCATTATTAGACCTTCGAACTCCCCTGTGGGAGCTGGTTTTTTCTTTGTTTCCAAAAAAGATAAATCACTCCGGCCATGTATTGACTATCGCGGTTTAAACAATATAACTATTAAAAATAAATATCCTCTTCCTCTCATTGATTCTTTACAAGAACAATTACAGTCGGCCTCTTGTTTTTCCAAACTCTATCTACGAAACGCGTACCACCTCGTCCGTATTAAAGAGGGCGACGAGTGGAAAACAGCTTTTTGCACCCCCTTGGGCCATTTCGAGTACTTAGTTATGCCTTTTGGGTTGACCAATGCCCCCGCTGTTTTTCAGGCGCTTGTTAATGACGTTTTGCGCGATTTCATTGGTAATTTTGTGTTTGTGTACCTCGACGACATCCTTATTTATTCCCACGACCCCTCTCAACACACGGCCCACGTTCGCACGGTCCTCCAGCAGCTGCTGGAGAACCAGTTATTTGTCAAAGCAGAGAAGTGTAAGTTTAACACCTCCACTGTCTCGTTTCTAGGTTTCATTTTTGAGGGAGGTCGTTGCCGAACCGATCCCGAGAAAACCAGGGCGGTTGTCGACTGGCCGACCCCCAAGTCCAGGAAGCAGTTACAACGCTTCCTGGGCTTTGCAAATTTCTATCGACAATTTATTAAAAATTACAGCAGTGTCGCCGCCCCCCTGTCTCAGCTCACTTCAACTGCCCATGCCTTTCATTGGACCCCAGAGGCCGAGACCGCCTTTACAAGACTCAAGTCTCTCTTTTCCTCCGCGCCCATCCTTTGCCATCCAGACCCTATGCACCAGTTCATCTTGGAGGTGGACGCCTCCGACACTGGGGTAAGGGCGGTCCTTTCCCAGCAATCTCCTCAGGACAATAAGGTCCATCCCTGTGCCTTCTTCTCCCGGCGTCTCTCCCAAGCAGAACGCAACTACGACGTGGGCAACCGTGAGCTGTTGGCAGTCAAGCTTGCATTAGAGGAATGGTGGCACTGGTTAGAAGGCACTGAGACCCCTCTTTTGATTTGGACTGATCATAAAAATCTAATTTACCTGAGGAACGCCAAGCGTCTGACCCCCCGTCAGGCCCGTTGGTCGCTTTTCTTTAATCGATTTAATTTTGTTTTGACTTTTCGCCCGGGCTCCAAAAACATTAAGCCTGATGCCCTGTCCAGGCAGTTCGCTCCTCCTGATTCGCCCGAGGTCTCAAACCCTATTATTCCTTCCTCTTGTATCGTTGGCTCCCTCTCTTGGCCCATCACCGCCACCGTCCAACAGGCCCTCCTCTCCGAACCTCATCCAGGTGGTGGTCCCCCCGGCACTCTCTTCGTTCCCTCCAGCGTGCGGTCCCAGGTGCTCCAGTGGCTCCATTCCAACAAACTTTCTTGTCATCCTAGAGTCAACCGCATGCTTTCACTCACCAAGACCCATTTCTGGTGGCCTTCCATGACCAAGGATGTCAAGGACTTTGTTTCCACTTGCCCTGTCTGTGCCAGGAACAAGTCGGGAACTCAACCTCTGGCTGGGCCCTTCTCCCCCTCCCGACCCCTAGTCGCCCATGGTCCCACATTGCCCTCAACATTGTGACCGGTCTTCCCCCATCTGACGGCAACACCACCATCCTCACTGTAGTTGACCGTTTTTCGAAGGCTGCTCATTTTGTCCCCCTCCCTAAGCTCCCCTCTGCCCTTGAAACTGTCCATCTACTCACCCTCCATGTATTTCGGCTCCATGGTAACCCCTCGGACGTCGTCTCTGACCGAGGTCCCCAGTTCATTTCGCAGGTCTGGCACTCCTTTTGCAAGTCGCTTGGGGCGTCTGTTAGCCTCACCTCTGGTTACCATCCTCAGGCTAACGGGCAAGCTGAGCGCTACAATCAGGAGTTGGAGTCCACCCTGCGTTGCCTGGTCGAGTCGAACCCTTCCTATTGGAGCCGGCACTTGGTCTGGGTTGAGTACGCCCGCAACTCCCTCCGCTCCTCTGCCACCAGCATGTCCCCTTTTGAGGCCTCCCTCGGCTACCTTCCTCCCCTGTTTCCCATGTCTGAGTCTGGCTGTTTGGTCCCATCCGTTCAGCATCATTTTCGGCGTTGCCGTCGCATCTGGCGCCAGGCCAAGGCGGCCCTCCTTAGGACTGCAGCCCAGGCTAAACGGTTCGCTGACCGCCACCGTTCAGAGACTCCCGCCTACCAAGTCAGCCAGCAGGTTTGGTTGTCCACTAGGGACATCAAGCTGTGGGACACCCCCCGCAAACTGGCCCCCCGCTTCATTGGTCCCTTCCCCATCACCCGTATCATAAATCCTGCTGCGGTCCGCCTCCAACTCCCCAGGGCCATGAGGATTCACCCCACCTTCCATGTCTCACAGGTAAAGCCTGTTTCCCTCAGTCCTTTGTGTCCCCCGTCTGACCTCCCTCCACCGCCCCGCCTGATCGACAACCACCCTGCGTTCACAGTCCGTTCCATCTTGGACGTGCGACGCAGTGGTAAGGGTTTCCAATACCTGGTCGATTGGGAGGGGTACGGTCCTGAGGAGAGGTCATGGATCCCCAGGTCCTTCATCCTCGATCCCAGTCTCATCTCCAGGTTCTTCGCAGACCACACCGAGAAGCGCCTCAGGTCGCCAGGAGGCGATTCTTGAGGGGGGGTACTGTAAGGGTCCCACTGCCTGCAGCCTGCCTTGCTGATGGCCGCTGAT
>NC_056506.1:4824367-4837466 GCF_014905685.2 Nematolebias whitei | reverse complement strand
TATACAGACCCTTTCCAAAAAATTAGAATGTCATGGAAAAGTTGTTTAACTTCCATAATTCCATTCAAAAAGTTCATCTTTAAAAGATGATAAATTCAGAGCCCACAATTTAAAAGATTTCAAGTATTTATTAGTTTATTTTTACATAATTTGAGCTTTCAGCTCATGAAACCCATGAAAACAGGATTTCAAAAACTTAGAATACTGTGAAGAAACCAGCCCACACTATTCAGTTTTTGCAGAAAAAAAAGAAAGTAATTAGGATCACAACAAATGTCAGCTCTTCTTTGTTGTTAGGTCTGGTGCCCCTCATTTTCCTCTTGAGAATACCCCATAGATTCTTAATGGGGTTTAGGTCTGGTGAGTTGACTGGCCAGTCGAGCACTGTAAAGGCATGGGCATCAAACCAGGTTTTGGTGCTTCTGGCGGCATGGGCAGGGGCCAGGTCCTGCTAGAAAATGAAATCCGCATCTCCATATAGATCCTCAGCAGAAGGAATCATGAAGTCCTCGAAAACATTCTGGTAGACTGTTGTGGTGACCTTGGATTTAAGAAAGCAGCGTTTACCAACACCTGCACTGGACATTGCACACCAAATCATGACTGACTCTGGATATTTCACACTGGACCTCAAGCAGTATGGGTTCTTTTCCTCACCCTTCTTCCTCCAAACACTTGGACCTTGATTTCCGAATGAAAGGCGCACTTTACTTTCATCGGAAAAGAGGACCTTGGACCACTGGCCAACAGTCCAGCCCTTCTTCTCCTTGGCCCAGTTGAGACGCTTCCTACATTGGCTCAGGTTCAGAAGTTGCTTGACCCGAGGAACCCGACAGTTGTAGCCCATCTCCCGGATGCATCTGAATGTGGTGGTCTTTGAGGCTGAGACTCCCACCTCATTAATATGGCCACTTATGTCTGCAGTTTTACCCATACTGAACCGAACGTAATACAATGCAACCAAACTGAAACAATTTTAATGCCACTTGGGGAAACCTGTGCAAGTGCTTTGAGTTTAGTAAATGGTTAGTGTGTCACACTCAGTTTAAAACATTCATGCCCTACAAAATTTGGGCTGATTTCTCTACAGTATTCTTAATTTTTTTGAATAACTGTTTTTGTGAGTTTCATGAGCTGGAAGCCCAAATTATGTAAAAATAAACAAATAAATACTTGAAATCTTTTAAATTGTGGGCCCTGAATCTCTCATCTATTAAAGATTAACTTTTTGAATGGAATTATGGAAGTTAAACAACTTTTCCATGATGTTCTAATTTTTTGGAAAAGGTTTGTACGTATATATACAGTATATCTATATATGTATTTATAGATTCAGGGTCCTCGAGGGGTCATGGGAGTTTTCCCATCCTGTCTACATGTGTTTTGTGGACTTGGAGAAGGCATTTGACCGTGTTCCTCGGGGTACATTATGGGGGTTGCTACATGAGTATGGGATTGGGGGGCCCGTTACTACGGGCTGTTCAGTCAGCGGTGCAAGAGCTTGGTTCGCATTGCCGGCAGTAAGTCGGACCTCTTCAGGGTGAGAGTTGGACTCCGCCAGGGCTGCCCTTTGTCACCGATTCTGTTCATAACTTTCATGGACAGAATTTCTCAGTGCAGCCAGTGGGCAGAGGGTTTCGTGTTCAGTGGCCTCAGGATTCCATCTCTGCTTTTTGCAGATGATGTGGTCCTGTTGGCATCTTCGTGCCATGATCTTCAGCACTCACTGGAGCGGTTCTCAGCTGAGTGTGAAGTGGCTGGGATGAGAATCGGCACCTCCAAATCTGAGGCCATGGTCTTCAACCGGAAAAGTATAGATTGCTCTTTTCAGAGGTTCTGCCTCAAGTGGAGGAGCTCAAGGTATCTCAGGGTTTTGTTAACGAGTGAGGGAAGAATGGAGTGTGAGATTGACAGACGGATTGGTGCATCGTCTGCAGTATTGCAGACTCTGTACCAGTCCATTGTAATGAATAGAGAGCTGAGCTGTAAGGCTAAACTCTCTGTTTACTGATCGGTCTATGTTCTTACCCTCACCTATGGTCATGAGCTCTGGGTAGTGACCGAAAGAATGAGATTGTGGATACAGGCGGTTGAAATGAGTTTCCTCCGCAGGGTAGCTGGACTCTTCCTTAGAGATAGGGTGAGAAGTTCGGTTATCCGGGAGAGACTCGGAGTAGAACTGCTGCTCCTCCACATCGAGAGGAGCCAGTTGAGGTGGTTCGGGCATCTGGTAAGTATACCGCCTTGACGCCTCCCTAGGAAGTGCTTCGGGCATATTTGACTGGGAGGAGACCCCAGGGAAGACCTAGGACACGCTGGAGAGACTATGTTTGTCGGTTGGCCTTGGAACGCCTTGGAATCCTCCTAGAAGAACTGGAAGAGGGGCAGTGGAAAGAGATGTCTGAGCTCCCCTGCTCAAGCTGCTGCGACCCGACTTCCGACTAAGCGGAAGTAAATACATATATATATATATATACAGTGGGGAGAACAAGTATTTGATACACTTTTGATTTTTTAGGTTTTCCCACTTGCAAAGCTTGTAGATGACTGCAATTTTTATCATAGGTACTCTTCAACTGTGAGTGATGGAATCTAAAACAAAAATCCAGAAAAATACAATGTATGATTTTTAAATAATTAATTTCCATTTTATTGTGTGAAATAAGTATTTGATACACCAGAAAAATGAAACTTAATATTTAGTACAGAAACCTTTGTTTGCAATTACAGAGATCAGATGTTTCCTGTAGTTATTGACCAGGTTTGCACACACTGCAGCAGGGATTTTGGCCCACTCCTCCATACAGATCTCCTCCAGAGCCTTCAGGTTTCGGGGCTGTCGCTGGGCCACACGGACTTTAAGCTCCCTCCAAAGATTTTCTATGGGATTCAGGTCTGGAGACTGGCTAGGCCACTCCAGGACCTTAAGATGTTTCCTACGGAGCCACTCTTTAGTTGCCCTGGCTGTGTGTTTTGGGTCGTTATCATGCTGGAAGACCCAGCTACGACCCATCTTCAGTGCTCTTACTGAGGGAAGGAGGTTGTTGGCCAAAATCTCACGATACATGGCCCCATCCATCCTTCCCACAATATGGTGCAGTCGTCATGTCCCCTTTGCAGAAAAGCATCCCCAAAGAATGATGTTTCCACCGCCATGCTTCACGGTTGGGATGGTGTTCTTGGGGTTGTACTCATCATTCTTCTTCCTCCAAACATGACGAGTGGAGTTTAAACCAAAAAGTTCTATTTTTGTCTCGTCAGACCACATGACCTTCTCCCATTTCTCCTCTGGATCATTCAGATGGTCATTTGCAAACTTCAGACGGGCTTTGACATGCGTTGGCTTGAGGAAGGGCACCTTGCGTGCACTGCAGGATTTTAATCCTTGACGGCGTAGAGTGTTACTGATTGTTTTCTTTGAGACTGTGGTCCCAGCTCTATTCAGGTAATTGACCAGGTCCTGCCGTGTAGTTCTGGGCTTATTCCTCACCTTCCTCAAGATCAATGATGCTCCACGAGGTGAGATCTTGCATGGCGCCCCAGACCGAGGGAGATTTTCCGTTATTTTGTATTTCTTCCATTTTCTAATAATTGCACCAACTGTTGTTGCCTTCTCACCAAGCTGCTTGCCTATTGTCCTGTAGCCCATCCCAGCCTTGTGCAGGTCTACAATTTTATCCCTGATGTCCTTACACAGCTCTCTGGTCTTGGGCATTGTGGAGATGCTGGAGTCTGATTGATTGAGTGTGTGGACAGGTGTCTTTTATACAGGTCACGAGTCCAAACAGGTGCAGTTAATACAGGTAATGAGTGGAGAACAGGAGGGCTTCTTAAATAAGAACTAACATGTCTGTGAGAGCCAAAATTCTTACTGGTTGATAGATGATCAAATACTTATTTCACACAATAAAATAGAAATTAATTATTTAAAAATCATACATTGTATTTTTCTGGATTTTTGTTTTAGATTCCATCACTCACAGTTGAAGAGTTCCTATGATAAAAATTACAGTCATCTAGAAGCTTTGCAAGTGGGAAAACCTGAAAAATCAACAGTCTATCAAATACTTGTTCTCCCCACTGTATATATATATATATATATATATATATATATATATATATATATATATACACACACACACACACATGTATTCACGATCTACCCAGCATAGTTACCACCTGAGTTATGGCTAACCCCACTGCAGCCTCTCCTCTTGGCGTATATGGCGTATAATGAACCAACCTTCATTTGAATATTACCCAGAGTTACTACTGGTCAGTTCTTCTTAGGCTGTGTTGGAGGTGACTCACCCAGCTTTCTTAACGACCTCCATCTGTGAGCCACACCCTTATCTCACCCCGTGACTCGCCCAAGCTAGCAGCTGGGGTTGAATCGTCGTCTAGAGGAAACTCACATTCACGGCCGTCCACCTTTGTTGTAAAATGGCTATTCTTACTGATCTGGTTCTTTTTAGAATCTAGGGATAAGATTCTAGGATGTTGTTTAAATATTCAAAGGTGAGAAAACCCTTAAAAACCTCCATCTTCAGTTATAATATTGAACCAAGCTTCTTAAATCCATGAGCATGAAGTGGTGAAATGATAGTCCAGAATTTTACATTTTATGCTTTACTTTAATTTAATGATTGACAGGGGAACAGCGTTAATTGCATAATCCAAAAATGATTACATTTGATTATTTAGTAAAATCAGTAATAAAGAGTTCACACAGTGCTTGAGGGAGGATCCTGCTGGTTGATTTTGATGACCAAAGGACTGGAAGTCCTCTAAATGGGTGGTTTCCTTGCTCCGATGAGCTGAGTTGAGGAGTTATGAGTCCTCAAGACTTTTGTGAGCCATTGAGGGGAAAGCCTTCACTTCCTTTTGAGGACAGCCATGCCCGAGAGCGCTAGAGCTTGCTAAACTCCCAAGAACTCCTAAAACTCTTCAACTTACAGGAAATCTCTCCAAACTGTTGTGATCAATCTTATTATCACATATGTTGTTGGATGGCTTTCATGAATCAAGGACCAAGGATGTTGATAGTATTAATCTGATTTCCTTATTTGTTGCTAAAATTGTTGCTATTATTTCGTACAAAATTCATGAAAAACAATAAATCAGGGTGTCTCTTACCATATCTTTGTCGGAAGAATTCTTTGGTTAAAGGCAAGTGAAATCTCTCTCCCAGAGCACTTGAAAAGTGCACCCTTTGTACAAAAAAGCAGTCCTAATTTGAAAAAGGTCTGGTCTGGCTATCAATCCGGCTGAAACAAAAAGAAGTGCTCCTGTCTTGACTAAAAAGGAGTTATTTTCGGGTTGTCCAAATCTTTCTCAGTAGCTTCTAAGAGCAGGTTCAATATCGTTCGGTGTCCATTCAGCTCCCCGATCTGTTTCAGCGCAGTTCTGAGGCTGTGAAAGGTTTTTGTATCTGAGCTCCTAAACTAGTTCAGATCAGTCTGAACATGTTCTAAAGTATTGCCTTAACAATGCAACCATCTTCTGTAATTTTCTAATTGGTCCTTTAAACTGTCATCCAAATTGAGTTTCTCAGAACCCAGGAAACATACAAAGTGAGTTTCTTGGAATACAGGAAATATCTTGTGTTAAGGGTCTTGTCCATATATGGTACTGTTTTTTTATGGCACCAGTATCCTGTGTTCTTGCTTCAGTGTTCTTAGAACATTCTGTTCATGTCAGCCATCCCACAGTTTTAACATTTTTAGATCAACGATTCTTTCTTAATTTGTTCAACTTAATTATGTTATTTTAATCACTTATAATCGCATATAGTTACTCTCATAATCTCCATGTGAGTTCATCTTAATCATAAGTTTTTAAATCACACATAATTACCCTCATAATCACTATGTGAGTAATAATCGTATAACAATCATTGTTATTTGATTCGTAACACGTTCAACCAAATTACCTGTGTTCAATTTTGCTGAGAGACTCACACACGCATAGAGGACACATCTTGTTTCCTAATATCGGCTGGGGCTGAGAGAGGCCCTCACCCATACACACAGGAAACATCTGTTTCTTGTTGTGGCTGTAACTCACACAATACATAGAGAGTGCATTTGCTTTCTTATATGGGGCCCCCTTGCTACGCTCGCTCACAGTCTCTGGTCAGAAGACATAGACTGGTTCTATATTTCTGGGCAACAACTGATTTCACAAAAATTTGACATTACTTGACACCCCCTCCTTAAAATCAGTTCTTGCCCTTGTTATGCCCGCAGCCAGTCATCCTCAGACGTATCCAAACTCGGGATGTCCTTGTCATTGCTCAGTTCGATCACACTCTCATGTTGCGACACAGGATCTTCAGTGTCTCTGAGTTGAGGACTTCCAACGTTTTCATCGAAGATGTCCCATGCATCCAACACGGACATTTCACTCAGGTCGATGTCTTCCGTGTGTGCTCTGGCAGGCCGAGCGGCTGACATTTGAGGGCTACTTACTCCAGCAGGAGATCCATTCCGCTCAGGCTCAGGTGGTGACTGATTGTTGACATCCTTCACGTCCTGAGTCGAGCTTTTCAGGGTGCCGCTTGACACAAGAGGCACGAGGGGTTTCAGGTTCGACAACACACCATCCAGATGATAATGGGGCTTGTTCATTGCTGTTCACCCCTTCCTCTTGTGGGTGCTCCAATGTAGGCCCTTCGGGGGTGGAACTGGACCCATCAAGGGTTGGTGCCTCAGGAGGGTCACCGTGTTGGTCCCACCAGGTGTCAAGGTAGGTCTCCAGGGAATGTAGAACAGGGCGTTCAAGGGAGAGGGTTGGGGGAGACTTGACCACTTCATTGTTATCCTCCAATGGTGGGTCCAGCTCAGGGGAGGCACCATCTCATCTTGGTGAGTAACTTCAGATTGTACTTCCTTGAGATCCGGGCCACAAGGGCCAAGCAACTCATCAGGCGCTGCCTCTAGTTGTCTGATCATTGTTGCCAGTGCCAGTGGGATGTGGGTGGCAGGATCACTGCACAAGGCCTGAACAGCTGGTACTTTTAAGTGTAGGGACCTGCGGAGGGGTTGCCCCCAAGCTGGCCTCCAAATTAACTGGACCATTAGGAGGCAGGGGTTGCAGCAACTCAGGCGTGATCCTGAAGAGTGGTCTGTGGACTAGGGCTTGTCCAGTTAACCGGTGTATGGCTACAAACCTGGTAGCATCTTCTGGGTTCTCCCATAATTCCGTTATTATAGGATAAAACCGGCTCCGCAGCTAGGTACCTACCCTGTGCAGGTAGTATGGAGCATTCCGGGCAGAGGTCCAGATGATTCTGCAGGTACACTCCGTCTCCAGGCACGCCTCTGTAGATACCGCTGGTAGGTTATATGGCCCATCTAGGACAAGGATGCCACTGCCACAGCCACGATGTTAGAACGGCAGTGATGACACCACCATGACGACCCAACAGCCGAGAGATACTTGGCACCAGACAACTTAAGATGGCAGTAGCAACAGGATACATCAGGCTCCTAAAAAGACAAGAAGAAGCAAAACAGATTGTGTTCCTTAAAATGATAATCTCTCTCCTTTTTTTTTTTTTTTTTCTCTTAAGACGCCACTGCCTTTCCGAGACCCCAACCGTTACTGGGCCTATACAGGCCATCAGCCGACATCGAGGAATCTCATTTGGCAGAGGGAGCCCCAATTAGTTTTTTTTTTCTTAATTAATTTGTATATTGTAACAGTAACCAGGGGGGGAAAAAGCTGTGTTGGTTATAATATTCAGTGTTTGTTTCTTCGGGTGGCCACTGATCTAAGCCAAGGAGATCGGAGTTGGGTTGGATCTTCATTCGTCTCTGGGGCAGTAGGAGAAGCTTTATAACTGCCTTTAAAAATAGCAGCATAGGTCATCATCCACACAATAATGGGTACTGTGGTACAGTTACTGGTCCAATACAGCACAGAACACACTCCCCACATCAGGCCCCAAAGCACGAGGGAAACTAGCTTCAGGGTCCAACGTCTTCTATTTTTGGCTGCAAAGACAGTTTGGTACAGCAAATGTGCTAGGACGGTGATGGATATTGTTCCTTCCATTACCACTGCTGCTATTCTACCATCTGTAAGTGCATCGGATAATATAGCTTAGTGGATGGAATAGTTGTTGTGGTGAAGGGAGTCCATAGCATTGTACTCATTTTTGTTGTGACAGAGCTTGCTGTCTGGCTTTCAGAGTAATCATGATGATAATGAATCCTTGAGTCTTGCTTGCTGCTGCTCCGGGGCAGATGTGAGTCTGCTTCCTCCAGCTCTTGGTTTTATGCTGTGCCAAAGCCTGGTTCAGGTGGGAGTGGCTTGTAGTTCTTCCCCCATGGATGGCACATGACCCTAAGGCACTCTTGTAGGAGCACACGTCCTAATAAGGCCACAGCCACCACTGCAACCAGTCTTACCAAATAAGGCCAAATCTAAAGGAAAATATCAATCATCCACCCTTCAACTGTCTTTCCTCCTTCTTTGATCACTTCCCCAACTTCATGGACTGCCTCCTTTACCTTGCGGCCCACCGTCTAACTTATAGTCTCATACCATGCACAACTGTGTTCACTGTCTCCCTTGCCACATTTTTCCAGGTCTCCTCTTGATATAGACAAGTGAAATTAGAATAAATTCTGTTTGGGCCTACCCGTTCGTAGCCCTGCACCTCATCACCGAGGCACAGGCGTTGTCTCACGGCATGTCCTTCAGCTAAGGCAATCATGGAGTCCGAGACAAAGGGGACGATCACTACTTGAATAATTTTCCTGGTTTTCAATTGGTGTCCTAAAATGGCCTGGTTGCACTTGAACCATCGGGTATGGATCTTCTCCATTTGTTACTATATTATTTCCACACTACCTCAGCTGCATGGATGGTGTATTCCATACCATAGTAGCTTTGACAGTAACTCACTCATCCAGGAATCTCATTAAAGGGTCGTTGGGCCAGGCTAATTGTACATTCTGTTTGTCCTTCATTACAGATTATATGCCATGTTCTTGGGTGAACATACCTGTCTGGGCAATACAACGTGCTGGACAACATGTCCTGCTCTTTGGAATACACAGTTGCTAGGAATTGATATCTAATCCAGTAGTTAGAAGAGTGGTGCAAACAGGGGGCAACCCATTCTCTTCTTTCTTCTTCTTGAAATCCCCACCAGGTGTGTGACTTGTCTCTATGATGATATTTGTGCCAATCTTGGAGCAGAATCTCAACAGTCTATGCTCTTTTTAGTTCTGTGCAGTCATAGCGCCAGGTTGACATGACAGCTACTTCAGTCTCCCACAGTCGGCATCTAGGTGATGCTTCACTACTCTCCCACACTGAGTTGTTAAGGCTATTGAAAATGTGTTCAGCCACACATTTATCTATCTTGTCCAAACCACCTTTTGGTGCATTAAGGAACTCGCTTGGTTTTGGCAGCCTCTGCACATACATATCAGAAAAATATGGTCCCTCTAGGCTCATGTGCGTCCTGGCCCGCCCCTCCACAAAATTTCTTTAAAATGGGGCAGACCGAGGACCACCCAGACTCATGGTAGAGTCAACCCTTCAGCCATTCGTCATACTAGGCATTAACAGGATGGAATATAGCTGCCCATCTCCAATAATAATAACATTGGTTCATTACTGGGGTGATTGGTAAATAATTCTGAGAGGTGCACTCACCATACAAGTTCCAATAGCAGATTGGGAGTTCTTTCAACTTGTGTGCTTGGCAGTGTTGGTTCAAGGCTTTTAACACCCCTCTGGTGTAGTTCGACAGTGGTAGTTTCTGGGGAAGAGTGTGAGGTCGCCCTAAGGTAGCATTTGGTCTGAGCATCTTCTTATGCCTTACTGTGTGAATGGTCTTTAGACTAGTCGAATTTCGAGATGATCTAGTAATATTTCGAGGTGGAATTTTATCACATTCCAAGTGAATGTTGTCCCAAAACTCCCAATGAGGGTGTATTGTTTGGCAGCTGTCATCCTTCGGTGGAGCGGGATAGATCACTTCAGCTTCCCAATAGCCCTGGTGACTTAATCCCAACAGGGGTCGGCAGCTCCAGTCACAGTGCCATTCAGGTTGTTCTTTGTCCAGGTGGATCCAATTGCACCTCGTCAGTTTCTTAACGTGTTGCTTTAGGATTACTACCCAGATCACAATTCCATCTTGTAACACCAACAGGTTAGAGATGGTCCAATTGTGTCCGTTCAAGTTTTCAGCTTTGATGGCTGTTAGCCATTCAGATGTCTCGTTAAGTTTCTTTTCCCAAGTTTCGTAGCCTGCCCTTCTTATTCAATTCCAGGTCATAGTTTGGTTCAGGAGAATTTCATTGTGGTTTTATGGTATGAAAACTTTACTCGATGTCCCAGCAGGTCATGTTGGCATATTTGGATCTTCCCTGGGAGACCTTCATGTGTGTCAGGTTCCATGGTCTGATTCCAGCGTGGTATAGAATAACCAACAACATTGCAAAGCCTATTAACACTACGAGGCCCCACAGCAGGGTTCGTAGACAAGCCGCTTTATCCAAAATCGTAATCCTTGGACATTGCTTAGGTCGGTCAGGGTTTGCTACAAACCGGATTCCAAAAAAGTTGGGACACTAAACAAATTGTGAATAAAAACTGAATGCAATGATGTGGAGGTGCCAACATCTAATATTTTATTCAGAATAGAACACAAATCACAGATCAAAAGTTTAAACTGAGAGAATGTATCATTCTAAGGGAAAAATCTGTTGTTTCCAAATTTCATGGCGTCAACAAATCCCATAAAAGTTGGGACAAGTCCATTTTTACCACTGTGTGGCATCCCCTCTTCTTCTTACAACACTCAACAGACGTCTGGGGACAGAGGAGACCAGTTTCTCAAGTTTAGAAATAGGATAGCTCTCCCATTCATGTCTAATACAGGCCTCTAACTGTTCAGTCATCTTGGGCAATCTTTGTCGCACCTTCCTCTTTATGATGCGCCAAATGTTCTCTATAGGTGAAAGATCTGGACTGCAGGCTGGCCATTTCAGTACCCGGATCCTTCTTCTAGGATGTTGTGATTGCTGCAGAATGTGGTCTGGCATTATCATGTTGAAAAATGTAGGGTCTTCCCTGAAAGAGATGACGTCTAGATGGGAGCATATGTTGTTCTAGAACCTGAACATAGTTCTCTGCATTAATGGTGCCTTTCCAGACATGCAAGGTGCCCATGCCACAAGCGCTCATGCAACCCCATACCATCAGTGATGCAGGCTTCTGAACAGAGCCTTGATAACAACTTGGGCTATCCTTGTCCTCTCTGGTCCAGATGACATGGCGTCCCAGTGTTCCATAAAGAACTTCAAATCGTGACTCATCTGACCACAGAACAGTCTTCCATTTTGCCACACTCCATTTTAAATGACCCCTGGCCCAGTGCAAATGTCTGAGTTTGCTTAGAAATGGCTTCCTCTGGACTTCCAGCTGAATGGCGGTGAGATAAGGTGTGTTTGGGTGTGCTCCTACAGAATTAGCCTTTTCTCTGATTAATGCCTGGGCACTTTTTCCCGAGTCCGACAGCAAACAATAGCTAACTTACACACTTTACATAACCCTCCTATTTGGCCATTAAAATGCCACCAAAACCGACTAAAGGGGTAAGTTCGATCCACGCTCACCTGCGGCCTAATCCTCGTAGTGAAGCCTCGAGCTGTCCTGGATCACCTCCTCCGTCTGAGGGCGACGTCAGCAGCCTTAAGCAAGAAATACTTGTAGCTCTCCGAGAGGACCTTGCTGCTATAATTAAAGCAGAATTCCATGCTGTTCTGGGTGAAAGTCTCTCGTCGATTAATGCCGAGCTGTCCGCCTTCAAAAAGGAGCTATCGTCTGGGCTAGCAGCGGTGCAGGAGAGCTTCACGGGGCTAAAGCTAACGGTAACAGAGGTGGAGAAGTCCGTCTCCACCTGCACTGACAACATCGTGAACCTCCAGAAAACAGTTGACGTCCTTACTAAGACGGTGGCACAGTTGGAGGATAAGTGCGATGACCTGGAGTCCCGGTCTCGACGTCAGAACATCCGCATCATTGGTGTTCCGGAGGATGACCCATCAGCGGCGACAACGGCTGCGGTATCTCGGATGCTAAAGGAGGCCTTCGACCTCGAGGAGGAGCCGCTGCTGGACCGCGCTCATCGCATCCCAGCCCCCAAACCGAAAGCAGGCGAGCGGGCCCGTCCGATTGTAGCTAAGTTTCACTACCAAGCGGACTGTGTGAAAATCCTGGCGAAGGCGAGGGAGTTGCAGCGGGTCAAAGTGAACGGTACGAATATCTTCGTTTTCCCTGACTACACTGCCAAAACGGCCCGGGCGCGGGCGGCCTTCACGGAATGTCGTCGCAAGCTGCGGGACATCGAGGGGGTTCGGTTCGGCCTGCTCCACCCGGCCCGGCTGAAGATCACGTTTGAGGGTAACACGCGGGTGTTTACCTCTGCTGAGGAGGCGAAGATTTACATTGAGTCGATTACAAAATGAGCATTACAATTAATATGATCGATCTCACACTCAGGAACGTCAGTATTATTAGTCATTATTATTATTCAGGTTTGAAAATGTAATCAAAGTGTTCTGTCTACACTCACGGACTTATTTGTTTACATTCAGGGGTTTAATGTTCTGAATTATAATTAGTATGTTTTGTTTACAATTAAGGATTTAATGTTTAGAATTATAATTAGTGTGTTTTGTTTACAATTAGGGATTTAATGTTTAGAACTATAATTAGTGTGTTTTGTTTACAATTAGGGAATTAATGTTTAGAATTATAATTAGTGTGTTTTTCTTACAATTAGGGATTTAACGTTTAGAATTATAATTTGTGTGTTTTGTTTACAATTAAGGATTTAATGTTTTGAATTATAATTAGTGTAAGAGTTCTTGTTCTCCCAGATTAGTGCCTATTATATATTTTAAATCTTTTTATTTTGCTAGTTCGGTGGGAGTCACCTGACACAAGAAGGTGTTTTAGGGTTTTTGCGGTGTGGTGCCATTTGGCTGTAAGGCTAATTTTTTTGATGACTCCCGTTGGAGTCTGCACAGCCCCTTCGTTTGGGGAAGGGCTAAGTGCGATTATGGGGGGGGCT
>NC_056506.1:4793084-4824267 GCF_014905685.2 Nematolebias whitei | reverse complement strand
GATTGGGGGGGATGGCAATATTTTTGACCCCTGTCAAGTCACATGTCTGGTGATTTAAAGGTTTCCTCAACACCTGCTGTTAGATTCCTAAGTTGGAATGTTAAAGGTCTGAACAATCCAGTGAAACGGTCTAAAATATTTTCTCATATGAAACGCCTGAACCCAGACATAATATTCCTACAGGAAACACATTTGCAAAATTCAAATCAAGTCAGGCTCAAATATCCATGGATTGGGGAGATTTATCATTCGAGCTTCAACTCAAAAGCTAGAGGAGTTGCCATAATATTTAATAAGAATATTCATTTTACAGCATCAAGAATAATGAAGGATATAAATGGCAGATTTCTTATAATTGCAGGCTCCTTGTTCCACACTCCTGTTTTATTAGTAAACATTTATGCACCAAACTTTGATAAACCAGATTTTATAAACAATCTAGTTAGCACACTTCCATATCTTGATACTCATTTGTTAATTCTAGCTGGAGACCTGAATTGTGTAATGAATCCATCATTAGATCGCTCCTCATCTCGGTCCTATACACAGTCTAATATGTCTAAATCTATTTTGGATTTTGTGTCCCAAAATGGATATGTAGATCCATGGAGGACACGGAATCCACTAACAAGGACCTATTCTTTTTACTCTCAAATACACCAATCCTATTCCCGTATAGATTATTTTTTTGTTGATAGCTCTTTAATGCAGAGTCACGTCTTCTGAATACTATCCGATTGTTATTTCAGACCATTCTCCTCTAAGCATTGATATAAATTTTATAAACAAACCCAATTCTAGTCCTCGTTGGAGATTTAATACTCTCCTGTTATCAGATGAGCCATTTAATAAATTCATCTTATCATCAATTGATGATTTTCTAAGGTTCAATAAGAGCGATACAATTTCTCCCTCACTACTATGGGAAACATTAAAAGCTTATCTTCGGGGTCAGATTATTTCTTTTTCAGCTAATATTAATAAAAATCTACGCACTAAGATATCAGAAATATCAACAAAAATTCAGAATATTGATAGGCAAAATGCCGTTAATCCGTCACATGATTTGCTGAAACAGCGACAGGATCTTCAGATGGAACTTGATCTTTTAACTACATCTGATGCGGAGCGACTCTTGATACGATCTCGAGCCACTTATTATGAACATGGGGAAAAACCAAGTAGACTTCTGGCACATCAATTGAAACGAAAAGCCGGCTCTCACATAATATCACAAATCAACGATCGGTCGGGCAATCTTGTTTCAGATCCTGTCTCTATTAATGATACTTTTAAAAAATTCTACTGCAATTTGTATAAGTCTGAACTACAAGCAGACTCAAATGAGCTATGTGCCTTTCTTCAGGATATTGACATACCTAGGATAGACAAATTGCTTTCTGACCAACTTGAAGCTCCCATTAAATTAGAAGAAATATTTGCGTCAATTAAGGATATGCAAAGTGGTAAAACACCTGGCTCAGATGGTTTCTCTGCCGAATTTTTCAAAAAATTTAAAGATAAAATAGCCCCTCTTCTTCTTGAGGTTTATAATGAGTCATTTGGGCAGGGCTTGTTGCCTCCCACCTTGACTCAGGCCTCAATTTCTCTCCTGTTAAAGAAGGATAAGGATCCTACTGCCTGCGAGTCCTATAGACCTCTTTCACTTTTGAATGTGGATTTTAAGATTTTGTCTAAAGTACTCGCGACTCGGCTTGAGACAGTTCTCCCTCGGATTATTTCACAAGAACAGAATGGATTCATTAAAGGTCGCCAGTTGTTTTTTAATACTCGTACACTGTTGAATACAATTTTTTCAACTCATTCCTCTAAATCTCCTGAAGTGATAATTTCTCTTGATGCCGAGAAAGCCTTTGATCGAGTGGAATGGGAATATCTCTTTGCTGTTCTTAATGGGTTTGGTTTTGGAGAGAGGTTTGTGTCTTGGATCAAGCTACTTTATACATCCCCTCAAGCATGTATTCTCAGTAATTCCGTCCAATCTGATTATTTTACGGTGGGACGTGGTACTAGACAGGGTTGCCCTCTTTCTCCCCTCTTGTTTGCGTTAGCCATTGAACCCCTATCCGTTGCTCTAAGATCCCTTTCTTCTTTTCATGGAATCGTCCGCTCTGGTGTCGAGCTTAAATTGTCCTTATATGCAGATGACCTTCTCCTGTATGTCTCTGACCCTTTACGGAGTCTTCCCCCAATTTTAAATATTCTAGAAAAATTTGGATCATATTCTGGCTATAAAATTAACTCACTTAAAAGTGAATGCCATCCAGTGAATTCATTAGCTTTAAAGCTTAAGCCTTCTGATATCCCTTTTAGGCTCAGTCCCTCGGGATTTAGGTACTTAGGAATTAATATTACACGTACTTTGCCCTCAATGTTTTCTCAGAATTATGCCTCACTAGTTTCCCAAATTGCATCAGATTTACAGAGATGGAACTCTCTCCCTCTTTCATTGATTGGTAGGATTAATATTATCAAAATGAATGTGCTACCTAGACTTTTGTTTTTATATCAAAATATCCCTCTGTTCTTGCCCAAACAGTTCTTCAGGTCCCTGGATTAGATGGTCTCATCTTTTTTATGGAACGGAAAGGCCCCCAGAATGAGACTTTCTTTATTACAACAGTTCACCACAAACGGGGGTCTTTCTCTACCTAATTTTACAATGTATTACTGGTCCTCACATATCCATAAACTGACTTATTGGTTAAATTCACCTGATCTGATTTGGTGTAAACTTGAAATTCAGTCGATTTCTGCATCTTTTTCGCCCGCTTCAATTATTTATTCATCATTACCAATTAAATTATCCTCAGTTACTACAAATCCTATAGTGCTCTCAACACTCAGGATCTGGTCACAATTTAGGTCCCACTTTAAATTTGTATCACCCTCTAATAAAATGCCGTTACTAAAGAATCACATTTTTTCTCCAGCATTTAATAATGCTGCCTATAGAATTTGGTATGAGAAAGGTATTAGAACAATGAGAGACCTGTACGAAGATGGTTTATTTCTTAGTTTTTCAGAATTGTCTTCTAAATTTAATCTACCCACTTCACATTTGTTTCTTTACTTCCAAATTAGGCATTGCGTTTCATCGCAGTTTCAAAATTTTCTAACTTTGCCTACTGACCCACCATGGGTTGAACTCTTAGTTTTGAGCCCCAATTTGAAATCTCCTCTTTCAATTATTTATGGAAAACTTATGGCAATAGAGGCCGACTCATCGGGTAAAACTAGAACTGCATGGGAACGTGAACTGGGTGTTAAACTATCAGATTCATGGTGGGATAAAGTTATTCTCAGCATACGTCAGAGTACACCATGTGCCAGACTACAGTTAATACAATTTAAAGTAATAAATAGAGTACACTTCTCAAAAACACGTTTATCTAAAATGTTCCCCTCAATACCAGACCAGTGTGATAGATGTCAGACTTCACCTTGCAACTTAAGTCATATGTTCTTTTTCTGCCCAAAACTGCAAGGGTTTTGGAAATATTTTTTCTCCATACTCTCAGGAGTTTTTAAGATTCAGTTTCAAAGTGATCCACTTATTGCTATTTTTGGAGTTCCTGGGACCACACTTAATCTATCCCGCCAGCAGGGGGAGGTCTTGGCCTTTTGCTCTCTCCTTGCCAGACGTTGTATTTTGCTCGCCTGGAAATCTCCCACACCACCATCCACATCACAATGGCTTAATACTGTAAGATCATACTTGAAGATGGAAAAAATTTTACTAACAGTGAAAGGTACTTCAGAAAAATTTACCCACAAGTGGACACCCTTTGTGTCATATGTAAAATCTTTACCTTCATAGCGTATAGACTGATATGATTGACTCATCACATTACCATGTGACTTGTTTTTAGAGGATAAATGAAAGACTGAAATACTGTTTTCCTTTTGGTTTGTTGGGTCCCTCCTGTTCGTTCCTCCTCCCCCTCTCTCTCCTTTTTTTTTTTTTTTTTTTTTTTTTTCCTTTTTTGTCTTGTTTTTGGTTAAGGGGGGAAGGGGGGGGAGGGGAAGAGGGGAGGGAGGGGGGAAAAGGGGGAAGGAAAAAAAGAAAAAATTGGAGAAGTCATGTAAATTTTGTATAATGTATGTAATGTCAATTATATATTCTCCTGATAAATAAAAATTAAAAAAAAAAAAAAAGAAATGGCTTCCTCTTTGCACTGTAGAGTTTCAGCTGGCAAGGGCGGATGGGATGGTGGATTGTGTTCACTGACTATGCTTTCTGGAAGTATTCCTGAGCCCATTATGTTATTTCCTTGACCGTGGCATTCCTGTTTGAGGTGCAGTGACGTTTAAGGGCCCGGAGATCACGAGCATCCAGTAGAGTTTTACAGCCTTGACCCTTACGCACAGCGATTGTTCCAGATTCTCTGAATCTTTTGATGTTATGCACGGTTGATGATGATAACTTAAAAGTCTTTGCTATTTTACGCTGGGTAACACCATTCTGGTATTGTTGCACTATCTTTCTGCGCAACAATGGTGGAATTGGTGATCCTCTTACCATCTTGGCTTCTGAGAGACACTGACACTCTGAGAAGCTCTTTTTATACCCAATCATGTTGTCAATTGACCTAATTAGTGTTAATTGATCTTCCAGCTGTTCGTTATATGCTCAATTTCCTTATTCCAGCCAGTTATTGCTACTTGTCCCAACTTTTTTGGGATTTGTTGACACTGTGAAATTTTGAATCAACATATTTTTCCTTTAAAATGTTACATTTACTCAGATTAAACTTTTGATCTGTCATCTATGTTATATTATGAATAAAATATTGACATTTGCCATCTCCACATTATTGCATTCAGTTTTTATTCACAATTTGTTTAGTGTCCCAACTCTTTTGGAATCTGGTTTGTACACAAAAACAAAACAAAAAATAAACAAAAGTAAACTAAAACTGAATTTCAATGATTATACACATTTGACAAGGTCCTAAATAAAGCAGTGAACAGAGTTTCTGTCACTCAGCTGTGTAAAAGACCTCCAGCTGACCTAAAAGCATGAGTGAAAGCTGTAAAAAAAAGTTATTGTTCTCTTGTCACGAAGCCAAGAGGAGGAATTGAAAATACTCTCCATCTGTGCACCCTACCATCCATCCATCCGTGCATGTGTGGACGATAACTTAAAAAATATGTGAAATGTCGACTTTCATTTAGGTTTTTGGCTGCAACCCCTTTAATTCCAGTCAAGAAAACACTTATCTTGAAAACTCCAAAGATTCTTTATTGAAATTACTCAGCAACGGGGGACATCAGAGAACCACTTATTTTAAAACTTAGCTTTAGTGTTTGTGTCACAACTGGGTCCTTAAACAACTTTTCAAGCTCATCAGTGACTCTTGATCGAAGTTTGCTAACCTGAGTAAATCCCCTGGAAATATCCACTTCCGTCTTGTTCCTTCATCTCAAAATGGTGCATACTGTTGAGAGTAGGCAGCCTAGCAAGATAGTTCACAGCACCCCACTCCCATACCTCTCAATCCTGCATAGTAATGTCCTTATTTATGTCACTTTACAAGCTCATAAATGACCTATGGTCTACAGAGTTCCTCACCTTCCTTCTTTGCCTCTCTACTGATATTGTGACAAGACCAGAAGAAGCAATGCAACACAAAGACAGTGCGAGTGTGACACCAGCTCCAACTTCAAAAGAAAAATGTAGAGTGGTGTACGACAGGCAGCAAACCATATACACTATAAATTTTATAATTTGAAGGACCAAATACCATTCATTTTGTAAAAGATTTGTTGAGATGTTTGGTCTGTTGCATTAATTTTAATGTGTATAAATTTATACATCATATAATTGTATTTGTTTCTGTTTCTAGGATCCCTTTAACCTACCGATCTACAATGACACTCAATGAGCAACCGGCAGACTCAGCTCCCAGTCCCAGCACCTCACACTCTCTAAGGTCCTTCTCCCATTCCCTGAAAGTCCTCTCAATAAACAGCGGTGGGCGCTGCAGTCCACAACTGGGAGGAAACCTCAACCTTAGCAGACGAGTACAGGTTGAGGGAGGATGTGAAAAAGATGTCGTTGATCGATCTCATTCCCCGCTACCACCTCTCCTCACCTCCCACTCCTCGTCTGACCTTCTACGACTGTGCAACGGTAAACCGCTCCGTACAGCTCGGTCCAGTAGCTCATCAGCTCCACCTCTCCCTCCAAAACCCAACCCTGCCTCACTTCCTCCTGCACTGTCCTTGTCCCTGCCACGTCCTCGTGCAGTTTTGTCTTCTTTGCCCAGTGACAACGCCACCCCCCAGTCATTACCTTGTGATTTTGGGGAGCCTCCGAACACCTCTGCCGATTCAAATCTCGAGCTTGACCACAGTTCCACCGGGGTTCGCCGTTCCTCACTACATAGATCCAAGTCAGATTTGTCAGACCGGTATGCACGTGCTGGAGCTGATGTGGAACGCTTTTTTAATTACTGTGGCCTTGACCCGGAAGAGCTGGAGGCGGTTGGTCCGGAGACCTTTGCTCGGGCTAACTCTGACATCATCAGTCTGAACTTTCGATCAGCTTCTATGATCTCCTCTGATTGTGATCAGTCACGGCGATCAACTAATGACGGAATATCAGAGGGGGATGAGGCAGAAGAGGAAGATGAGGAGGCTGGGGAGCGTGTGCCTTACGGCATCTCTGCTGTGGAGCGAAACGCAAGGGTCATCAAATGGCTTTATAGCATCAAACAAGCAAGAGAGACACAAAAGGTCTCACATGTTTAAGACAAACACAGCTGGACACTGGTAATACTATGAACTACAGACAGTCTTTCAATATGGAGAACAAGCTGAAGATTGTGATCTTGAGGTTCCAATAAAAATCTGTTCAAATGTGAAGACTGAAGAATGAAAGGATGGAAAAGAAAGCCTTACAAAAAAGCCCACACAAAATGAAACTTGTAAGGATCCACAAAAGGACTCTCAAGGTTGAGAACAAGGTGAACAAAATGGAAATCAATCCAGCGTAGGCATGTGTAAATAAATAGTCTGGCAACAAAGGTTCTGCAGATTTTTTTTCTTCTTTTGACAGTTAACTGATCAAGCCTGTTAGTTTGCTTAAGCAACAGGAACAAGAGCAAAATGCACTGCTGTTGTCCATGGATCCTTAAAGTGAAACAAGTCTTTCTCATACAACTCATTTAGGCTTGACAAACACATGAGTGAGTGACTGCAGAATAAAGTGCAACCTGGTGTCAGTCCTCTGATGATCACACAAATTTCTGAATTGTTCAGCTGTTTAACAGGGTCATTTCCTCTCTTTCCTATTCGTTTCCCAAATGGGTGATAAATCAGTGAGACACGGGTGAGTTTGTTAGAGGATGTCATCATCTACCAAGTAAACTAGTTGTGTAGTGGGGCTTAGAGAAGCAGGTGTACTCATTTTTGCTAGTTTATTGTTTTAAGGTTAGTCCAATAATTAAGATCTGAGCATGATGCTTATTCTTGCAGCGTTGTTCAAGGGGACATGTGAGTAAGATGAGGCTTACAACCATGTCCCTTAATGCAGAGAGGGTGGCTGAAGGCATACAAAGTGCCAGACTCACTTCTTTGGCCTTTCTTGTCCCTGTATAACCACAGCTGTGTACATCCTTGGCACAAAGACGAGCTCCACCTTGGCACAAAGACAAGCTCCACCATAGCTGCTCCTGGTGTCCAATCATGTTTGTGATGCTCATAGACAAGAGCTCAAGGTTCAGCCACGGAGGGGGAAGGTATCTGCCTGTTTTTTTGCAGATGATGTGGCGTCTTAAAACTATAACGTTCAGCAAGTACTGAGGCTGTTCATAGTTGAATGGGAACCAGCTGATATGTGTGTCAACTCAAATCTGAAGCCACAGAAAGACAAAGCTCTTGATTTACTAGTCCATCTTCAGTCCAACCCTCATCCACAGTATAGGCATGGGGTTATGGATCATGACAAAAGGAATGGGATTCTGGATCCAAGCAGCTGAAATGAGCTTCTCTATAGATTAGACAAACTCAACAAGATGATTGAAACACCAAGTTTTGGCCGTTTTAAACAAACTGGTACATTCCAAACTGAGCTTGACATTCTAAAATCATAACCAGTGTCTTAACTGTAAGGAAAAAGAGCTGAAAAGACATGGGCTACAACAGAAGTCAAAACTGCACACTGTTCCCAGAATCGTTCTGACATTGCTTGATATTTGTTGTAGGTCATCTTTGGTCAGGAGAATTCTGAACCATCTGTTGGCGAGCTTGGTGCATGGAACAACAACAGGGTGCATATTCAAGGTCATGACTACTGCTTTTCATCTAAATTTATTTCCACCATAAGAGAATTTGTCTAAGGCAGCATGAACTTGGTTTCAGAGATGGAGGGGTGGGGGTGGGGGGGGTCAGAGTAGAGTCGCTGGTCCTTATTGAAACGAGTTAACTGACACTTTCTGGGTGGTTCTAATGTGTATTCTTCTTAAAAGAGACCACTTGGCAGAGCCCAAACTTTCTGAAAAGATTATGTATCTGCTGTGGAAACCCCTTGGAATTCCCTAGGAGGAGTGGGATGTCTGAGTTTCCCTGTTAGACCTGTTACCTCTACAATCCAATTTCAGATGAGCAGTTGAAAGTGGGTGAACAAATAAAGGTCTTTGTAGCAGAAGATAGATGTAACTAATTCCTCGTGTTAGTTATATACAGAAATAATGCCATATTGTTTACCTGAAATTGTCCCCAACATGTGAACATTGTCAGTTTTATTTTAGCGGTCTATGAACAAATCATCTGCTTTCAACAGGTGGATGGACTAAGGAATACACAAAAAATGTTTGTTTCACTTTGTTGCTGGAGGCACATTTCTGCTAAATCAGCTCCTTTTCTGTAACTGATGTGATGGAAAACATAGAGGATTTAGAAGTGAGTTCATTCTGTGCTCAATGAAAAATAAGTGGGTATTTTCTGTATACCCTGTACTACATCACTGGTACTAATATCTGTCAGAAAAGGTCTCCATTATAAACATGATGTGTAAATCCAACAGGAGTGTTGTCTTTTTCATCTAAACCTTCTTCCAAGCAGCCAGTTCTGTCCTGCTGAATGATGGCAACAAAAAACCTGATGGCTAAAAACATTCATGCTCTGTTAAAGAACATATCTCACCATAACAGGTTGTCCACACATTATTCTGTCTCAAGGGGAAAATGGCCAAAGGGTTAGCTATTAGCAGCTGTTGGTGTTAGTCCAGCTTCTGCACAAGGTCTCTATTTTAAATGAAAATGGTCTTATTTACTTTAAATGTGGCTTATTGGTGACTGCCTAGAAAGGCAGCCACCTATTATTGTTGTAGGGGAACACCACCTCAGAAAAAGAACACCTCATCTCAGAAAACAGTTCATCTCAGCTTAAACAAAAAAAGAGTTCACCTCATCTCAAACAAACATCATTCATATGTTTTGTGTTTAAACTGTTTAAAATAAGATGCATCCATTCCCTTGAGAACAAACAGACTTTGCTTTACAGGTGTTCAACTCAGCACTAACTTAGTTGACACTAATGAACGTGTAATAAAAAAAAAAAACTTTTACTGTGCTAACTTCACTTTCAATATGAACTCATTTCCCATGAAGTGGACAGATCGTTTTAACGAGTTTTGTTTCAACTGACCTCGAAGTGTAACATCTGCTGAGACTTTAATTTTATTTTAAAAAATGAGTATTACTCCCAGGATGGGTTCCCATGAAGATAACACATTTTACCATACCATATTTATTTATAAAGCACTTAAAACAGCTACAAAGCCAACCAAAGTGCTGTACAGACAAAACAACAGGTGACACACAAAGCAAAATACAAAATGAAGTAAATCAGAATGTAGACATAAAAATGATGCAGATAATGACGACAAACCAGTGTGGAGCATAAAGGATCAAAACACAGATCCTCTGGTGTTGAAAGCTACTGAATAGTAGTGAGTTTTTAAACGGGACTTGAAAACGGAGAGGGAGGGGTCCTGTCTGACAAACAGAGGTAACTCGACACTGTTCAGTGATTTGTAGACATACATGAGTATTTTGAACTGGATTCGAAAGTGAACCGGTAACCAGTGCAGTGAGGCCAAAACTGGTGTAATGTGCTCTCTTTTGCCTGTACTGATTAAAAATGGGGCTGCTGCATTCTGGACCAGTTGTAGTCGTGCAATGGAGGTCTGACTGATACCAAACAGGAGCGAATTGCAGTAACCAAGCCTAGATGTAATGAATGCATGTATTACTGTCTCCAGGTTATTTTTGGACAATATGGGCTTCAGTTGGAAGAAACATGATTTAACAATCATGTTTACATGATTGTTAAACTTCAGGGAAGGGTCCATTATCACGCCCAGATTAGTGACTCTTTGTTTTTCTGACAGGGTTAGAGCAGAGAGGTCGATGCAGTGGTTTGTGATCGTGTTGTTGGGAGGGAACAACATGACTTCAGACTTCTTTTCATTGAAACTTAAGAAATTTAAAGCCATCTAGTCCCTGATGTCAGCCAGGCAGTTGAGCAAGAGGTTGAATAGAGCATGTACCATTGTGTCTTAGGAGGAAATAAATTTGACAGTCATCGGCGTAGAAGTGGAAGGGCATGTTGTGTTTCCGGAAAATAGCACCAAGCGGCAGCAGGTATAAAGAGAATAGGAGGGGACCCAGGATGGACCCCTGCGGAACACCCCCCCCATTTAAGCTCTGCCTCTGCGGAACTAAAATCATTGACGGAGACACAAAAGGATCTGTCAGTGAGGTAAGATCTGAACCAATTGAGGGCTGATCCTGTGACGCCCACCCACTGCTCCAACCTAGCAATGAGGATCTCATGGTCGATGGTGTCAAAGGCGGCTGTGAGGTCCAACAGGACAAGCAGCACAGAATCACCAGTATCTGTGAATCTGAAGATGTCGTTAAAGACCTTCAGCAGGGCAGTTTCAGTGCTTTGGAGAGGTTTAAAGCCAGATTGGAAAAGCTCTAAGATGGCGTGATCCTCCAGGAAGCACTTCAACTGGGACTCGACTATTTTCTCCAGTACTTTAGAAACAAATGGGAGTTTGGAGACAGGCCGGAAGTTGGAAACGACTGAGGGGTCAAGGTTTGGTTTTTTCAGGAGAGGCTGGACGGCAGCATGTTTTAAGGTTTTTGGCACCACGCCAGTGGATAAACTACTGTTTACTATATCAAGAATGGACGGACCTAGAGTAGGAAAAACCTCCTTTAGTAGTCGAGGGGGGACCACATCAAAGGGGGAGCCAGAAGGTTTCAAGCTGCACATGACCTGCTCTAGAGAAGATGGAGTGATGGGTTCAAAATGGTCGAAAGGAGCTACAGATTGAGGTGGGATGGATGGGTCATGAGTTGGAGGGGAAATGAGAGCTCTGGTGGTCGCAATTTTTTCCAAAAAGAAATGTAAGAAGTTGTCGCACAGCTCAGTCGAGGCTTCCAGAGGTGACGGTTCAGTGAGGTGGAGAACAGAGTTTAGGGTGGAGAAGAGGACACATGGGCTGTGAGAGTTTGAGGTTATGATATCAGAAAAGTATTTGGATTTAGCAGCTTTTACTGTTTTCTGATAACGGCGCCAACTCTCTTTAAGTATTTGAAAAGAGACCTGCAGCCTGTCTTTCCTCCACTTTCGCTCCGCCCTCCTACATTGCTGCCTAACAGCCTTGGTGACGTCACTCAGCCAAGGTTCTGCTCTCAGTTTTGATTTTTTTTTTGGTTTTAACAGGTACAACATGATCCAGAATCTTTAAGCAGACAGAGTTGAACTGGGATGTCAGCTCCTCAGTGGTGGCGAGAAACACTGGGGGCTGAATTGTCATTTCAGAGTTATAAACATCTGTGAAACGTGTGGCAGTGAAGTGGTTAATGGTCCGAGTCCTACGTGCAGAAATGCACGGCTTAGGAGTTAGATGGGGGAGGGTGAACTCAAACCGGACTGGCATGTGGTCTGAAAAACATTATCACCAATAACAAGATTATTAACAGTCACATCATGAGTTAAAACAAGGTCCAGTGTATGTCCACGCTCTTGGGTGGGACCGTTTACATGCTGAGTTAAATTAAATGAGTCCAATAAATCTAAAAAGTCCTTAACCAAGGGCTTCTCAGGACAGCACACATGCAAATTAAAGTCACCAATAATGAAAACATGCTCATATTTTGGTGTGATTTCAGCCAAGAAGTCAGAAAACTCATTTATGAAATCCTTAGATCGAGGTGGGCGGTAGACGAGTGCAAATAACGTCGGAGGTGAATGTCCGAGTTCAAAGACGCTCAGCTCAAAGCTGGCGCAGGAAACTGGAATGGGCAGTTGTTTACAGTCAAAAGTTGATTTGAATATTGTTAATAATCCACCACCGCGCCGGCCTGATGGCCGCGGGGCGTTAAAACACAGACTGTTCGGTGGCAGTAATTCAGTCAAGGCGCTAGAGTCACCCAGAGACATCCAAGTCTCTGTGATGCACAGAAAGTCCAGATCATGCTCTTGAAAGTAATTCCTGAGGATAAAAGTTTTGTTGGTAACAGATCTTGCGTTGACCAAACACATCCGGATATTGTCCAAAGTGGAGCCAGCAGCGGTGGAGTTAGCGCGCAATAATGGCTGCAGGTTTTCAATAACAGCCCCTCCAGGTCGGTCCGAGCTGCGCACCGGCTGACAACTCCCGTTGGTTACCTGGTCCGGGCACGCAGGAGAGGAAGATGCAGCGCGCAGAGCTTTCAGCTTCACCAGCTGACCAGCACGTTTTCCCCGGCGTCTGAAGCGATATCTCTGGGCAGGCAGGTGAGGAGCGCAGCAAAGGTAAGCTGGCACGTCCGCCAGCGGGGGGTCGTCCAGAGGTACGCTCATATTTTTCCAAATAAGCGACTTCAGTGACAGAAAAACGAAGATTCAAAAGTTGTTGTCTGTCATACCCCAGCAGAGTTGATGTCACAGATGTGAAATGCAAAAAACAAAAATAATCCGAACACCATCAGCAGAGGTGGATAGCAAGCCATGTACACGGGCGCCATCTTACCAAATGAATGATTTTAAAGAACCCTTTGTTTAAAATTACATTTTCTTTTCAGGAGATGAACAGTGACACTTTTTGATGAACATTGCATGTTATTTCAAAAGCTTCAGAACTGAATGCTTGTTTATGAAAATGTCTGTTTAAGTAATCTCTTTAAGATAATCACTTGTCTTATGTTTTTCTCTTTTACAAAGAAGTGACTTTTAAAGGCAGACAGAGAAAATGGACATTAGATTTTATCAAACATGACAAAGAGTTAGGACCATCCCTCTTCCGAGAGGTGGACCAAAGTCAATCTGTAACACACAGACAGTTAAGTTAAGTTTCACTTCTTCTTCTACATCACATCTTCTTCACCACTTCTTCTTCAAGCACTGAACTTCGAGCAAACTTCAGAGAAAGACGCATCCTCCTAGTGAGATATCCTAGGAAGGAAGAGAACGTGAGAAGCAGCCTTTTCTGCAAACGTCTCAGGATGAGAGAACCTGAACGAACCAGAGCCATCACACCACAGAGTGATGAATCCCAGCTGACTTCAGAGCCAGTGGCCGGACCTTCGTCCCTCCAACGGTGATCAGTGACTTTTGAGGATACAATCTGTCTTTCAGTCACCAGAGCCTCTCAGGCCTTGCTGGTATCATTTTAAGCAGTTGTGGAACATTCTGACAGCTCTTTCTGGTGAGAGAGAGACCTTTAATGCCTTTCTGGTGATCATACATCACAATAATCTTGCTTTACAAACTACAGCTCATTTAGACACAATTGTAATTACTCCACAAACAGAACCAGTCCAAAAACTCTGCCTTTTAAAGTTTCACTGATTTGAATAGTCAAGTAGACGTTTGATGCAAAGCTTTGTTATTCGTTTGTTATGCATAATCTTCATCAGATATATCAGATTATTTTTGTAATAAAATACATAAAATCAACTAAATTTGTGATTATTTTTGGCATATCTGTGTGTATTAACTGATTTGATGCCCTTTAAACATGAGAAAATAATTCACGTTTCAGTTTACATTTATTTTGGGGGTTAGAGACTGATTTTTCCTCTAAAAAGAGGTGGTGCCCACAACAATGTTATTTGCATAATTAATGCATATCTTATGAGCTTAACTAATAACTGATCATTTACAATACATATCAAACCCCATATCACTCCACATAATTGGTGCCTGCCGTGTTGGGCTCGTTAAAGTGCGTTCTATGCAAATTATACACACAGAAAAATGATTCTCCACACTGATTTGTTGAATTTGAGCATAAAACTGTTTTAAAACTGCATTCTTTGATCTCTGCTCCAAGCTGCATGTGTGTCTGTCTCCGTGTGAAAAGGTGGGGCCTCATTTCTGAGACCGCGGCTGCTTCTCCATTTAAAATAAATATGTTCCATGCATTTTATAACCAGTTGAGTAAAGCCGAATAATGTCAAAGGGTTAAGGATTTAATAAATCCCGTTTTTAAATTTTTAATTGAAATATATTAGATTTTAAGCCGCAACAAACGGTAAATCTAAAATATCAGTGGAGTTCGTTAGCAATTAGAGTAGCTAAATAATGCTAACAGCCCGTTTAATGGCACTTTAAACGGTAAAAAGTCCTAATCTGATTCACTAAGGCAAACTGACAGAGTCACATCTTTATAGTGAAAATTTAACGGTGAAAAATCCGTTTGTAAACCATCCAAAATTGTGTTTTTTGGATTGGTAATAGCAGCTAAGCTGAGAAGATAAGCAAAGCTAACAGGCCCACTCCGGCTAGGGACGCTTCATTCGTCCAAATCTGTAAAA
Organism: Nematolebias whitei; assembly: GCF_014905685.2. Lineage (NCBI taxonomy): Eukaryota > Metazoa > Chordata > Actinopteri > Cyprinodontiformes > Rivulidae > Nematolebias > Nematolebias whitei. The sequence continues at coordinate 4,809,424 of NC_056506.1, read as the reverse complement.
AGACCTTCATGCTTCAAGCTGATTGTTTTAAAGTTTCGTTTTCTCCGCGAAAATAAGTTGAGAATTCGTTTGATTTTATTCAATGCTTGTGAATGCTTGCTAATATGTTCTAAAACTTAGGGAAAAGGGAAGGAAAAGGAACAGAAACACATTCAAGAAGCTCTTCAAACATGTGGATATCCTAACTGGGCTTTTGTCAAGTCAGCGAGGAAATCTACAAAACACCCTAATAAACATAAAAAGGAGAACAACAGATGGAAAAACATTGTCATCCCTTATGTTGCTGAAGTATCAGAGAAATTCAGAAGGATCTTCAACAAACACAACATCCCAGTACATTTCAAACCCAGCAGGACTCTCAGACAGAGGCTGGTCCACCCTAAAGACAAAACACCCATACACAAACAGAGTGGTGTAGTGTATGTGGTCCAGTGCAGCGAGGACTGTCCAGACCTCCACATTGGAGAAACTAAACAGCCTCTTCACAGACGCATGGCTCAACACAGGAGAGCCACCTCCTCTGGACAAGACTCAGCTGTTCACCTCCACCTCACAGATAAGGGACACTCTTTTGAGGACCAAAATGTGCACATTTTGCACCGAGAACACAGATGGTTTGAGAGGGGGGTGAAGGAAGCAATTTATGTAAAAAGAGAAAAACCGTCTCTTAACAGAGGAGGAGGCCTCAGATTTCCACTTTCAAAAACATATAATGCAACTTTAAAACAGATTCCCAGCCGGTTTTCACACCTGATGGGAACAGAGGGGCCTCGTCTGCGAATTAGAGGAACAAAAACTCTTACTGTTAATGTTGTTTAGGTGTGAATTGCCAATCTATATATGTGTGTGTGTGTGTGTGTGTGTCTTATGTGTGTGTGTGTCTTATCTCACTCAGTCTTATAACCTGTATCTCACTCTCTGCTCTTTGAATTGAGAAAGCTCCTCGGATGAGGAGAGAAACGTCTTCTGTTACAAATAAAGTCCAGTTGTTTTGTATTGAACGCTTTTTGAATTCATCATGTCCTGGATGACTGAGAATCTTCACCAGCATATTGCTAAACATTTTGGGAAATATACCCTAGGAGCAGTGCGGGAGTTTGAGAAGATGTCAAGGAAGTTTGCAGACTATAGGAATCATCTTCGTTTCAGTCTGAGATGCAGACAAGAAAATCTCATCCCCAGCAGTTTGAAACTCAACTCCACAATCAAAGGACACAGAGCAGAAGGAATACTCCTGAAAGCTCAAAACAAGAATAAGACAGATACACTTCACCATTGAAGCTCTCTCACTCAAAATGGATCAGACCCTCCAGAAGCTGTCTACTCGGCTACCATTTCCTCTGTTGGAAGAAGTTTCTTGTTTCGTTGAAAAGGCCCAGCTATCACAACATCAAAAGAGCAAGGAACGTCAAAAAAGTAAGTTCATAAAATTACAACAGAGAGCTGTTTTCTCATCACAAACCATCAGTCAAGATCAGGAGGTTGTCGCCAACACTAATTTTCAGGACCAGTGGGTTAGAAATTTGTCTAACAGGACATTGACACAACCTGAGAAAGATGTGCTGACAAAAGGACTAAACTTTGCCATCTCCCCACAAGAAATACCTGTTGTGGAACTAATCACGGCCACTGAATCCGCGATTAGGAACAACAACTTGACGGAAGGAGAGGCAGAACAGCTCAGAATGGAAATATCCGCAACCCTCTCCAGTGCCAAACCGCCTCCTTCAAACCTCACACCACAGGAAAGGAAAGCTGTAACATCACTCAGCCAGGACCAAAACATCACCATTTTACCAGCTGATAAAGGAAGATGCACAGTAGTCCTCAACACTTCTGAATACCAGGAAAAATTAACCACACTACTGAGCGACCGTAACACCTACGAGACCCTGAAGAGGGACCCAACCAGTGCCTACAAAAAGAAAGTCACAGATTACCTGCAAAAACTTGAAAAGGAGAAAACAATCAATCGATTTTTGTATTATAGATTGTACTCAGGGGAAGCCACCCCCTGTCTTTATGGACTCCCAAAAATACACAAAGAAGGAACACCACTCAGACCCATCGTCAGCAGCATGAACTCAGTGACATACAATATTGCTAAACATCTGGCTGGTATTTTAGCTCCTCTTGTTGGAAACACACCTCATCACATAAAGAACTCCATTGATTTTGCTAACAAAGTTCAACACTTGAAACTAACCCCAGGAGAAACCCTTGCATCGTATGATGTGACTTCTCTTTTCACATGCATACCCATCTCTGAAGCAGTAGAAACCGTCAGAAAACAACTTCTACAAAACAAGGACTTTTTTTTTTTGCCTTTATTTATACAGGTAGTCTCATTGAGCCACGAGAACTCATTTTCAAGAGAGACCTGTTTAGGGAGCACATGGTGGGGGTTAAGGGACTTGCTCATGGGCCCAGAGTGGGGCGAATGAGGGTGGGGGCAAGTGTGGGTGTTTCACCTACCCCACCCACAATTTTGATGTTGTCGGGGCCGGGTGCGTGAACCGGCGATCTTCGGATCACAAGCCCACCTCTCTAACCTCTGTGCCACCACTCCCCAAATTGAGTTGGTCCTGTAGACTTAATCAACAGGACCAACTTCACCCCAGACCAGATCTGCACCCTGTCTCTGCCTCTCCACCACTTATTTCAAGTTCAATTACAGTTTTTACAGACAGAAGCACGGCTGTGCCATGGGATCTCCAGTGTCACCCATTGTTGCCAATCTCTACATGGAGGAAGTGGAACAGAGAGCCCTAAACTCCTATGAGGGAACTAAGCCAAGCCATTGGTTCTGTTATGTGGATGACACCTGGGTCAAAATCCAAGCCAAGGAAATAGAAGCGTTCACCAGACACATTAACTCGGTCGATAACATCAAGTTCACCAGAGAGGATGCAAACAACAACAAGCTGCCTTTTTTGGACTGTTTGGTTCAGATGGAGAGAGAGGACAGCCTCAACATTGAAGTTTACAGAAAACCAACCCACACAGACCAGTATCTTCTGTTTGACTCCCACCATCCACTGGAACACAAACTCTCTGTCATCAGAACTTTACAACATCGGGCCGAATGCGTCCCCACAAGGACAGAAGGGAAGGAAAAGGAACTGAAACACGTTCAAGAAGCTCTTCTAACATGTGGATATCCTAACTGGGCTTTTGTCAAGTCAGCGAGGAAATCTACAAAACACACCAATAAACAGAAAAAGGAGAACAACAGACGTAAAAACATCATCATCCCTTATGTTGCTGGAGTATCAGAGAAATTCAGAAGGATCTTCAACAAACACAACATCCCAGTACATTTCAAACCCAGCAGGACTCTCAGACAGAGGCTGGTCCACCCTAAGGACAAGACACCCATACACAAACAGAGTGGTGTAGTGTCTGCGGTCCAGTGCAGCGAGGACTGTCCAGACCTCTACATTGGAGAAACTAAACAGCCTCTTCACAGACGCATGACTCAACACAGGAGAGCCAGCTCCTCTGGACAAGACTCAGCTGTTCACCTCCACCTCACAGAGAAGGGACACTCTTTTGAGGACCAAAATGTGCACATTTTGCACCAAGAACACAGATGGTTTGAGAGGGGGGTGAAGGAAGCAATTTATGTCAAAAGAGAAAAGCCGTCTCTTAACAGAGGAGGAGGCCTCAGATTTCCACTTTCAAAAACATATAATGCAACTTTAAAACAGATTCCCAGCCGGTTTTCACACCTGATGGGAACAGAGGGACCTCGTCTGTGAATTAGAGGAACAAAGACTTTAAGAAACCCCCACTGTTAAGGTGTTTAGGTGTGAATTGCCAATCTACATATATGTGTTTGTGTCTTATCTCACTCAGCCTTATAACCTGTATCTCTCACTCTCTGCTCTTTGAATTGAGAAAGCTCCTCGGATGAGGAGAGAAACGTCTTCTGTTACAAATAAAGTCCAGTTGTTTTTGTATTGAACGCTTTTTGAATTCATCATGTCCTGGATGACTGAGAATCTTCACCAGCATGTTCTAAAACCGAACGTCCACCATTTTGAAGAGAGCTTGACCCGGAAAGAGAAACGTCAAAGCTCCGCCTCTTCCTTTAAAAGTACATGCGTCTTTTCCAAACAGTGCCACCGTAGTGGTCAAAGAAAGCACTACACTAAAATTAAATTTCAATTTATTGAAGTTTAAACCTAAATAAATAAAAAAAATCACTAACTTAAATCAAAACTTTAAACAAGTAAAATTAAGTAAGCATTTGTGGATAACACATTTTAAACAAATTAACCAACATTTCTTCTTAAATTTGACAATATTTTCAGTTTATAAGTTCAAACTAAGCTGAAAACTTGAACTTATGAAATAAATAAACATTTTTCAAAAATTGTTCAAAGAAACAATTCACTTTAACTAATCATTCTAAATAATTTTGTTATACATTTGAAATGTTTAAAATTTTAAGAGCTGATTAAACTAATGTAATATTTGTTGATATTAAATGTTGTTTATTAATTTAGCTTTCATTTTAAAAGTGAAGCAACCGAGCTCTTTCTAATAATTAAATGCTTTATTTAAACAACTTTTCATCAATAAAAGTTTAAATTAACCAACACCTAAAATAACCCCTCAGAAGTAAACACATTTTTAAAGTTAAAACCTAGCTTTAATTTTGTTCTGCTTACATGGGTAAATAAATAAAGTCACAAAATGGCTTTCAGCTCTAAAGAAAATGATATTATCTCTTCTTCTGATTCACTGGAATCAGACCACAATGAACAACACTTACAAAACAAATGATTTGATGCTGAAACAAAGTTTAAGCTTCTCAATCAAGAATATCTCAGAATGCAAAGATATTATGATGATTTACAACAGAAGTTGATGCACACACAAAATCAACTTTCTAATGAAATCAAAACTAAATCAGAAATGCTTACAACTCTACAAAAATCACATGACAACAATGAGTTTATCCTTGAACAAAATTATATCTGCCTTACTCATTTAAAACTCAAAGATAAAGAAATCAAATTTATACAGGACCAATTGTCTGAAGCAAAGAATCCATCCCACAAGAGGTTACGACCTCCTTCTGGCATTAATGTCCAATCTTTCAACAAAGGCCTAAAAACATCACATCCAGTAAGTAATCTTATTTCACAGAACCATTTATCCAGATCTGATGAACCAAATGGTGAGTATCCCTGGACATTCGAGTCCTCCACTGAGGTAAACAGATGTTACCCTCCAAACACACTTGAAGTGGTCAAACTGAACCCCTCCTCACCACCAATGAGCACCCAAGCTCAATCTGAACTAACAAACAAATATTTGGACATGATTGCTAAACACATTCAAAATTTTGATCCTCACACAGGTACTGATGTAAAATTGTATCTTGATGATGTGAAATATCATCTCAGCCGGATCCCACATGTATCTATCGAAGACAAAATATATCTTATCAAAATCACTTCTAACACAGAAGTCAAAAGGTTTATCGACCGACAGACATCTCACATCAAATCTGATTTTTCTCTCTTGCACCAAGCTAGAGAGAGAGAGTTTTCTGACTTTGCATCTTCATCAGGATTAATAGTTGCTCTGAACATCAAACAAGGAAGAGATGAACACCCACAGGCTTACTACCACCAGTTGTTCAACGCTTATTTTGGTTTTAACAATTACCAACACATGGAAGAAGATTTAAACTTTAAAACACTCTTCATCTAGAATCTCAATGAGTCAATTACCAGCTTACTTGGCATTTCTGTCAACCCACAAACCTTCACCATCCTTCAGCTAAGAGAGTTAGCCTGCAGGGCTTTTCAAAAGCTGAACCAATTTAAGCCAGCGGAACCCAAAAATGTTTTTGCTGTGAACACAATACCCTCAACTTTGGGACTTAACAGGGTAAGTGTGGACACTGACTCAACCAGAGCAAAAGCTGCACCCCTCTTTCCCCAAAGCTGACAAGAACCCATCTTATTTCCAGCTTAAGACACCTTACCAGAGAAAAGGTCCCGGTAAATACCAAGGTTCTTGGAAACCTCTTCAGGGGGGTAAACACTGTCCTAATCAGACACACACCTTTCAGGATCGTCACTCTCGACCTGAAAGAAAACCACCTTTAATATGTCAGAAACATTCTGAAAAGTACAAAGGATCACCAAAGACTAAAAAAGGTAAGTCTACCAACTTGACTCCTAGAGAACTTAAGATAATTAAATGTTTTCTTCATGAAACACACCAAGACAATGACACCAAAGGAGCTGACTTTCGGTCAGTGACCTCTCTGGCCAACCAACCGCTGGACCAACCAGCTGCAGATTTAGAACTTCAACCTGCCACCGCAGATTGTAACTCTATTTCTGACATTGTTCTTCCTCCAGAACAACAGACTGACTATTCACACACCCTGAATGCAATCTCAGAAGTTCAAATGAACCCTGAGGATCTCTATTTCGAGAACCATTACTCTGAAATCCCAGAGGAACCTCCAAATCACCAATTTTTGTGTAACCTTACCGAACGGGGGCCCGCAGGAAAGTTTTACTTTTCACTAACGCTAGAACAAGTCCTCACTCATGAAGCACTTCTTGACACCGCAGCAGATGTCACCCTGATGTCAGCCACCCTGTTCAAGAAACTGCAGTCAGCAGCGAAACACGCTCACAAGAACTTAGTTCTTCAGCCTTGCCTCCTTGGTATCACACCGTACGCGTCTAACAACACAACTGTATCCTTTGTGACCCAGATACAGTTCAAGATTGGTAACATGACACTTAGCCATCCAGCTTATGTGTCTGATTTAGAAACAATTCCACTATTGGTGGGACAAGATTTGTTGACACGATTTCAGCCTTTGATCGATTTTAAGAATCTCAAAGTTTGGGCCCGGGTGCGCCAACCCCTGTCCATCTTTGTTGGACCAGAACTGTACTCACAGTGCTTGGCACCGGATACATCTGGAAGGTCAACCATCTCCGCACCCAAAGACAAACATCAGGTGACTGAGAGCACACCTCCCACCGAGGTAGTGTCAGTTACACCTGTACAACCACTAGAGCTGCAAAGAGCTCATATGATTGACACTACAGTGTCTCTCCAGACTAACAAATCCAACACTAATAGGGATCTCTACGGTGCCCTGACTCAGAGTCCATCTATTCTCAGAGAGTCCAGAGGCCACTCACAGGTGTCAGGACAAAACAAACAGTTTAACAATCTCACAGACTCGTTAACTAACAACAGTGCCATTAGTGGTAACACCCCTCCTGGCCACCTGATTTTATCCCAAACCCACCCAAGAGGTGCAAACGCTTGCACATCCATGTGCTACAGCCTGCTCTTCTGATCTTTCACAACCGACAGCTAACACAATCTCAGTTGGACCTGCTTTTTCTGATAAAAACATCATTAAGCTTCAATCTCTGGATCCAGCCATCAAAAGGATGATTCACTACCTAACTGATCTGGACCATGTCACTCCCTCCTGAGGAACTTTACTCAATCCCTGAACTTTGTTCATTCCTTAAGGTAAAACCTTTCCTGAAAATGTTCAAGGGCATGTTAGTATTTGCTCCTGAGCCAACAACTTCACCTTCGTTCGTGGTGCCTCATGACCACAGGGGGGTGATGATAGCACATGCCCATGAAACCCCATCTTCAAAACACAATAGTGCGAAAGCAACACTCAAAGTGTTAAGACAGGTTTCTTAGGTTGTTTTCACACCAGATAGTCCGGTAGACTCGGTTCAGTTCGGGACCAATATTCATGACATTTGTTACATTTGAGCTGGTACGTTTGCATTCACACTGCACTGTGCAGTCGAGTCAACCTGTTGAACCAACCTATTCCCCCACTCGCCTGAGGGGGCGCTGCACCAAGAACTACTGAAAGAAACGACAAAAATCTCTGAAGACACGTCTTCTTCTTCTTCTTCTGTAAATAAAAATAAAATGAAGTGGCGTCAAGTTTTAGCAGTTTTATGAGTTATATTTTGTCATTTTTCAACAATGGAGTTAGCATGAGCAGAAGATGAGACAGAAGACCATGGAGAATATTGTTTTTTCACACAAGGCAGCTGACGGCTCCATATAAGGTCAGAAACAAATGTGTTTGTTTGTCCTGTGGAGCGGGGCTCAGTCTGTTTACATTCACACTGTACTTGAACCGCGCTGGAGTTCTCTTCTACCGGACCCAGACCTAGGTTTTAGCCCAGGCCAGAGTTCGCCTTTTTGTTCCGTGACAGAGTTTGATGGTGCGTTCACACCTCCCTAAACGAACCGGACTTTCTAGGAAAACGAGCTAGAGTTCGATTAAAGCGGACTAAACAGGGCTAGTGTGAATGCACCCTTACTGGCCAGGAATGCACAAAGATATAAACAGCTACATCAGAGACCACATGATCTGTTGCCAGTTCCAACCTGCAAGAGCTCCACATCAATCTACTGGCATTTCTTCATCTAAGATGATGAATGGACGACAAACAACACTTCCTTTATACACATATTACAAACCTGGTGAAAGCACCAACCCACAGTACATAAAAGATCGGAATAAACAACCGAGAAATACATTCACCTTTAACCAAAAGCATCTTAATAAGATGACTAAACAACTTAAAACATACCATGACCAAAAAGCCTCCCATGAAAAGCTTCAAGTGGGGGAAAAAGGTCCAGTACACTTTCACACCACCAACTGGACAGAAAGCTTCCAAAGCTGGAATGCTCACCCACAACATCCTTCCAGGGTGGACAAGAATACATCTAATAACAGACCAACTGTCTCCAGTTGTGTACTCACACTAGATCAAGCCACACAAGGCTCAAACTAAACAACTAATCAAGAAGAGTTTTAAACTAAAAACCTAACTAAAACATTAGGCTAATTAAACTACAAAAGTTCAAATAAACCTTACTCTTCTTAAAATAGAAAAATTCAAAACATAAGATTACAAATTTTTAAAATAAATTTTACTTTCAAAATAAATAGGTATGGTAAAACACCTTAAACCTAATAACAATACACAGTAAAACAAAATTCAACATTCTTTGACCACTAGATCAAGCAAACAAACAAGACAAAACAATTAATGGTCGAAAAGATAACAACCCACAAGTGGGGTAAAGCTACTTCTGGTCTTCTTCAGATTCGTTCTTGTTTATGCTCACACTCAGCTGATCAACGTGTTAAAGTTTGTTTTAAAATTCATTCAACACTCACCACGTGAGTGATACATTTTAGTAAACAAAATTGTTAAACAAAATGAACTAAGCTTCCTAAATTTTTGCTTACTTATTTTTACACCAAATTTCTTAGTGCATGCTTTATTTTTCTTCAACATTTAATCATTAGCCTACACACATTTTGTCTACGTACCCGTATACAAAAGTAGAGGCATTAGATTATTTTATTCTTATTCAAAAACACTTTGAACGATTTATTTTGTCAATTAAGTTGACATTAGATTTGCATGCATACAGATTTATCTTTAGGATTCCATTACATGAACAAAGCGCTTAGACACTTAGCTTAGATGGTCACCAGAAATCACCGCACAGCCTGTGCGCGGCATAGAAGTGCCGCGGACCCACGGCAGCCATAAACCTACACGATTCCGCACGCTCGGTGGCGCGCACCTTCTCTCAGCGCACACCAGCTCACATCAGCACGGATGTGAGCCGCAGCCTGAGCGCAGCACAGAAGCGCCACGCCCCGCGGCATCAGCAGTCCTCACCTACACGGTTCCACATGCTCAGGGGTGCGCACATTTTTCCCTCAGCGCACACCAGCTCACATCATCATGAATGTGAGCCCGCAGTCTGAGCGCAGATTGTTTCCGTCAGCAGACTTACGTCACATGTGTCAGACTTCACAGAGGCACATACATTTCTTGAGCTGTGGGGGCGCTGTGGCCACCCCACACAGCAACTCATATAAATGTTTTTGGAGCGTCAGAGGTTTTGAATGTGATTCAACACTTTGCCTCTGTGCTGCGGAATCATCATGTGTTGACTCACACAGACAGCAAGTGACTGTTGCATACATAACCGGCAGGGGGGGGTGCACGCTCAGACCAAATGTTACACATTGTGAGACAGCTGCTATGTTGGGCACACCAAAATCTGCTCTCCATCAGAGCAGTGTACATCCCCGGTGTTCTGAACAGGGGGTTAATGTGATGTCCAGGGACGGTCCGCGTCACGGGGACTGGACCCTCCATCCAGAGATGATGGCTCAGACGTGGCAGAAATTTAGCAAAGTGGCCGTGGACCTGTTTGCAACACGAGAGAACGCTCAGTGTCAACTATGGTTCTCACTGAGCACGTGGGATGAACCACAGCTAGGGGTGGACCCATTTGCTCACAGCCTGTGGCCCAAAATGCTTCTTTACACACTTCCCCCACTCCCTCTGATATCACGGTTTCTGAACCGAGTTCAGGAGGAGGGACTGACAGCTCTCCTGGTGGCTCCCGAGCGCATGAACGCACCATGGTTCCCAGTTCTATGACACCTGTTATCGGGGCGCCTGTGGAAACTGCCATGGAGGGAGGATGCTCTCCTCCAGGCAGGAGGAGCGATCAGGAGTTACCCAGAAATAGGCCAGCACCTTTGAGTCTGGCCGCTGAGCGGATCCGCTTAGACAGGATGGGTCTCTCTCAAGATGTAGTGTGTACGATCCAGAATTCACATGCTGCATCTACCACAGCGCTGGTGTACGGAGAAAGGTGTAGAGGCCACTTCATGTCCACTAGGTGGCGTGCTGTCCTTTCTGCAGCTGCTGATGGACAGAAATCTGGCATTCAGCACGATTAAAACGTACGCTGCAGCCATCTCTTCTTGTCATGAAGGTTTTGGGGGCAGAACAGCTTTTAATCATCCGCTGATGAAGCGTTTTTTTTTTTTAAAGGTGTACAGAGACGCAGGCCTGTTTTCACGCCCACTTGCTCCACAGTGGGATTTAACGCTGGTCCTGTGAGCCCTGATCAAAGCTCCATTCGGCCCACTAGATTAAATTCCGATTAAATTCTTGTCTCTTAAACAGCCCTGCTGTTGGCTTTAACATCCGCTAAGAGAGTGAGTGATTTATCTGCCCTCTCTGTCGCTCCGTCATGTCTCAGAACTTAGGCTGATGGCAGCTCAGCTGATCTGAGGCCTAATCCAGCGTTTAATGCCTAAAACATCACGAGCTCTTTTAAATCGAGTGATTTCGTTGGAGGGATTTTTTCCCTCCTCCCCACAATCAGAAGAAGAAGCATCTTTCCATCTTCTCTGCTCTGTACATGCGTTGACGTGTTACGTAACACGCACGGCGGCACTGCGTCAGACTCAACATTTGTTTGTGCATTATAGAGATGCATCTGCATGTCGCCCGTTATGCACCCAGCGCCTGTCACACTGGTTGTGTGAGGCCATTTCTGAAGCCTACAGAGCATCAGATTTAGAGCCTCCTGACAACCTCAGGGTGCACTCAACCAGAGGTATCGCATCTTCGACTGCTTTGCATAATGGTATGACAATGCAGGATATTTGCACTGTGGCCACGTGGTCAACACGCTGTTTATTTATTCACTTTTATTTACGTGATGTGACGTCTTGTTCCATGACACATTCTGTCCTTAGTGCCTTAACAGAATGAATATTGTTGTTTCATGGAATCTCGTTTAAACTCACATCTGACTGCATGCATTACAGTGTGAGATGTTGTTATCAGTCACAGGTTATGACTGTTGTTCTTGTTCTATGGTCATTAATCAGTTCATGACTACTGTCATCAATCAGTTCATTTGATTAATAATCAGTTCATTTATTATTAATCTGTTCATATTGAAGAACCGTGGATCTGCTCTGTTCACAGCCTTTTTCAGCCTCTCCTCTTTTCTGTTGAAAACCTTTCCGGGGCGTTCATGCACTCGGAACGCGTAAATTACGCAGTGTGCGTCTGTGCATGGTATAGTATAGGCATAGCCCTTTAAGCGTTGGGCCTCACTGGCTCCTAAATGGCTGGAAAAAAAAAAAGCTATTTGGGAGCCGATTACCCGCTCTTAACGTAATTTATACGGACTGGGTGGGGCCCACACAGCAGGTGGGCGTGGACTAAATTTTTTCAGTGCGATGCTTTGCATGACGGGATAAAACCCAACAGCGACAGCCTTAAAGGGCTACGCCTGTACTCATAGAATCTGGGGTTACAATACGTAACCATCGTTTTTAGACATAATGTGTCTGTGGTTAACACAAACAGCTTTTTATCGTTCAGTCTTTTTTTCTATCGTCCATTCAGACGTGGCCCCCCCAGATACGCCTTCCGAATTTGTCTGCAGAGATACCTACTTGCAGAGTCCGAGAGAGTTGCGACACTCCCATAGACTCCCATAGACTCCCATAGAAAGAATGGAATGCGGAAGTCACGTGGGTCATGCAGCGGCAAATAGTTCCAAACAGCAGCGGTTCAGCATTGAACGTAGATCATTCTCCGTGCTTTTACGGTAAGTTGATGAAAATACGACACTTTTTTGCCATTGTGAAGCGTTATCTGACTGTTCTGTACCACAATTTATCAACATTAATACTTTGTGTCGCCAGTTTTAGTTTTTGTTTGTTTGTTTGTTTGTCATTTTTATTCATTTCATATATAAAACACAAAAACAATTTAGAAACCAAATGAGAAAAAAAAACACGTCATAAAATGAAAGATAGCAGAAGAAGAAAAAATCTTATCGTATCTGCCCCTTGTTTAAAACAAAATCAATTCAAACAATCAATTCAAACAATAATCATCTATAAGTAATATAACAAAATAATTAACTCATCACAATTTTACATATTTATATGTATCTTTCCAAAATTTTAATCTTAATCATTTTCTTAAATATAGGCAATGACCTGACTTTTTTAACATCGTTTTCCAAACTATTCCACAGACCTATTCCCTGAATTGAAGTAGGCCGCCCCTTTAAACTGGTTCTGTACTGTGGTTTAACAAAAATGTCTGTTCCCTTAAGATTATAGCAACTTTTCCTTTTTACAAAATACGTTTGAATGTTTGAAGGTAGTGTGTAGTTCTGAGCTTTATACAGTAATAAAAGAATATTATAGTTAACCAAATCATGAAACTTCAGTAATTTCAATTGATAAAATAAAATACTAGATGGATGACAATAATGCTTTCTTGTGATAATTCTTATAGCTGTTTTCTGCAAAATAAAAATAGGCGTCGTTATAGTTTTACATGCTGTTCCCCAAACATCAACACAATAAATTAAATGCGGGACTATAATTGTATTATACAACAAATACAAGGTTTTATCATTCAATAAGTCCCTTACTTTATACAGTACTGTGGTGGATTTAGATATTTTAGTTTTTACAGAATTTATGTGCTGTTTCCATGACAGTTTATCATCAATAATTACACCCAAAAATTTCACCTCACCTACTCTGCATATCTCAACACCATCAACTCTAAAAGGAACATCGACAGTTAACTTTTTTTTACTAAATATCATATAATTAGTTTTATCAAGGTTCAATGATAACTTGTTTAATTTAAACCAATTTTGTATTTTGACAAACTCCATCTTCATCAACTCAAACATCTGTTCCAAGTCTTTACCCAAATAAAAGAAAGTGGTATCATCAGCAAAGAGAACACATTAAAGGATACTGGACACCTCCGTCAAATCATTTACATACAAAATAAACAACTTATTTCCAAGTACAGAGCCTTGTGGCACTCCACATGAAATACTGCTTAGGTTAGATCTTACATCGTCTATTTGTACAAACTGTTTTATGTCTTTTAAATAACTACATATCCACTGCAAAGCTGGTCCTCTAATACCATATTTTTTAAATTTATTAATCAGAATGGTGTGGTCAATTGTGTCAAATGCTTTTTTTAAATCCACAAATATACTTATACAATGTTGTTTTTGATCTATAGCTGTAGTAACTTGTTCCATCAATTCCATTAGAGCCATGGATGTTGAATTTTTTTATCTGAATCCATACTGACTATTACTTAAAATGTTATTTTTATCAAGAAACAAGTCAAATCTGGTCACAAATAATTTTTCTAGAATTTTTGAGAATTGTGGCAACAAAGATATACTGTAGGTCTGTAGTTGTTAAATACACATTTGTCACCATGTTTAAAAAGAAGAACTACCTTAGCTATTTTCATTCTGTCTGGGAATATTCCTGTTGAAAATGACAAATTACATATATATGTAAATGGCTCAATAACATGACTTATTATTTCTTTTACAACCATCATATCCATGTCTTCACAGTCTTTTGATCTTTTGTCAGTAATTTTTTTAACTACCTTCATTATTTCTTCTTTGTCAGTTCACTTTAGAAACATACTGTTAACACAATCACTGATTAAATAACTCACATTTTTATCCACTTTTGGTATTGTATTTGCAAGGTTAGATCCAACATTTACAAAGTAATTATTAAATCCATTTACGATTTCATTTTCATCATGGATTTCCACATTATTTTCCACAAAATATTGAGAAAGACTCGTACTAACCTTATGTTTTTTCAGAACACTGTTCATTACTCGCCATGTTGCCTTCATATCACCACTACTTTTATGCAATAACTCACTATAATATTCCCTCTTTTGTTTTCTTATGATCCCAACTAATTTATTTTTGTACTTTTTATATTTATTTTCTGCCTCATGTGTTCTGGATTTCAAGAAACATGAATACAGATAATTATTTTTTTTACATGCATTTCTCAATCCTTTCGTAATCCATGGTTGATCAACAGTATCTTTCTTTATATAATTATTTTGCACACAATTTTTTTTATACAAAACATCTAGAATGTTCATAAACTTATCATAAGATTTGTTCACATCATCAACATACACATCTTCCCAATTTTGTTTATCTAAATCATCTTTAAATTTGTCTAATGCTTTTTTGGATGTGTTTATTATTTTTATTCTTTCTTATAATTGGTTTTATATAAATTTCATCATCATTAGTTAATGAAACATGTTAAATTACTAGTTGTGTTTTAACTGCAGCTGCTCTGCAACATGACGGTTTAAACGGGTCTATTTCTAATTCAACATTTTAAAATATCTATTACTGCTTACATTTTGAAAGGTGGTCTTTTTTAAATTTATGGTAATTCCAGTTACTGAACTCATCTAGAAAATATTTGACCTTTTTGTTCTGAGAGATTCATTCAACCTTTATTTCTATAGGTTAATCCCATTGAGCCTCGAGGACTCATTTACAAGAGAGACCTGATTTAACAAACAATGATGACAACATGACAACAAGACTGACGTCATTTAGTTCAAGTTATAGATCATTTGTCAAAGACTGCAGCATAAATTGTGACATTATCATTAAAGAAAAACGTGATTGTGGAGATGAGTCAATTTTTTTCATGTTTTCCAGGTAAACCAGAGGAGAATGACTTCATGAAGTGAATGTTGCATTCAAAGTATCACAAAGGTACAAGATCTCATTTTCTGTCTTCTATTAATCAATAACAGCTGAATCAAGATGTTTGAATAAAATTACTTTAACACCATAACCTTCACAAAGTTGGTATTTACTGCAGGACTGTTCATTTACATTAGTTTTATATTATTAGTTTAGTGTTTGGTAATCATGGGTCAAGTTGAGATGAGACTCTTTCAGAGTCAGAGTTTCTTTATTGTCATTCGCACCTCATGTGGTACATGTGGTGGAGCGAAATTATGTACACAGGGTCCCAGTTACATCCAACAATAAAATGTATAAGAAAAACAGTAATAACATCTAAGATATGAACTAAGAAAAACATCAACTAAATATACACTAAGCACTCATAACATAAAACATTGAACATCAGCACAAACATGAACATGAGTCTGTGAGCAGATGTGCACGCATGAACACATCAACATTGAAACAGATCAGCAGCAACATGAAACAGATCAGCAGCAACATGATATGGTTTTTCACAGTGATTATTCTAGTTAGAGATTCATGAGTCTAACAGCCTCAGGGTAGAAGCTGTTCCTCAGTCTAGTGGTTCTACACTTAATGCTCCTTAACCTCCTTCCTGAGGGGAGTGGGGCAAAAAGTGTGTGTGCTGGGTGGGTGGGGTCCTTCATGATGCAGGTGGCCCTCTTCCTGCATCTGGAGGTGTAGATGTCTGTGATGGTGGGGAGACTGACTCCAACAGATTTCTGTGCAGCCTTCACCACTCTCTGCAAAGCTTTTCTTTCTGCAGCTGTGCAGCCTCCATGCCACACATTGATGCTCGAGCACAGGATGCTCTCCACTGCACACCTGTAGAAGGAGGTGAGGACTGA